>NW_003852430.1:3427467-3434767 GCF_000181295.1 Otolemur garnettii | reverse complement strand
AAATAAATAAATAAATAAAGTAAACGTTTAACCCAGCTAAACTGTTAGGCAAAATAATGAAATAGAAATACTCTGAGTTATTGTGGACACAGCAATATTTTTAGTATTTCATTTTCTCCAGGATTGCACACTCAGGATACAAAAGTGGTTTCACTTT
This sequence comes from Otolemur garnettii, assembly GCF_000181295.1. Taxonomy (NCBI): domain Eukaryota; kingdom Metazoa; phylum Chordata; class Mammalia; order Primates; family Galagidae; genus Otolemur; species Otolemur garnettii. The sequence goes on along the minus strand of NW_003852430.1, from coordinate 3,434,610 downwards.
TGTTTCTTTTTCATACCAAAGTGCTCTAGTTAGAACTTCCACTACTATGCTGAACAGAAGTGGCAAAAGTAGGTACCCTTGATTTATTCTTGATCACAGAGAAAAGCTTTCATTTTTTGCATCGTTGAGTATGATGTGATCTGTGGGCTTATTGTATTGAGAGTTTTTGTCATGAAATGATGTTGAATGTTGTCAGTTTTTCTGCAACTATTGAGATAATCATATGGCTTTAATTCTTCATTCTGTTAATGTAGTGTATCACAATAATTGATTGTCATCTGTTGAACTATCCTTGTGTCCCAGGAATAAACTCCACTAGGGTGTGGTATATGATTAGAACTAATAAAAAAATTCAGTAAAATTACAGGATACAGGCCTCTCCCTTCTCTGCTCTCCCTCTCTCTCCTCATCTCTCTCCCCTCTTTTCTCTCTTCTTTTCTCTTCTCTTTTTCTCTCCTCCTTGGTGCTGCTCTGCAGCCTCCCTTCCCCACCAATAAAGACCTTCCCTACAAGCAAAAAAAAAAAAAAATTACAGGATACAAATCAACATATAAAAACCAGTTGCAACTTTGTACACTAACAGCAAACTACCTGAAAAGTAAATTTAGAAAATAATCCTTTTTACAACAGCATCAAAAAAAATGCAATACTTAGGAATAAACTTAAGTAAGAAAGGGGAAGATTTCTACCAAAACATTGATGGATACAATTAATGAAGCCACAAATAAATGAAAAGTCTTGGTGGAAGACTTCATTCATATTGTTAAAATGGTCATACTACCCAAAGTGGTTTACAGATTCCGTGTAATCCCAAAATTCCAATGGCATTTTTTTATAGAAATGGAAAAAAATTCTAAAATTAATACTGAAGCACAAAGACTGAAAAAAGCCAAGTCAATCTTGAGAAAGAAGAAAAAAGTTGGAAGCATCATGCTTCATGACTTTGGGATATTTTACAAAAGGACAATGATTAAAATGGTGTGATACTGGTGTAAAGATAAACAGAGACCAATGGAACAGAATAGACAGCTCAGAAATAAAGTCATGCAAATATGGTCAACCTATCTTCAACAAACACACTAGAATACACACAGGGAAAGTTAACAACAAATGGTTATCCAGTTGTAGAAAACCAAGTTGGGTGCTTCTCTTTAAAAGATAACTAAAAATGGCTTCACAACTGAAACATATGAGCTGAAACAGTAAAACTTCTGGAAGAGAACATAGAAGAAAGGTTTCGTGACACTGATCTTAGAAATGATTTCTTGGATATGATACCAAAACCAAAGGCAAGAAAAGCAAAAATAGCTGAGTAGGACCACATCAGACCAAAAATTCTGCACAATAAAGGAAGCAATCAGCCAAGCGAAACCTATTGAACGAGAGAAAACACTTGCAAACTGTATAGCTGATAAAGAGTTAATATCCCAAGTCCATAGAAACTCCTTCAACTGAAGAGCAAGGAAAAGGAAAAAACAAAACACACACACACAAATAACCTGCTTTTAAAAATGGCTAAGGACTTGAGTAGACATTTCTCCAAAGACATAGACATGGGCGATAGGTACATGGAAAGCTGCTTAACATCATTCGCATTATGAAAATGCGAATTTTAAGGACAATGAGATATTGCCTCATGCCTGTAAAATGGCTACTAGCAATAAAGCAAATGAAAGATAATGACTGTCGGTGAGGCTGTGCAGGAATTGGAACCCCTGTGAGCTGTTGGTGAGAATGCCAAAGGCCACAGCTGCTGCGGAAAACAGTGCGGAGGTTCCCCAACTCCTCACCCAGTGTGGGGCGCTGCCCCAGGGTGCACGCTGAGAGGACCCAGCTCGGTGGGTCCCGAAATGCAGAGCGGACCTGGGATTCTGCCCCTGGTCCCTAGTGTTCCATGCTGGAGACTCCGTGTTCTCTGCAGGGCAGGTGGGCATCATCGTGGGGACACCAGGGGGAACTGCTGAGTCTCCTGCAGGCACTGTCAAAGCCGCGCTGTGCAAGGCCGGAGGCACAGGCCTGAGGAAGGAGACGCAGTTTCTGGAGGTCTGAGAGAAGAACCGGAAGCTCAAGCATTTCCAGCCGTCAGCACTGGTGAAACACGGGCTTGTTAATGAAAACAACGCCTTTGGCTGCCTGTCCTGATCACACTCGGAGACGCACTTGTTACATGGCATAGAAGAAGTGCTTCAACACTCAGTCCTTTCAGACCAAATCCTTGGATGTTAGTGCCAGCGGTGATGAGATGGCCAGGCCAAAGAGGCTGGACCAGCTATCAGGCGGGATCAGCTGGGGGCTTAGAAAGATGGAGGAGAAAACCCCCTCTGCGCTGTGTGAGATGTCAGGAGTGGCAACATCTCTGTGCTTGAGGGGATCCATGAGAATGTGTCCCCTGGACAAGCATTCAGGGCCCTGAGACGCAGGTGTGGTGTTTGTGGGCTGGCGGCATGAGCCTTTCCCACTGGGCTTCTCTCTGCTTTGCCCTGATTGCAGGTCAGCCCTGTGCCTTGCAGACCTCTTTGCAGGAAAGTGTGAGCGTCTCTCAGATGATTCCCTGGCTGGCTCTTCTCCTGGGCTGAGCCCAGACCAGTGTAGAATCATCCACCGGTGGCACCCATCTCTGATTCCCCATCATCAGTGTATGACTGGAATGCTAAGGTCATTAAGGTGGATGTTGGGCCTCGGAAGCTGGGAGAGACCCTCTCTGGGATCTGCAGCAGCCTTTGGCTCTGGGATACTGGTCAACAGACAGCCAGTCTGCACTGCGCTCAGCGTAGCCACCAGCATCTGTTTGCTGCAGACATCCAGCTGGTAGATGCTCACAATTGACTAGTACGTCCTGGTGGCACAGTATTCCACCCTCAACCTAGCGCCACGAGTGAAAGTTGGGTTTCCCCGTCCTGAAGGGAAGGAGCAGTCGGTGTTATGGGTGCTCCTGGGTGAGCCCTTTCATGACATCCACCAGGGCATCTGAGTGCTACAGCCACCCCTGGAACAAGAGAACTTGTGGTATGTTGCCCTTGGCTTTGAAGCAATTCTTCTTCAGCCCCCAAGCCCCACCAGATAAGACCAGGTAGAGCCATTCATCTCCCGTCACTGCCTGGATGCTGGTGCCAGCCGTGTTTGCAAGGTGGGGTTCTGTTGTACTAATTGTGAACTAGCACAGATCCATAGACTTTGGCCAGGACATAATCCTGTTTCTTTTAGGCAATGGAGGCCACCAGGATGTGAATGACACTATTCATCATTTAGTTTTTTAAGTACTACCTACTATAAAAAAAAAAAAAATTCTTTCGAAAGTTAAAATGATGGGATAAATTAAAAAAAAAAAGAAATACACGAGAATATTAGGAAGTAGATAAAATGAACGTAGGAGAGATAGTATAAAACCCGAAATAAAGTTGCTGCCATGGCTTTGCATATGATCTTGCAGGGGGCACATTGCACAATCTTCCTAAGTTTCCAAGAAGCTAATGCAAAGAGAAGATAACATCAAGTACCTCAGTCACGATGTCGAAAGGAGTCAGACACGCTGGTGAGACGTAAATATATGTAGAAATGAGACCGAGTGGCCGCCACAATATCCTTTATAAAAATTATTGCTTTAGACTGAGTTTGTGGCGAATATCTAGTCGTGCTGTGTGATCTGTGCGGTCACGCAGGGCCCTAACTTGTTACAGCCTTTACTGTCCCCATCTTGAAATTACTAGTCATTTTGGAATAAGAGGCTCAACATTTTCATTTTGCACCAATACCCGCAAATGATACAGCCAGTCTTCTATCTAGTACCAGTGCCGAGTCTTGGATTGAAGCCCTTTTCAATTGTTGGTTAAGTAAAGTCCAAATGCTTCCATAGCTAGTGAATCTTTAGAGCAGTGGTTCTCAACCTTCCTAATGCCGTGATGTATTTTCATTGTTACGAAGGGGTCGCGACCCACAGGTTGAGACTGCTGCTTTACGGGGATTTCCATGTTCACAGAAAAGTCGCCAGCTTAAGAAGTACTAATACCTGAGTTGAGGGCCTTTATAAATACGCATGGAATAGAGTTCAGGGCATTGCCGCAGAGCCAAAAATGAGAACAGAGAAAATGTGATCGTTCGGAAAAAAAAAAAAAAAATTGGAGGAAAGGATTGAGGGAAAATGGTAATTACAACTAAATTGCACAGACATATTCTTACTTTATAAAGTCGCCAATATTTCCATCGGTCCCTAGTCTGAAAGAACTGCTTTCAAACCATGGTCTTTTTTCCCCTAATAGTTTCCGTTATTATTTTTAAACATCTTTGACTCTTCATCCATCTTGTTCACAAATTATTTTTCCTCCTTCAGCTTCTTAACTTGAGGATTTCCGGGTGCCCATATGTTAGCCACCTGCTACTTTCTGTATGGCCTCTGCCTCAGAGAAGTCATTCCTACCATTTCCCTCAGTCACAATAGAAAGTAATCTCCAATAGGAGAAGAATATCTCATCATATTTTTTTCCTTCTTTTTTTTTAGAGACAGAGTCTCACTTTGTCACCCTCGGTAGAAGGCTGTGGTGTCACAGCTCAGCAACCTCCAGCTCTTGGGCTTAAGTGAGTCTCCTGCCCCAGCCTCTTGAGTAGCTGGGACTACAAGTGCCCGCCATAGCACCTGGCTATTTTTTTGTTGCAGTTTGGCTGGGGTCGGGCTTGAACCCAGCACCCTTGGTATATGGGGCCGGCGCCCTACTCACTGAGCCACAGGCGCCACCCCCTCATCACATTTTTTCAGGCATTCCTATGGTGTGATACAGTGCCCTTCTTTATGGTAAGCATTAAATGAAATGGCCGAGTGAATAAATGAGTGACCTTTGTTTCCTCTCTGTGCATAAATCTTGAAACTTGGTCTCTGGGCCTGATTTTTCTCAAAAGCTTCAGAAATAGGCTTCCAAACATTGACAGGATATATTCAAATAAATTTCCAATCATCATCTCAAGCTTCAGATATTCTCAATTAACTTCTGTGATCCCATCAGTGATTTCAGAGTCCTCCAAAGAAAACAGAAAACCTGTGTTTCTCTTTTTTATTTCTCCCTCTTTGCTGCTCAGAGGGACTAACAGATAATCTAGGGGGACAGCTATGAATAAAAATGTTTAAAATACAACATAGTAAATACAGTTCTTGCAGTATGTCCAGAACGGTACAAAAATAAGCGATTTTCTTTTCTGAAGAAATCAGAGAAAACTTCAGAGCCAATGATGTTTGAGCAAAATGATTTTAGCTGGCAGAAAAGGAAGGAAAGTTACCCTTGTAGCCTTCATGGCTGAAATCGTAAGGCTGTGAAACTATTTTAAACATTCAGAATATTGAGGAATCAATAGTTAACCAGAAAGAATGCAAGGGCCTGTGGTGAGAATAGGGGTGGGGGTTGGGCAAAGACAGTATTGAAGATGTCACTTCTCTTTTGGATTACAAATGCAGTTAATATTCATTGGAAAAGTCTTATTGTCTCTTATTATCTGGCGTTGGACTCACAGCAGTCACCTTTCTTGTCTCAGTTGCCTTTAAGCACAATTATCCCCCATCCAAGGTGTATAACGACTTCTGATTGATCTGCTACCAGTGACTCTTTATGGTCCATACCTGAGTAATGTTTACAGATAGGGTAGGTGCTGTGGGGCCTTAGCGAATGTCTTGATTCACAACCCTGTTGCTTAGTAAAACCTTTAATGCCTGCGGACTCTATCTCCAGAGGTTTTGCCGAATCGATCTGAGGTAGGACCCCATGTCAGTGAAGCTTTGAAAATCTCTCAGGTGATGCTAAGATACAAACAGTGAAAATAACTGAATTAATTAATAGTTCCTTTTTGCCTCACAAACAACTGAGCATGAACATCCAACTTTAAAATTTCTATCGTCGTGAAGCAAGCCAAACTATTTTCAGCCAATTTCATGAAATATTTTCTTATGCAAAGCTCAAATTGGCCTTTCTGTGTCTTTTGCCCACAGAACTAGTTCTACCCTGTGACACTTCAAAGAATAAGCCTATCTTTTCCTACATCAAAGCCTCTTAATTACTTGAACATTTGCTAACCTATGGCCTCACTGAGTATTCACCTCCCCAAGCTAACCATGTAGAATTATTACAGGAAAGAAGAAAGGACGGAAGGGAGGGAGGGGAGGAAAGGGAATGAGAGAGAGAGAGAAGAAAGAAAGGAAAGAAAGAAAACAAAGAGAGAAAGAGAGAAAGAAAATAGGGATGTTTTGCTATTATCTTAGCCCATCCCTGGTTGGTCATTGAGCCTGTCACATTCCATAGCATGAAAGGATTTACATCTCTAAATGCCTTGCATTCCTGAAAGGCAAGGTTTACAAACTCAGATAACTTTGGAACATGCTACAAACCAGAAATTTCCTTTTTCTTGTTATCAAACACAGATACACCACCTGGCCTATGTCAAAATGACTGAAATGTTATCCGATTGGAATTTTTTACTTTAAATAATTGAGTGAAATATAATAGCTAGTGTAAGATGTAAGAATTATGCTATATCGTATGTTATAAGGACTACAAGTACTCCTCTCTGTGTTGCTGGATGCCTGTTCTTCTGAAAGTTGAATTCTTTTGCAATTTTCAATATGATCATAAAAGTAAAAAATATCCTTCAATCAGCTATCAAAAACTGTCTATGAGTGTCTCCTTTGATAATACCCAGCCTTTCCCACGGACCTTTTGATGACAGGTTTTTAATTTCCTAATTAGCATGTTCCCTACTTGAAGTGTGATCTACTCAGTGAAGACTAGAATGTGACTCCCAAGTCCCTGGCTCTGGAGAGTCTCTGTTTATCAGACTTTGCTAGATCATTGATAACCCATTGAAAATGTCACTGCTGAGAACAGCTCTGCAGACTACGACCACACATCTCTCTGAACGCTGGGTAACACTGGTCTATTAATCATAGCCCAACTCATTCTCAATTTTCCAAAAGAATTTTTTAAAAGCCGAGGGGCTATGAGGTAGTCAGGTTCTTCTAATAGGTTGCAACTTACATAAGTCTCCCTAAAATTGACTTCTTATTAGATGGGTATACTCTTTAAATCATGTCAGGGAAATTTCTACCTGCACACTCACCTTAGCATTTCTTTTCTTTTCTTTTTTTTTTTTTTTTGAGACAGAGCCTCA
>NW_003852430.1:3417630-3427375 GCF_000181295.1 Otolemur garnettii | reverse complement strand
GCCTCCCAAGTAGCTGGGACCACAGGTGCCCGCCACAACACCCGGCTATTTTTTGGTTGCAGCTGTCATTGTTGTTTGGCAGGCCCAGGCTGGATTCAAACCCGCCACCTTGGGTGTATGTGGCTGGCGCCTTAGCCGCTTGAGCCACAGGCGCTGAACCATTAGCATTTCCTTTTTCAGGGGATGGAGTCATCTCCCACTCATAGAACCTTCTTTTCCTATCTAATGGACTCAACATTCGAACAAGTCCTGCCTCTTCCATAAAACCATCCCAGGGTCCTCAAGTTCACCACACCTTTTACTTTCTTCATACACCTGTCCCTTTTGTCTCTAGTGGTAGCAGGAATAGCAACAAGAACAATAAGTGTTTACTAGCGAGCACTCTGCTGGGCCATTCTTAGACATTTTTAACTCTGGTGTAGATCTTATGTTACCTGTGTTACAGATGAGTAAACTGAGGCTCAAATAGGCTAAGCAACTTGCCCAGTATGCCAAAGCTAGTAAGGAGTGAAACTAGGATTCAATTTCCTGTCTGCCTGACTCTGTCTCCAGGTCACCTCACCGTATCTTTATGACCTGCTTGGTTCTGCATTCATCCACTTTGATCATTATTTAACTTTTTCTATGGTTGATGTAGTTTCCTTTCAATTTAGAGCAAATTTGCTTCATCTTATTTGTATATTAAGTTTAACTATAGAAGACTCAAGACTATATTAATCCTGAAAGAATCTTAAGGATACTGTGACATTTGCTACCTAAAGTCTATTTGTACCTATTCCTATTCAACTGTGTCCCCCTTTCTTGGCACTTAACTACCTACATTCTGATTAAGGAGTTGTACCAGGAGAGCTCCATACCCTTTAGATTCTAAAGCAGTTCTCAACCTCCGGGTCACACCCCTAAGACCATCAGAAAACACATCTTGCACATCACATATTTACATTACAATTCAAACAGTAGCAAAATTACAGTTATGAAGTAGCAGTGACAATGATTTTATGGTTGGGGGTCCCCACAACGTGGGGAACTGTATTAAAGGGTTGCGGCATTAGGAAGGCTGAGAACCACTGCTTTAGAAGGTGAGAACTTGACACAGATGTGTGGTTTGTGTGGCCATAGTTGTCCAGGCTACTTTCTAAGGAGTTATCTGTCCAGGGCTTTCTGAATGGCTTGGCTCCCCCCGCCCCCCGACTGTGTTCTCCAAGCTATCTCCTTGCTTACCTGGGGCCAGACTTCACTGTGCCTCTGTCAGTCCTGCCTTCCCCAGGGGTGCTGTAAGGGCTGGCCATGCAGTTTAGTTCTTCTGGGTTGTGTTCACTCAGGGATCTGCTCTTGTTTCAAAGGTGTGACTAAGGTGTGTGCTGATAAGTGCTTTTTCTTCAGGCCCCTCATCTTCACCATGGCAACTTGCATACATTTACTAGAAACCAGTTGGAAAGAGTGCTTAATTCAAAGCGGTGACCTGGGTGCTGGCCTTTCTGGCACTGTAAAGGTATTTCTGACAGCAAGGCTTTTCAAGTAACATGTGCAGTCCTTACCTAGCGTCCTACTGCAATGACTCAGACTCCTAGCTTTTGAAAGTAAGCAGAGAAAGGAAAGAGCCTATCTTAGCAATTATTAAAGAAGTAAAAAAAGCAGTAGGGAAACCCCAGGGATAGAATTGGCTCAAGTGTTAAAATTCTCTCAATCTAATATCATGCTAATTGTATAGGAGGTTCAACTTTTCTTCTCCAATCTTACTGTGCCAAGTAAGACAGGGTAGAAAATAGTGATCTTAATAATAATATAATACATATATTATTATATATAATATGATGATAATAACGTATATGTGTGCCTAATACTTTTTCTATAGTTTGTAAATTATGTTAAGGTCATATTCTTTATTTAAAAGATCGCATATATTTTAAGGCGAGTATTTAGCCACTCTTCCAGCATTTCTATTAGTCAGTACCACGTTATTAATTTCATTTTACCAAAGATAGACTTTGTTGACTTATTATTCAGCTCTACAGAAAGACCATAGAGAACAGCAGAATTAGAAGAATTAAATTCAATCATTGTAGTCACGATGTTTTCCTTAAAAAAAAAAAGAGAGATCTCAATCTATCAGTAAACCAAAGTGAGAATATTTTACTTAAATGAGAATTTATCTCATACATACAAAATCGATGGAACTTTTGAATGTAGTATTGCCAAAAGTTAAGTTGGCTATTACAGGTTACTGTCATGATCCATGGACCTTAACTTTGAAAATTATATATTTCCAGAATGTAATTGAAGCATTCTAATTCAGATTTATCTTTATGTCTTCTCAGAATCCAAGTTTACTTTTAGTATTATCCACAATTTTGAGGAAGGGGTATCCATTTTTCTGGGATTAATAATTTTATTATTTTCGTTTATTCTTTGTATTTAAAACAAAAAAAAAACCCAGTCCCTCAAATCCAATTAACCATTGATTGATACATATCAGATTCCTTGTAACAACAGAGATTTTAAAACAATGAAGTAATTAATGTGAACTATGTATAATACATATGAGATGCATATTCTTCAGGAACCTTCAGAGCAGAAAGAATGCTTTAGACTACCTGACTCACAAACATCCTGGCTTGCCTGATTCATTATGGATTATTAGTATGAGTCATAAGTACCAAAGCTCAGTTACAGGTATGTGACATCATGGATATCACATGATTATGTTGGCAGATATAGCTGCATAAAGTCTAATTTCATGATTAACATTTTCCAGGTCAGTGGATGTGACACTTTCAGCAAAAGTCTAGGGATCTATGAAATATGTTGTTGGTGATTTGAATCTGCTCAGTGTAAGTCACATCACGTAATAATTCAATGCTAAGGAAACTATAATTCTATTCTTAAAATATAAAAATTATGGACATCGCATAGTGTTTCTAGCTCTTGTACTATTTTTGTTTCATGACAGATGACATTCCAACAAAAGTTATACTCTAATAACTTTCCATTTGGAAAATTCAGATACCTCCAGGGCTACCATTGGAAAAGAGAGTGTCAACATTTTGCCCACATTGTATATTCTCTACAAATGCTTGTCAGTTTGTTGATTGATATGCTTGGGGATGCAGTATGTTTTCATTGAGTTGACTGCAATAGTGTAACAGATGAGTCAATTAATTTGGTTATACTACAAGACTTTGGATTTTCTGAAAAGAAAGATATTTTAAATGATGAGTAAATTATTATCTTAATAATTTTAAATTGCATCTAACAAAAATTGCCTTTATATACATTTCTTTCTTCTTCAATCTCTTTGTTCAATTTTCTGCACCAATGGTGAGAAATGATGATATGAATAATCTGAAACAAGAGATAATTTTTATTTTTTTGAGATGGAGTCTTACCCTGCCCCCCAGGCTGGAGTGCTATGGCATCAACCCAGCGCACTGCAACCTCAAACTCCTAGGTTCAAGTGATCCTCCTGCTTCAGCCTCCTCTGCCACAATGCCTGACTAATTTTTCTATTTTTATTAGAGATGGGAGGTTCTCACTCTTTCTCAGGTAGATCTTCCTGCCTCAGCCTCCTAGAGTGCTCAGCAATCTTCCTGCCTCAGCCTCCTAGAGTGCTAGGATTACAGGTGTGAGCCATTGCACCCAGCCCCCAAGAGATAATTTTATAAATGTAAATTTATATATTAGTGCTTAAGTCTGAAACTGAAGAATTCCAGTCTCATATTCTGCTTCATTGTAAAGATTCAAAGGTAGAGCCTGTCTCATTTGATTATATCTCCAGGATTATAGTTCAATGTCTGACATACAACAGGTATTTAAAAATATGCACTGAGGGAATGGGTGGAGGGAGGGGGATTGGAGGGATCACTTCTGAGGTTTATCTTACAAGGGTACAAGTAAATCTTTCTGAGAGTGGAATGTGAACGTTTTGAAACAATAACTAAGAAAATGACATGAAGGCTATGTTAACCAGTTTGATGGAAGTGTTTCAGATTGTGTGTGAAAACCCCACACTGTACCCCAGAAGTGCATTAATGTACATAGTTACCATTCAATAAAAATAAAAGAGAGAAAAAAAATGGGCACTGAGCAGGAGAATATTTTCCCCTCAATTGTGAGCATTCCTACTAACAAGGCTCATGTTGGCCGAGAAGGAAAGTTGTCCATTTCGACTTAATCAGCTATTAGGGTCTCTAGGGTTTACTGAATGCTAGAAACTGTCTATGAAGCATTAGCACTTACTATTGTTATTTGTATGTTTGAATATATTACTTTTACTTTTAAATTTGCAATCAGAGATGACAAAAATATCAATAGTCTCCTATGTTCTTAGAGTGTGCCCAGTTCACTTTGTTTTACAGGACTAATGTTCTAAGCTGTGTGGCAATTTTCATATGACATGTTTTGTGAACAAGTTTTGTCACTTTTATCCAAAAATGTTTTCCATTTTGAATCATCTATTATATATTCCAACTCTCTGTGAACCTGAATATTACACTCGTTCAGTTCCTCAAGATAAAGAGACTCATTGGCTCTAATAATAAACTCCCATTTCCCTGGCACCATGACAATAGTATTTTGTTTTTCATGTACCTTTGTCTTTGTAGAAGTATACTGAGGGCTCATAAATTAGTTCTAATGCTGTGTTCAAGATACCATAAGTAAATAACAGGCAAAAGGGCAATAAAACAATATTATGATATGTATTGGATTGTAATTTTATGAATGAGGACTTACACCCATTGGGAAATCAAACTGCATATGTGGCTGGAGGGTTGACTGTGATGTCATCTATCAGTCACCTCTAGATTGGTTTCTCAGCATCGTATTCAGCCATGGAGTGAAAGTCCTTTCCTCCACCCAGCAGAAGAGGCCACATCACCAGATACTCATACCATTGGCCAGGACAAGTCATTTTCTCCTAATTAGCAGCCACGCTGTTTAGTTAAAAAAAAGTTTTAAAACTATTGGATACCATTAGTGGATTAATGGACATTTATATATCACCTCTTCTGAGCAAGGGAAATTATGAAGACCTAAGATTAAGAAAAGAAGAAAGAAGAAAATTTTTGAACATATTGTCAGAGAATTTACAATCCAGTGGTTGAAATAAAATTAACAAGCATGGGTCAAACGAGAGTATTGTTTAAAATGGTAGCTAGAACAAAGTGCTAGGTGGTTCTTTTTATATTCGAAAAAATTCAGGCTTAGAGATAATAATTTTGATGGCCCAGTTCTTAAACTTAGGCCTGTCCAACTTTAGATCTTTGGCACAGGCCCAGTAAGCTCCACTGTCTAGAAATGTAAAGAATTTTATAATGAAATAAGATAGTTATCTAGAAAAGGCAAGGAGGGGGGCCACGCTGCATTCTAATGGGAAAGGAATTTTGCTAACAAAAACAAAAGGAATAATGAGAAAAAAAAAAAGTTGTCTAAGAAATGGGAGAGGGTAAAAATTAGTATTATTGCAAGCGAGGTAGCTTTAGACCAAGAAGTGAAATTTTTCTCTGTCTAGACGGGAAAAGGTGACTATACATATAGATAAGATGGATCGATGTAAGAGAAATTTGGGAATTCACCCTGATGGATTAAAGACATTAGCTGAGACAGAGGGCTAAACGGGAGTAAGAGAGGAGACTTGAAAAGAGAGAAGAATTAAACAAAATAAAAGAAAAGAATAAAAAAAAATAAAAGAAAGATCATTGTAATGTGAAATTATCAAGTGCTCCATGGATAATTGCATAGGATTGGGAAGAACTCCACTGAAGTTTGGCCAGCCATTTCTGCGTTTGATCTAGTACAGAACAGAAGTGGGTGAAAGAAAGTTGGGGTGATCCAGGGCTGGGATTCACAGGAGAGACCCAGACGTGAACAGGGAGAGTCAGAAAACAGAAGCTTTGAGGGCTGCTGCTGTGCTGGGAGGCCCGGGTGCTCCTTCTTCATCAGTGAGACTCATCAATAGCTGCCATTAGAATTTTTTCTCTGTCTTAGCAGAAAATGAAAAAGGGTTATCAGAAAATCTCTTCTCTTCTGAGCATAGGAAACTCCACTTTACGGGGGGTTCATTCTGCTTCCATTCAAACACCAAGTAGTATGATATTAATAGCTTTTATATATGCGTATATATGAGTCACAGAAAAGTGAAATGACCTTGCAGAACCCTAATGAATTATTGCATACAGAAGAAATCACTCATACACCTTTTTAAGCGAGCATAGACACTTGGTCCCAACATTGGTATGACAACACTGTCGCACCTACACAATATAGCTCTTATGGTACTAATTCTGGAGAACAGACAATTACATGAAAAATTTAGGGGTTTGAAATACTGTCTGAATTAAGGCACATGATGAAATGCTATCTTTGACATAAAAGAGGTAAATAAAGATTCAGCAAGTTTGAATTTTCAGAAGCTTTTATGTGTATATAATGGCATCTTCCTAATAAAGTGGGAATTTTTTACAGAAGGTATTGAGTTAATATGATTACAGGATTCCTATGACAGGGGAGCACGTTGCTCAAAACCAGATTGATCTTTTCCAGTGAATCTACCCTGAGGGCCTCCAATAACAGTACACTTGTAAATGAATATTCAACCAATTGTAGGACAGTAGCAAGTCCTCTGCCCAGAATGCCACTATAACAGATAAACATCCACAAAAAAGATTCGTATGCTTATCACTAAAGCAAAATATGATCTTTTTGAGCTTGTACCAAAAAGTACAAACCAGCTTGTATTCAAACCAGCTGAGAAGAGAGAAGAATTTACTTATTCCTGATATTATTTGCAGTCTATTTAAAGGTTTATTAACTAAGAATAATCATAGTGAATACACTGTCAGATGCATGTTAGAACGTTTGTGTTAAAGCAGTAAATCAAAATTATGAGGAGCTGTCGCGTCCTGTGTTCAAATTTAGCCTATGTAGTTTTTAGTGGTCTTCCAGAGTGTGCACCAATACTCTACTTGAAATAACATTGATCTGGATTTGATTCTGTTGACTACTATCTAGTCTAAACTTGGGCAAGTTATTTAAGGCTGTCTGCTTTCTTTTCCTCGTGGAAGTAGGAACAACAGTATTTGCACCACTGAGTGTCATGAATGTTGGGAGAATCAAAAAAGGTAACAGAAGGAGCTCAGCCTGATCCTGTGGTCATGGTATATTATTGCTATTATCAACCTCAAAAAAAGAAAAAAGACAATAAGTATTTATTTGACAAGTGAGTTGACTTACATATAGTGATTTCCTGTATGGGTTCTACTCATGAACTCTTCAGGTGTCCAAAGACTATAAAAATACTGGAAGTTTGCTGCATCAAATATTGCTTGAAATAAATGACCTGAAACAAAGATTTTTAAAGGTGACTCTTATCGCAAAATTGATGTAAGATTTGTACCAACCCACAGACAACACACACATGTTAGGAGGAGAAACAGCCTAAACCCCCCTTTTTGCTATAAGAGTTACTTAATTATCCAAGTAGTGATTGGATGGATGGTCAACGTCAGCCAGTTCTTCCCTGGTTCTGACACCATGAAGCTGTCATGACCTTGGGCTGAAGGAAAAACAACAGATGGAACATGTGCAGATTAGGACATGTGACAAAGTCCTACAGCTAGAGATTAGAGAGCCGGCTGATGGATAGCTAAAAATAATAACTTTAGGGGAGAGAATTCTTACAGAGCTTCTGTGAAGCTCTATCAAAATAATGCAGACTTTGAGAATGATCTCCCTGTCTTGGGATTCTGAATCTTGGTGATAAAGGACAAATTTAACCCCTGTGAGTGTTGGCTCTTGCTCCTGGTTCCAGTGCCCTGGTTATGCATACACCATAAATTTTTCCCCTATAATTAGGCTTAAATAATATATGCTATGCCAGACATTTATAGTTACATTAAGTTTATTGGTTTGTACAATTTTTTCACAACCCTATAAAATATTTTTGTAGACTTTCTCATAACCAATTTGCCACCTTGGTGGATAAGTACCTAATTATCTGAAGTGATATGTGAATGCTACTAGTTTCATTTTATAATCTGTGTTTTATGGCCTAATTAACAAAATGTTTTAACATTTGTATATAAATTAATCAGTGTCTATACAAATAAAATAAGTCTTCAGAGCAACACCGTTCTTTTTTGTTTGTTTGTTTGTTTTTGGTTCTTGAGACAGAGTCTCACTTTGTCACTCTGGTAAACTGCCATGGCATTATAGCTCTCATCAACCTCAAACTCTTGGGCTCACACAATCCACTTACTTGCCTCAGCCTCCTGGGTAGCTGGGACTATAGTCTCTCTCTGCAATGCTCAGCTATTTTTAGAGAGAGAGTCTTGCTCTTGCTTAGGCTGGTCTGGAACTCCTGACCTTAAGCAATCTGTCCACCTTCGGCCTGTCATAGTGCTAGGACTACAGGCTTGAGCTACCTCACCAGGCTACAGAGATTTTAAATGCCATCTCTCTCCATCTCTGCTATTTTTCTACAGCATATTCTACTGTGAGGGTGTTTTGTTTTTTGTTTGTTTGTTTGATTATTTGGTGAATTCTTTTTAAGCCAGACCCTCTTTCAAAACTGAGCACCCCCCCCCCCAAAAGGCAAAACTTAATTCTTTATTTGAGCTGGAGGTAATAGAGAATAAATTATTATACAATATATTTAATTGCTATTTTTTAAAAATGTGTTGCCTCAATACATACAATGAACTGCTTAAAAGTTAAGATTAATCCTCCTTTGGAAAAAGTATTTGGACTTTTGTATACTAATAGTTTTAAAGTTGAAGACATTTTTAAAAATAGGATTAAATCTAAGGCTTTGTGATGTGGGCTATTCTCACTGAGTTTGGGTGATATCACAGAGTGGTTTTGATTTGCATGTCTCTGATGATTGGGGCTGATGAGCAGTTTTTCAAATGTTTTTTAGCCATTTGTCTGTCTTCATCAGGGAAGTTTATGTTGCCCAGTGGTAGATGGGATTATTTACTCCTTTTTTTAAATTAATTTGAGTTCTCTAGATATTCTAGTTGTCAGCCCTTTGTCAGATTCATACTCTGCAAGTATCTTTTCCCAGTCTGAAGATTGTCTTTTTGCTTTACTTGTTGTGAAGCTGTGGTACGTGTATACCATGGAATACTATTCAGCCATTAAAAAGATGAGGGAGGGTCACAGTGTGTGCCACACCTGTAGGGGGTGTGGGACACAATTATAAGTGGGACTTTACCTAACAAATGCAATCGGTGTAACGTAATTCTTTGTACCCTCAATGAATCCCAAACAAAAAAGAACAAAATCCAAGGGTTTGAAATACACCAAAAATTGAATGAACAAATTACAGTGAGTTATTTTGTGGATTCTGAAAAACAAATTCTGAAGTTTATATGGAAAAGCAGAAGATTCAGAACCAGCAACAGAATATCGAAGGAGAACAAAGTCAGAGGACTAACAGCACTAGACCAAGGCTTATTATAAAGCTACAATAATCAAAACAGTGGGTATTGGTGAAATAATAGACAAATAGATCCAAGGACTAGAATAGAAAGCCTGTGTATGGACCCACAAAAATACAGTCAACTATCCTTGACAAAGAAGCACTGGAATTCAGTAGTAAAAGGATAATCTTTTCAACAGATGCTGCTGGACCCACTGGGTAACAGCACATACAAGAAGGAATCTAAACACACATACTGCACCTTTCTCAAAAATTAACTCAAAAATGGATTCTAGACCTAAAAGTAAATGTAAAACTAGAAAACTC
>NW_003852430.1:3414938-3416929 GCF_000181295.1 Otolemur garnettii | reverse complement strand
GTGGCTGGCGCCTTAGCCACTTGAGTCACAGGCACCAAGCCAATAAAAAAAATTAATAAATAAACACATATGAAGATGAAGAAAATATTTTATCTAAAGTTTCTTACAATTACAGGTGGAGAACTTAATTTTACGCACAGTTGCCCCCTAAAATTAAGAGATAATGAGATAGTAACAATTGGGCCTTTGTTATTATCAAAAGTAGAAATAAATCTGAATGATGTTCAAATTACTTGTGTAATGCTTTCTGGTAACTCTTAAAATGTCTTTTTATATTCATCTCATGACATAAACATGTCATGACTAAAACAAATAGTAACTATGTACTATCTTTTTCTCAGTATATTGAAAATAAAATATTTAGAACATCAGGAATGCATGAAATCAGTCTAAGATAAAAGAAATACCTTGAAAGCATATTTTGATAGTTTTCACATCCATAATATAACATATTCAGAGTATGAAGTCTCTTTAATTTATTGAACATTTATTGACTTTTTTCTTAACACATAATACATAATTCTGTTCGATGTTATCTGCATACATAAAATGCAAAATAAACCCTACCTTCTGACAGATATCTTTAATTTAGACCATTCTGTCTAGTACTAGTGCATGCAAAAAATACCTATAAATATCTAATAATACTAATAGTTTGTCCAACAGATTGAAAATCAGCTTCCATTTTAGGAGATCTTTTTGTATAGTCCATGGTATTGGATGGCAGGTAGTCCTTGGGTGGTAAATAGAAGACTCTGTGAATAAAGCAGTTGTGTGAAAATTCTTATGTGGAAACTCTTTTTATAGGGATGCTATTTATAACTTTCATTCAGTAATGAAGAAGTCCATACATTATACAAAAATGTAATGAAAGTGTTGTTCTTCTAAGTGGGCAAAATGTTATAAATATCTTCTAAGTAATTATGAATTTATTCAACAAATATGTATGGACTACCTACTTTATTGTACCTTACTAACCCTAAAAAATTAAAATTACATCCAAGAGTGTTACAGTCTAGTCAGGGTATCGTCAAGTAAATAAATGAATATAGCGATATAATTGTTAAACTTGAGATTTGTACAAATTACTGATCTGACAAAGGAAATTCCATTTAAGCATAGACTTTAAGCAGAGCTTTACTCTTTAAAGCTTTTAATCATCCCATTAGCAGATGGATGAAAGGCATGTGCTAGATAGACTAGGTGTGGGAAGCCTTCCAGGCAGAGGAATTAGTAAGTGTACAAGTAGAGAGGACTCTACAGGCTTGGTGTGTTTGAGAACGACATGAAATTCTTATTATTGAAGCTCCCAGTGTGAAGCATAAAATGGAAGAAGTCGTAGCTAGACTTATAGGAAGAAAACAGATCCCAGAGAGGTTCTCAATGAGGAAGAAAATAATGAATTTTAACTGCAGCCTGTATCAGGACTTTTGAAAGGCTGAGCAAAATTACAAGTATGGTAAGATGTTGATCCCTTCAGTCCTGAGGTGGGAGGTGAGTTGGGGATTTTGGAGGAGAATGCTAGTTGCCTAGGGCTGTAATTCTCCCCATACTCTCATGTGGCACACAAATAGAATTTTCTAAGTGTTTTATGATGTGTAAACGCTGAACTGGTAGTGACTGGTAGGACTGTTATTCTGAGAGAAAGAGTTCTCTCTCAATTAAAATATATTTTCCTGTATAATTAATTACTTTAATGACTGCATTATTTATTATACATTGGTTATTTGCTTTAAAAAATGTGGAAAATATGATAGTTATCTTTTTTTGAGGAGGCCATTTTCTCACTCTTATTTTTAGCTAACCAGAAATTTTATTTATTACTGTATCGTTGTAAATGGACAAAAGGGTAATTTTAAATTAAAAGATTATATAGAATTCTATCTACTAAGTAATAGGTGTTTCCTAGTTCTTCAGTTATTTTTCTCTTTTTAAATTTGTTTTTATTTTTAATTATTATGGATATATAGTTGTATATATTCATGGGGTAC
>NW_003852430.1:3413083-3414437 GCF_000181295.1 Otolemur garnettii | reverse complement strand
CAGTTTTTGCTGGGATCAGGCTTGAACCCACCACCCCCGGTATATGGGGCCGTCACCCTACTCCTTGAGCCACAGGTGCCGCCCCTAATTGAGGTATTCAGTATGTCTAGTATTTATCACTTCTTTGTGTTAGAAACATTCCAATTGGACTCTTTTAGTTAATTTAAAGCAAACCACAAATTACTATTGACTATAGTCATGTTGTTGTATTGTCAAATATTATTTGTTTTACCTACTTATATATTTATACCAATTAATTATCCCTGCTTTATCCTCTCTTTCCTATTCTCCTTCCCAGGCTCTGATATCCATAATTTTACTTTCTGTCTCCATGAGTTAAATTGTTTAATATTTAGCTCCCACATATGAGTGAAGACATACAAGATTTGTCTTTCTGTGCTTGGCTTATTTCACTTAATATAATTTCTCCAGTTCTGTCTGTGGTTTTGCAAATGACAGGATTTCATTTGCCTTGATGGCTGAATAATACTCTGTTGAGTGTATGTACCACATTTGCGTCATTCATTCAGCCACTGAGACACTTAAGTTGATTCTAAATAGATTTTCTATCTTGCAGCCTTATCCATTGCTGAGAGGGAAATGTGAAGTCCTTACTTATAATTGTGGCTTTCCTAATGTTTTCTTTAGCTCCATTGGCTTTTGCTCTATGTCATTTGAGGCTCTATTTTCTAGTACAAGTTTTGGATTTTACTTGCTAGATGTGAATTGACCCAACCCTTCTTCCCATCTCCCACCTACTTGATTCCCATTGAGTTTTATTTCCATAAGTACACCTAGGTGGTACTTGACTAGTTCCACTTTCATAGTGAGTGTATGTGGTGTTTTCCCATTCTTGCAATACTTCACTTAGAATAATGGTCTTTGGTTCCAAGGTTGTTATAAAAGATATCTTCGTTTTCATTTTTTTTTCTTTGCAGTTTTTGGCTGAGGCTGGGTTTGAACCCACCACCTCCAGCATATGGGGAGGGCATCCTACTCCTTTGAGCCACAGGCTCTGCCCTCTTCATTTTAATTTTTATGGCTGAGTAGTATCCCATGGTACCACATTTTATTAATTCACTCATGTATTGATGGGTATTGAGGTTGTTTCCACATCTTTGCAATGGTGCTGCTATAAATGTTCAAGTGCAAATATCTTTACAATAAAATGACCTTTTTTCCTATGCGTGGCTACCTAGTAGTGGGATTTCTGAATTAAATGGTAGGTCTCCTTTTAGTTCTTTGCATCTCCATATCTATAGAGGTTGTAGTTGTTGGTATAGGTTCCATACACCAACAGTATGTAAGTGTTCCTTTCTCTCCACATTCATGCCAACATTTGTTTTGGGAGTTT
>NW_003852430.1:3410772-3412593 GCF_000181295.1 Otolemur garnettii | reverse complement strand
TGTACAAAATCAGTAGCTTTCCCATATGCCAACAACAGTCAAGCTGAGAATCAAATCAAAGATGATTGGAGGATAAAATCAAATCAAATCTCACTAGCTGCAGAGAAAATAAAATGCCTCAAAATATATTAACAAAGAAGTGAAAGACTTCTATAGGGAAAATGATGAAACACTGAGACTGAAATTGCAGAGTATGTACACAGATGGCAAAGGAAAAGCATATATATGCTTGTGGATCAGCAGAATCAACATTGTTAAAATGTCTGTAGTACCCAAAGCAATCTGCAGAGTCAAGGTAACCTCTAATTAAAATATTAAGGTCATTTTTCACAGATCAAGAAAAAAGGGTTCTACACTTCTTATAGAACCAGAAAAGACCTCCAGTAGTTAATACAACCTTACATAACAAAATGAGAAGCTTCACCTTACTAGACTTCAAGCTATACTGCAAGGCTATAGTAACCAAAACAGCATGGTATTGGTACAAAACACAGACATAGACCTATGGATCAGAATAGAGAACCCAGAGTTGAAATCATCCTCATATTACCATCTTATATTGGACAAAGTAGATAAAAACATACACTGAGGAATAGAATCTCTCTTCAATAAATGCCACTGGGAAACAGTCATAGGACCCTCACCTGCAAGTCTTTCTGTCTTTCCTTTCTCTCTGTTGCCTCTCTGTTCTGTAAATTGTTGTCTTCAAGTTTACAAATTCTATCATTTGTTATTCCTACTCAACAATTGAACTCATCTACCAAATTTTTAAATTTTTTATTATTGGATCTTTCAGTTCTGTTATCCATATATGGTTCTTTTTAAAATATTTCTTTACTAAGATTGGAAAATTTTTCTTTTGTTTTTATGAGATGCACGGTTAGTAAGTACTTTCTGCCATTCTACAGGTTGTTTTTTCACTCTGATGATTGTTTCCTTTGTTGTGAAGAAGGTTTTTAGTTTGATACAAACCCATTTGTCTATTTTTGCTTTTGTTGCCTGTGCTGAGTCATATTAAAAAAAAATTAATGTCCAAATTGGTAGAGCTTTTCTCTTATGTTTTCTTCTAGAAGTTTTCCTGTGTTAGCATTTACATTTGGGTCTTTAGTCCATTTTAAGTTGATTTTTGTTTCTGCTGAGATAGAAGATTCCCATTCTGTTCTTCTGCATGTGACCATCCAGTTTTCCCGACACTATTTATTAAAGCAAATGTCCTTTTCCCCTTGTGTGTTCTTGGCATTTTTATTGAAAATCATTTGACAATAAAAATAGGGTTTATTTCTGGGCCTTTTGTTTGTTCCGTTGATCTACGAGTCTGTTTTCATGTCAGTACTCCAGCTATAAAGCATATTTTCAAATCAGGTAATGTGATACTTACAGCTTTATGTTTTTGCTGAAGATTGTTTGAGTCTTTTGTGGTTTCATATATGAATTTTAGTATTCTTAGCTGGGTAATTTTAGTAATAATATTTTAAAATTGAGGATGCTATGATTTAAGGAGTGTAAGGAACCAATGTCGCCAGAATTGGTACCTGGACAAGACTCAATTTTAAACTCTTTTATTGACTGCATTATATTAAATTAAAACATTCTTGCTTAAATCTAACTTGTTTTTGGTTTGAGAGTCAATTTTCAAAACCAAAAGAACAAGTAAATGCTTACTAAAATTTTGATTTCTGCTGTTAAGTGTTCAAAGATGTTTAAACCATTTAAATTTAAACCATTTAAATACTTATAATAAACTGAAATTATAATGCCCATTTTTTCAATTAATCAAAATAAGGACATAGTATCCACACACACAAAATATATTTTTATGCT
>NW_003852430.1:3407373-3408056 GCF_000181295.1 Otolemur garnettii | reverse complement strand
CAGGTCCTCAACCTGGTGATCTGTAAGCACATTAATGTTTGCCAAGGTTTGGTCTATGGATGCAGTGTCAAGGATGAGGTCTAGGTCACGTGGTAGTAGCTGCAGATAAGTTTAGAAATGTAAATTGGACCAGAATATAAAAACACATATTTGCTCTACTAAATAATTCAATGAGCTGCAAACCCAGATGAAATGCGTAACTTCATATGATTTGACATAAAATTCCAGGGAGCTTCATAGCCCTCCTTGGGCCCAGAAATGGAATGTGAAATTTGGTCGTTACACAGATTAGTGGCAAGACCATACTTCTTTTACAGAAAAACAAATAGCAGCGTATAAAGAAAGGAAAAAGATTAGAGGCAGAGACAGTAATTGAAAGCTAGTTCTAGGATCTGGATAAGAGAAGTGTCATTTTCCAATATGTATAGAATCTCTTAATATGTAAAATTCAGGACCTTTAGGAAAATTCCAATGCCATTCTTTTAGTTATCTTCGGATATAACTTATGGTTAACTATAGTGATTTCGTTGTGCTATGAAATATTGTGCATCCCACTTCTCTGACTATCCTTTCACATCATTACCCATCCTTTTATCCTCATCTCCTTGTTACCCTTCCAGCCATAACCATTCCACTCTCTGTTTCTATGAGATCAATTGTTTAAATCTTTACAGCTTAATGTA
>NW_003852430.1:3406216-3406769 GCF_000181295.1 Otolemur garnettii | reverse complement strand
TACAAATTTTATGTGACCTTTTTCCATTCTTTCCTGTACAGCCATTCAGTTTGATTTTAAAAGCACTCAAAATTAAAACATAAAGTTACTCCTAACAGTGTCATAAACTCCGGGCATACAGGACACTCTCTCCTCCTGCAATTTGACTGCCTGCCATGCTGCCATTGTTTGTATGTCCCACAGTCACCTCTCTTTACTTCCAAACCCAAATTTAGGAATGATTTTTAGGGTCCACTCCTGCTCTTACAGGCTTGGTCTTCACCACTATTTTTCTTACATACTCTAAGTGAATCCAGTTATTTATTTCTGACAGCTTGGATAGGTGTAATTCTTATCTCTAGTTTATAGGATACACAGCTGCACCCAGAGATGCTTGATAACTTCTTCCACAGTGCACATGTAGAAAAATTGGGAGCCAAGAGTTCAGGGACAGCAGTATGGCTCCCAAGCCCAGGTCTTAGCCAGAGTTCAGTGACAGCAGTGTGGCTCCCGAGCCCAGGTCTTAGCCAGAGTTCAGTGACAGCAGTGTGGCTCCCGAGCCCAGGTCTTAGCC
>NW_003852430.1:3401863-3405789 GCF_000181295.1 Otolemur garnettii | reverse complement strand
TCTTCTTAAGAAATCTGTTCATATAAATAGTGGATAAAAAGATGGAATAAAAAGCTAGAAAAACAAAAAAGCTGCAGACTAGATTGTCCACAGCAATGACAGATGAATAAACAAATGTTAGCCACATACTATTTCCTGGAGTCTTCTTAATGGCTAATAAAATACTTCCCAAGGATTTTGACTTCTTCAAATGGTGATACTTTCAAGATTTCAAAGTGAGGCAATCAAAGCTCATTCCATTCCTTAGGAATTTATGATGCAGGACAATGATTTATTTTGTTGAAAAGAACCAGCAAAGTTGGGGAGATCTTAACATTACGCAATATACTGAATAGGAGACCATGCTTCTTCTTGGAGTCATTGGTCTCTAAACTGCAATGTAGCAGCTAAAAAGCATCTGGAAATAAGAATTACACTGTGAATCTTATTTAAAGTTTTAGGTCACTCTTGCAATGATACATTCTTCATCATCTGTCTGGTTGTCAGCATGTGAAAGGTCCCCAGAGGATAAAGAATATTCCATTGGAAACAGTTCTTCCAATTTTCTCTTTAAAAAATGATATGGGTCAAAATCGTTCTTACCAGGTCACTGCTAAACAATGTTTCTGATATGTCTGACAGGTTACTCGGCATTACATCAAATCAAATTTTGATCATGCTTTATAAAATTTCTGGTGTGTCTAATACAATGGCTTTCTCTCCGTGAGCACTTCAGTGTGGTAATTAATGATGTTCAGGGTTATTTCCAATCATTTTAGTTTGCTTTAAATTTTCATTTGCTAAAACTTTTCTCTAGATCTTGAAATTACTCCACAATTTACTAGTATCTACAGCAAGTTACTTAGTTTCCTCATCTGTAAAATGGGAAGGTAATAGTTTGCAGTATAGGGCTATCTGGAGGATTAAATGAGTTAGTAAATATTAGGTTTATAACAGTATTATTATTGGAATATGCAATTAAAATAAATGTGTTTCTCTGCATAGGATAGAAATGCAATCTTAAAGGCAGTAAGTTAAGTTCTTTATGTACTTTCACTCACAATTTGCAAGGAAATTCACTCAAGTTAAACAAGAAGCATAACTTAATTCATTCATGTGCCAACCTGCATACATGAGCATCTTCCTGGGCTGAAGATCTACAGCTTTCCTGATGTGGTTTTTTCTTTATTTATAGAGATTTTTCCTGCTCTTTCTATATTGCCTTCCATTTGCTCACGTTGTACTTTTACTTATATAATACGCATTAAAATACAAAGCTTTTCTCTTCCAAGCAACCACGTTTAACAAAGTTTTTATAATATGACATTTTAATAGGTAAGCAACCAAACATTTGTGGATAAAGCTGTAGGAAGACTGCCTCCCCCCCACTCTGTGTTCTTAAACAAGAGAAGTAATCAGCCCTTCTTATCTCATGTTCTTCCTCGCCATGGTGAAGTGTTCTAGATTCCATCAGTTTAGCTTGTTATTTTGATTTCCATCTGGAACAGAATCAATGCTTACTGAATCCCAGAGAGATGACATCATAGAGATAATTTGTAATTAGTCTGATGTCATTTTTCTCTGTGCGATCTTTGCATTTATGGGAGAGGAGGGCAGTTTTCATTAGTGCACTAAGCCAAATCTCCCTCCCTGCCCCCAGTGTATTATAAAAGGCGGTAAATTGACGGATCACATCAGTACCAGCTGTCACATGACTTACTGTAAATTATATAGCTCTCACCCTACCCTCATTTTCTTTTTGGATGGGGCCTCATTAAATAAAATCACCACACTGCTGGAACTGCAGGCTTCTAAAAGCCCAATCTGATTATGTAGCTCCTATACTTAAAACCCTTCAATGGTTTCCTGCTGTTAAAGTCACATCTCTTTTATATGGCAACACTGGCTTCCCTGACATGGTATGTGCCCCTCTGTCCAGCCGCATCCCATTTCTGCCTGACACGCATCCTAGGCCCTGTCCGGGTCATGGTGATTCCATATTCTGGAATGCATCACGTTTTTTCTTCATATTCATTGCATGTCTTTTTACTTCCCATGTTTTTCTGGAGAAAAAACATAAATACCATGCCTGTTACCCTGCTGAGTAAGAAAACTTCATTACCTTTCAGTTAGAGACTCTGGCTATATTTTCGCTCTAGCTTTTGTGTCACTATGTGTTACCATACATGAATCTCTCTCTGCTGCTAACTATGCCCCCCACCCTGAAGACTGAAGTTTTTCTCAGTTATTAAAATTGGTAAATTATTTTTCTTTATAAATTGCTTCCCAAAAAAGGAGTTATTTTAGAACTTTACAAGAAAGTCAAGGAAAGCACTTATGGGTTCTTGTCATATTTTTAACAGGGCAAAGATAAGGACCAACTTTTTAAGATAACAGATTGGCATCTAAGGTCAGATAGGCAGCCACATTTATTGAGCAGTCCAACACCGGAGGCATTTAACTGGATCGTTTGTGTCCATGACTAGACAAAGATGTAAGGAATTTCGAAAATAACAATCAAAGCTTGACTGTAAAATCAAAGAAAAGATAGTTTTAGCAATTGTTATCCCCAGTGGGATAACTGGTAACCGTGTCATTTCTACACTCCCTAGAAATTCAGATAAATAAATTATAGATTAAAAAAAGAAACAGATTAACACAGTTGCTCTCCTGTTTAATTTACTTTCTGGAACACAGTCCTAGGAGCTGAGGATTGTTGATGTGGTAAGAGAAAACATAGCAACTACATCAGTATATATAGAACATGGAATCCTAGATGATTATACATTGAGGTATATGATAGTTGGGCTCTCAGTAAATAAATTAGTTAGAATAGCACCAACATTGTCAAGCCTTTTTATTAAATGACATTATAGATTGTATACTAAAATATCAGTGATCTGCTTTGGGTTGTGTATCTTTGTGAGTGAACCTAGGGAAGATATAAGTAGTAAATAGTACAATGTTCTGTGATTGAGGATGGGGTTGCACATAGATAAACCCACGGTAAGCTAAAAATATAGTAAGTTAAAAATGCATATGATACACCACCTAGCTCACTGAACATCAGGGCCTCGCCTAGCTTATCTTAACCATGCTCAGAAGACTACAATAGAGTAAAACCACCAGACAGCACAGCACACTGTACATTATCTGTTGTTCACTTCTGTGATAGTGGCTGACTGGGAGTTGTGGCTGGTTACTTCTACTCAGCATGGCAAGAGAGTGTCATACCACCTATTACTAGCCCGGGAAAAATCAAAATTCAAAACTCAGAGTATGATTTCTAGTGAATGCATATCACGTTCATACCATTGTAAAGTCAAAAAATTATAAGTCCAATCATTATAAGCTAGGGAAGCTTGCATTTTTTAATCCAAATTTAATATCATCAACTAATATCAGAATCCAAAATTCATGCTAATTTCATGCACACATATCACCTGAATATAATTGTGAATATACCTCCATTTTGAAATGATAATCAGGCGTAAGTATTTGCATAGTATGTATAAATTTTACAAATGGAACTTTCAGCACATACGTATGTGCAAAAAATCTACCTGGCACCTCCACAGTGGGAACCATGTGTACTTACCCAGTAATTTTACTCAAAAGATTGAACAACTATATGATGAAAGTATTATGATTCACCAAATCAGAATAATAGATATCTGTCTAAATTAATTACCTGTAGTGTAATTATAGAATAAAGTTGTATAGGTTTGTTTTAAGCTCTAAAAGAGAACAGTGTGGTTAAGTTACCACCTTTGATTCAGAATCAAGAAGCCTTGTAAGGTAGAATGCATCTGAAAATCAATGGCCTATCTGTAGAACCGGAGGAGATTTTATTTGCCCAGTTGTGACTTGGATTTTTAATATGATACATAAAGTGTTTATTTGAATGAACAGTTATATGGGAAGGTATCAGAGTGGCTGTCCTATAG
>NW_003852430.1:3382246-3401149 GCF_000181295.1 Otolemur garnettii | reverse complement strand
ACTCATATCAAATTAGTTTATTTTTTCCACTCTTGTCACATTCTCTAGCTAAGTTAGTTAAGATGTGATTGGATTGTAACAGGTATGGAATAGATAATACTCTAATGTATTTATTATTTTAGATCATATTTCTGCAGATATCAGAAAGAAAGAACTTACTACTTTTATTTGATTGTTCCAGGACTGTTGGAAACAAAACATATTTGAACAGGACGGTGTGAGTGATGAGGCTGTGCCGAAATGGAGTTGTTTGCAAATTTTGATGACTTGTATACCAAGGAAAATTAAAAAAAAAAATTAAAAATCTATTAGTAACAATTGCTAATACTGTAAAATGCTCACATCGTGTCTACATTTCCAAAGGAATAAATTACTGATATTTTAAATTTACTTTTATCATATTTTTATGTGGATAAAACATCTTATTTCAAAACTTTACTATTCTTGGATATTCTATCCAAAAATCTGTTACTGCTTCTTCAGTCAACTTGTGGAATTCATGCCTTTTCATATGGAATGTCTGTTTCTCCCACCCGCATCTGTCATGATGATGCCTTCTCTGAAGTCTCAAGATGGGTGTGATCTCTTTCCTCTCGAATCTTGCAGCAATGTACGAGAGACTATGTTCTGACACTGATTCCTTTTTCCACCAGCATTAGAAAATACTATGCTTTTATCAGTTCCTCTGATACAGATTGAGTGTCTGTTTCTATGCTTGCGTGAGTGGATGTTTATGGATGTTTATTTATACATCACTGAATTAAAAAATACTGGCAGCAACTTTCAAAGGAACTGTTATACTTGTTAATATAGCTGTGATTGAGTTAAAATTGAGTTTCTTAGGGAAAAGTGATCAATTACATAATCTATTTCAGAAAGGAAGCTATAAGAAGTTCCTCGGGGAAATAAATGTTTATTGCATTTAATTTTAGAGGAAGTTTTAATATGGAATAGCATGTAAAATTTTGCAATGGACAATCACATTTGTTTCACAGCAAATGTAGAAGATAATCACCATCATTCTGAAGTTAAAAATATCATGGACTTAGATTTGACTTCTAGTTCTGACGCTTCCAAATGCCATAACTTTGGAAAAAAATACTATTTGATTTGCCTCTGTTTCATTAATTATAACATAGGGATGTTAATATTTATACAAAGAGCTTAGATTTGAGTGAGAAGTATATAGGCATTGGTTTCATTGAAGGTTTAATTATATCTTAATACATGTACACATAAATTCTCTTCATATAATGATTTTTAATAAAACCATAAAGGCATATCATTCAGGTTACTTCTTTGAAAGTAATTTTATAAGTTTCATATTGTTCTGGGAGTTTGTCGTAAATCGTGAGCACGTAAGTACCTGGAAGGTGGATGGAAGATATATTACTTAAAATTATTCTCTTAGTAATGTTATGCTAAAATACAGATAGCAATGTAAAAGATTTGTGTTGGTTCCCTAGGGATGCTACAGTAAAATACCAAAATTTATTTTCTGATATTTCTCTAATTATTCACTAATAATCACAGCTCCTCCTCAGTCGCTGTTGCTATTCTTAGGTGTATATTATCTCCTCTAATTCTCACAACTACCCATCATCCTCATAATACATACAGGAAAACTGAGGCCTAGAGAGATAATTGACACAACTACTGAGTGTGAAAGTCAGGAATTGAATTCCAAGTCTCTGCTTATTGCCAAGTCTTTGCTTATAACCGGACCATTTTACTCTCTCCTGATGAAAGCTTGTGTTATTGGAATCTCCTGGAGGGAAGGATTTCTCTTAACATCTTTGCATTTTGTTCATTCTGGTATTAATTAATTATCCATTAATTTATCAACAAATACATTGAGTACGTACATAAAAATTCTCTACAGCATCCACCTAAAATATATTTCATGCATTATGCATTGATGAATAACGGGTATACAAACACATAAACTTTATCTGACTTACATAGAACCTTATGACATAATTCATCTGGACTGCAGCTTCAAGTATTAATTTCGGTGGCAAAAAAAAAATCAGGTGGCCACCTACTTTTTTCTATCAGATGATAGAAACACAGTGATAAAGCAAAATTGATACCTGATTTTAGAAAGCTTACAATTCAAAGGGAGACATGAACATTAATCGCAAATCACATTAATGCATGAATAATCTCAAACAGTTAAAATTTTCTCTGGAGAAAATGAAAAGAATGAGTTATGAGAGCTTCTAACAAATAAACATGACCTCTTCTTGTGGTTCAGGAGTGCTTTTTCTGACGATGTGTTTCTAATGTTGATAGCGACTGCCAAAAGAGTAGCAGCTAATTCGAGTTCAGGGAGAAGGTAGAAGTACGGGTTTAACATTTTTGTATGTAAGGATAAAATGATATACACAAAACCATGGGACAAGTTGGAGAAATGTAAAGGACTCTGGTGTGGCTAGAGGGGTAGAACATGGCAAAACGAGATTGGAGAATTAGGACACTGTATTCCAGGTATTTTTTTTTTTTTAATTCTGGGAGTAATGGGATATTTTTGAAGTGTTTCCATGGAGATGACATGATCATAGTTGTCATTTTCAAGATCACTTTGATTGTAGCGAGTGCAGCAGATTGGGAAACAGCAGAGTGGATGAGAGACAGTCGCAAGGCTGCTACAATAGTCCCCGTGGGAGGTGGCTGCAGTTTGGACTTTAAAGACCGTGAAAATGAAAAAACAAAACTGGATGGACCGAAGAGATAATTAAGAGACTTGGAAAAATAAATAAATGAGATGTGGCAGGTCTTGGTTGTGGGTTAGACATGGGTTTTGTGGAAAAGAGGTATTTCAAAGATGCTTAGGTTCTGGTTTGGTTAACTCCATAGAAACTGGTACTGCTCAATTAGGCAGTAAACTTTGGAAAAGGACCAGGTCAAAAAAGTGAATACCATTCATTTTATTTTGAACACCTTGAATTCGATGTGATTTTGATAGTGGATATATGGACTAGATGATTTTTCTAAATTGTAGTCATGATCATGACTGTACATATGTTTATACTGAAAGTTTATGAAGTTTATGCACACTTACACTGCCCGGGGGAAAGAGAATAGAAACACAGCAGTAAAGAAGAGGGAGTTCAGTCAAAGCTTAGAGAACTCCGATATTTAATGGCTGAACTAGAAGAATAATTTACATAGGAGACTATTAAGAAAGGACTAGAGAAATCATTAAGAAATCAGGACAAATAGCTGTTATGGACGTCAAGATGATAGAATACTTCAAGAAGTAGGAAAATTTCCACTGGGAGAAATACAATACGTTGTTCAGGGAAGATTAAGATAAAAGTAAGAGTTATCAAAGGTAAATAGTCCATGGTGGACAGAGCTCTTCCATCTTTGCTAATACAGGACAAATTTAATTATTCTTGAATACGTCAGGGAACATCCTTTCCCTATGTTCTTCTCAGTCTCTTTTTCTGACTAGTAAGCCTCAGACTTTTACATTCACCCCTGTCTGGGAGATATTTACATCACTATTTCATAGACATCTAAAACTCCATCTTAAACTAAACTCAAGTTTGTTGCATTTCTAAAGGGACATTATCCTCTTTAAGAATCCTTACCCAAGCACCAGCACACTTGACATATTGGCCCCATTAAATAAAAATAATTATGAGACCTGGTTTTGTACAAAAAGTGGCATGAATGCAAAGGGAGGAGAGCTGAAGATCATTGAGAGCATGTGGGAATTGTGGTCTTCTTATTTTTATAAGCCTGAAACTATAGTCATCCTCTGTGTCTTACTGGTATCATTTTTTTCGTTTTTTTCCTCATTGCGATGCCCTGTGGTCATCTTGTTTTTCCCCTCCTTGTACTATTTCCATGATCTCTTACCAGCTATTCTTCTCCCATTCCATCCCTAAATCATTAATGCTCTTTTGATCGCCTACCCAGCCTACAGCGTCTGCAGAGCTCGGTAAGAAACCTTCATACCGCTTAGCAAATTAGGAAACAATGAGGTCTGACAGCTGGCCTGTCTGCTCAAGTCAAAGAGGTCATGAGCATCAGGATTTTTATCTCTGTTATTGGACGTTTTAGTCAAGTTTTACAGAAATTTTCTTCTGGGCCATCATGTTTGAAGTACTATGGCATTGACATTAACAAACCTGTTAATACTGTTTTTTTGAACTAGGTTTCCAAAAATAAAGCTAGGGTTAGAGGTGAACAAAACATTTCATTATATTTTACTTTCTCGAGAGTTTCTAAGAAGAACAAGCCCAGTAAACCGTTCACTAAGAGGAGCGGCAGAGCTTCCATCTTCATTATGCAGGTGGATTTCATTATAATTTTTTGTTGATCTAAAAAATTATTTTTGAAAGATAAAATAAGACGATTATTTTCATTTTGAATGATGCAAAGAAAAATGTAAGAGAGAGGGAAAGGCTGCATAATATTCCCTGGTGTACATATACTGCAGTTTGTTAATCCATTCATGGGTCGATGGGCACTTGGGCCGCTTCCATGACTAGGCAATTATGAGTTGGGCTGCAATAAATATTGTGGTGCAAATCTTTGTTGTAAAGTGATTTTTGGTCTAAAAACTATGGAGACTTTACCTCTTTTACATTTACATGGATGGAGCTGGAACATATTCTTAGTGAAATATCTCAAAAATGAAAGAAAAAGTATCCAATGTACTCAGTACTATTATGAAACCAATATAGAATCACTCACACTTTCATATAAAAGATAAAACACAACTATATTCCAGGATGAAGAAGGGAAGAGGTAGGAGGGAAGCAGGTGGGTGGAGGGAGGGTAACTGGTGGGACCTCACTTAGGTGTATATTGCAAGGGTACATGTCAAATTTATTAAGAGTAGAGTATAAATGTCTTAACACAATATTTAAGTAAGTGAAGGGAAGGCTATGTTAGCCAGTTTAGTGTAAATTGTATATAAAATCAGCACATTGTGCCACATAAATGCAATAATGTGTACAGTTATGATTTAATTAAAAAAAGAGAGAGAGAACTAGAATAGATGGCACAGGACTTTGTCCCTTGGCAACCACAAGCCGGCACATGCTTTGAGACGAGGTGGAGCAACACGGATGGACCTAATTTTTCCACAGCAGCACAGCCCCCAGATTAAGGTCACTGTGGTTCATTTCAAAGCACGGCCTAAGGAGAAAATCCCATATTCTTTTAAATAGGGACCTTCTTATTCCGATCTCTTGGATCTCATGATACTTCTGTCAATTACAACACAACTAACCCTCCTCCTATACCAACTCTGAAGCTTCAAGAATCCCTTGTAATTGTGAGTAGGGACAGACCAGACACAGGGAATGCAAGTCAACAGTCGTCTGTGTTAACGATCGTCACATGTTACAGATCAGTGGCACTTGACCTCATGAATGGCGAATGACACAGAATGACTTCCAACTTAGAAAACGGTCATGTTAGGTCTTTCCCTTTAACTCATAAACTACATCCTTCCATCCTCACCTCAAGCTTCTGATTCGTACACTACACCTATAATGTCACCAAAGCAGGCTGAGTTTATATTCTAAATAGCTGTGGCATGCGCCCCCCTCTTTTCACATACACATTGATGCTCACTTTAGGTTGTCATCATTTGTCACCTGAAATGGTTTGAAAGCCTCGTAAGTGTTCTCTCTCCATTTTATCCTGTCCTTATATAATCCATGCTTCATCCTGCCTCGTGAGATTCATCTTTCCAAAATATGAATTTGATCGATCTCTTCTCTTCTTAAACACTTCTAATAGCTCTACAATGCTCAGTGAATAAAATCCAAACTTTATTTCATGGCCCAGACATTCTTGATGATGTTGTAAGCTGCCTTCTCCAAGGTTACTTTTATTCTTCTCACCCCACACGAAATTGCTTTTAGTTAGCCCAATATATCATACGATTTTATGTACTTAGAACTCTGCTGTTTCTTCTCTTTGAATATCTCTGCCTTCACCTCTTTCCTGCTAGTTTATCTGGCAAATTTATGCTCATCATTTTAGATAAAACTCCAATATTACATTCTCAGTGAAGCATGGGAGACCAGCATAGTTAGTTGGCTATTTTCTCCTCTGTGCCACTATGGAAGATTGCACATGTTATTAAACACTATAATCATTTGAATTTGATTCCCAATTTTCATCCTAGAATTCACTAAGCAAACCTGGGCACAGGGTCAGTTCTCAATAAGTTATCTCACCATCACTTTCAACTCAATATGTCCAAATCAGAACTCCGTAACGTCCACCTGCTGTTGCCCCATCTTCTGTACCTGGGAATAGTCTTATCATTCTTTTTAGCATTTAGGATTAAAATGTTAGGATGTGTTCTGACCCAGCTTAATTTGGGTGGCAATTAAAAATATGCTCACTCTAATAAACAGAATGCAGATCTTCAAAGTTTTTTTTGCATAGGAGAGACTTCTCTTGCTGTCCACCAAAATCTCTTGAGTTTTACTTTCCCCTGATTCAGTTCCCGGAGACAACAAATGCTGCTTACCTCAGACAGGGATGAACTGTTTTCTTTTAGCACTGTGGCTTAAATATTAGTTTAAATTCTCTCTCGATTTCATTTAGGGCAGGTAAAATAGATCAGAATTCATCAAAGACTTAACTAGCTGCTAACTTGAAAAGAGAAAGCTAGTAATTGGAAAACACATGCACATAGTATGATTTTCACAGCACAGATATTTGAGGCTTCCCCCCAAATTTGCTCTTTAAAGTTATGGTTTTTGCCATATTTTATGTCCAATCTTGAAACAGGTGAATCAGTCTCCCAGGGCACGTACTGTGAAGACAACTTGCCTGAGTACCCTGCTTCACATTCCAGCCACCTCTGTGTGCAGGGCACCACTTTCCATCCCCATCTGTGAGCTGCCCTTGATTATCTTGACCAAGAAGACTTCTCTACAGTGCTTTTTCCTACACACTCCGTTTCTTATCAGAGAGATCCCTGTTTTCCAGGTAACACAAGTGGTAAACGCACTGTATGTGAGATCCCTCTGCTTTCCACACATCACTTCTCTCACATTCCATGATCTAAACTAATCCCAAGTTCTCCCACCACTGCAAGAAAGATGGGGTGTTTCATCTCTCTGTGCTCCAGAGAGAGAAAAAGATTCCAGTGTGAGTGCACACTACCAGTTTTTCTAGTAAACTGCTTTTATTTAGTATGGTTTAAAATACAGCTTCAGAGACCAGATATTTTTCTAACTGTGTTCCTATGGAGAGAGCACACTTTACATTCCAAGCAACAGACTTATTAAATTCTTAAAACTCCATCCCTCTGGGGTAAGACATTGAGTGTACCTTTATTTCCAATGAGATAATAAGTCTTTTAAAGGCAAGAACTTTTATTACACTCTCATTATATATTTAGAAGTATTTATGAAATATGAGATGCTCAATTTAAATTCATTAAATAAATCAATACAATCTGAATAAGTAAGTGCCTGCCCAATTCCATATGTGAGAATTCCCAGCTTCTTAAATTTATTTCCTTTAAAATGCCCTCTATTTGCAAATAATTATATAAAGACATAGCAGTCATGTAGCAATCTATCAAATTGTCAGTGGACTGAGTAATAATTCCATAGAATTATATATTATTATTCAAATCAGTTTGGCTGATAGTGGGATTCTATTCTTGCAATCATTTTTCTTACTTGTGAGTTGTCAATAATTGATCTCACTGTGAGCATGGTTTTAAATTCACATTTTATTAGTTGATATCACTTGAAGAATCAGTACAGAACCAAACCCAGCCTTGTTGAAGCTTAACACAAAAGGAAAAAAATCAATAATTCTGATCCCACCTTTATTTGCATGTGGATATTTTGATCATCCTGGATTTTTTGCATTAATTTTGATTCTTTAAAGGAGGGAGGGGCGAGGGAAAGAAAGAGCAGAGCGAGAGAGAGAAGGAGGGAGGGGGTGGGGTCTGGTGTGTGCCACACATTTTGGGGGCAAGACACAATTGTAAGAGGGACTTTACCTAACAAATGCAATTAGTATAACCTGGTTTCTTATACCCTCAATGAATCCCCAACAATAAAATAAATAAATAAATAAAAATTTTGATTCTTTAAAACATTCATTGAAATATTATTTTTCTTGGTAACTGAGATACTTGACATTCCCTTCAATTTTGCACCAGACGTGAGCACCTCAGTCCCCTCACCCCAGTCCAGCCCTGTGGTCATGCCTCACTCCCAGCCGGTGGGGAAGTACACGTGTTCCTCGTATACTGGAGAAAGAGAAATGAGGGAAATTGTGAACGGTACTGAATGGCTAATGCATTCAGTTAGAGGAATAAGTTATGATGTGGAATTTTCTGATTAAGGAAAATGATATATTAAAATTCAGAGGATCATTTTGTTCTTTATCAAATAATAGAATATTCCTCATCAAATAATGAGAGAATTTAATTTTAAGATGTATGGTTTATAGTCCCATCATTAAGAAACACATCCTTTTTTCTCCCCTAGAAATCTCGTTGGATTTTTTTACTCCAAAAAGTCTATATTTGAAAGACATGGAGTCACATGGTTTTTCTGAATCAATTGAGATGTAGTATTTGAGTTGTTAGAATCTAAAATCTCCCTGGGACCTTTTAATGTTACTACTTCTTAGATTTGACCTCTCAGGTACTCTAAAGTGCTTACCTTCACTTGGTTTGTTTTGTGTTTTTAGGATATTTTGTTTAGGTATTCCCAGTTTATTATTTATTTATTTATTTATTTATTTTTAGAGATAGAGTCTCACTCACTTTGTTGCCCTTGGTAGAGTGTTGTGACGTCACAGCTCACAGCAACCTCCAACTCCTGGGCTTAGGCGATACTCTTGCCTCAGCCTCCCAAGTAGCTGGGACTACAGGCCTCTGCCACAACACCCAGCTATTTTTTTGTTGCAGTTTGGCCTGGGCCGGGTTTGAACCCACCACCCTCAGTATATGGGGCTGGCACCCTACCCACTGAGCCACAGGCACCGCCCATTATCATTTTTTTTTTGAAAATTTTAATAATAAATTGTGCCAGTGGAAGCTTTTCAAAGACAATGATATATCAATAAATAATAGTTAAACTGAGTTCCTGAGAAAGAACTGACCACATGAAAGTATGTCAGAGTGCTGTAAATAACACAGCATTACTATAAAACAGCAAAAAATACTGATGGTCATGATTATAAGCACAGCAGAACTAAAAAAGGTCAATAGCTACCAAGCAGCACAATGCATAGAAGCTTTAAAGTGTCGTCATTTTCAGAAACATACAATTATATAAATAACAATCATTCACTTTCTTCTAAAATTACATATTAAAATGCTGTAGAAAAAATTTATTCCATAAAATGCTTGTCGTTTATTTTTTTGAAGCAGTGCTTTGGGTGTGAGTGAGACAACTTTTTTTTTTTGTCTTGACAGTGTTGGTTCTTATTTGGTTCATGGTTAGCAACAAAACAATATTAAAAAAACATTCTACCTAAGACAGCACTTACCTCTTTCATGGGTTTTACTAACATGACTATTTTACATGATACTTTGTGGCCTGCTCTACTTTAATGACAGAAAAGAATAAAAATCCCTTTCAAATAAAAGCCCGTTTTATCCCTGCAGAGAGTTCTAATTCTCAGAACACATTTTTCTGTTTAATCTTTCCTTTTTCATATAACTGTGACTCATAGGTCTCTATGTTTGCCGCATTGCTACCTTTACTTGAGGAATAGCTGTTCTCACTGAAGGGCTGGGAAATCTTAACTTCATTCTAGAATTCATTTATTCTTTGGCTTCTGACTCCAAACTAGAAACACGAATGTTCGACATCCCTGTGTGCCCTTTTCTGCTTGCTAGGGGGCTCTGAGAGAGGTGGTATCAAGGGAGATTAAAAAAAAAAAATTGAGCACTTTGAAATTCCATGTCATGGGAGGCAATAGCCTGAAGTTCAGCCACTCAAGAAACACTAGCTCAAAGCAATTTTATTACAACCCAAATGTCTTTTATTTCTTACCCAGAACATGTTTTGAGTGGTGTTACAAATAGGATTACATCCTGAGATAATTCAGGATATATGTGAGGCATCTCCTTATTTTAAACATATCAGATCCTATGTACATTTATTTTATAAGTAAAATTTGACATAATTTATAACTATATAATCCATGGACAACATGAAAACCTTTTAATCTGCAATATGTTCCTCTGAAAATAATATGAACTCAGCATAATAAATGCTATATTTTTATCCTGTATTTCATTTCTAATGGAGTACAAAGATCTTCCATCCCGACAAGACATCTGAAAGGATTTGTTTGACCTGAAAGTCCTTGACTGTGGTATACCAATTTAATGGGATTTTTCCTTAATTTATTATATTGACAAATAATAGTCCAAATATTTTTGATGCATTGGTGTAGTCTATAGTCAAAGTAGAAGAATTAAATACTTTTAAACACAAATGTTACAAATATGATTTTCATAAAGAATAACTAAGTTATTAAAGGAAATTCTACAAATGGGGCAAAATTTAAAAGTGACTAAGAATGACTTTAATCATAGGAAGGAGAATAAAATTCTATAATAGTCTTAGTGAATATTTACAGAAAGATTTTTTTAATATATATTTATGAATTTATCCATGAGTATTTAGTAAAAAAATATTTGAGGCCCAGCATATTGGCTCATGCCTGTTATCCTAGCACTCTGGGAGGCTAAGGCAGGAGGATCCCTTGAAGACAGAAATTTAAGACCACCCTGAACAAGAAGGGAGACTCTTTTTCTACAGAAATTAGAAATTAGCTTGGTGTGGTGGAAGCTGAGACAGGAGAATAAAGAGCCCAGGGGATTGAGATTGCAGAGAGCTATGATGAGGCCATTGTACCCTAGCCCAGGGGACAGAGCAAGATCTGTTAAAAAACAAAAATTGCAAACTTAAGATTTTTTTCCTATAAAAGACTCTTAGAAAATTACGTTTCAATTCATTTTTTAAGTTAAGTAAACACATGATCTCTTCTTTTCTCCTAACTCTGTCTTTTGAATGAGTTCAGCTACTAGGGGCTAATGATGCCTTATATTTTCTTGGTTGTTACAATGTTCTTTTTTTGTTTTGTTTTGCTTTGTCTTGTTTTTTATATTGTTGGGATCCTTGAGGGTACAAGAAACCAGGTTACACTGATTGCATTTGTCAGGTAAAGTCCCTCTTACAATCATGTCTTGCCCCCAAAAGATGTGGCATACACCAAGACCCCACCCCTTCCTTCCTTCTCTCTCGACAATGTTTTTTATATACATTATTTCCTTTATAATAACCAATTATAGGCATCATTATTTCCATTTTATACATAAAGAAATGGAAAAGAATTAATCTTTTTTAAGAACAAAAAAATAATAAAAGACTCATTTATTTCCCCTTTGGGGGACCCTTGAGCTGAGAGCTAGAACTTGGATATTCTGGCTTGCGTCACACAGCCCCAAAACAGACTAGATTTGAAATCTAATAAGGACATTACATCACTTAGGCAACTAACCTCAGTATTTCACAAATTTGGTTATGGAAATAAATTTTCAGACTCCAGAAGTTCTCAGGAATTTTATTTTAGTGAAAAAAGGAATGAACGCTAGTCTAGATTATTTCTCTGCTAGCCTTACACAGCACTGCATGACGTTACCGCTGTTGATTAGGTTGCTAGTTACAACTGCACTGTTGCCAATTTGTCGATTTTAATGGTCACAGACAAATTCAAGTATACATAATATATTACTGAATGACATTAAGTAGGTCATACAAGTGGAGTTTTCATAGCCATGCAAACCCAGAGTAACAGAGGGAGTCCTGAAGCATCGTCAGACACGTGACGTTCAAACAAAAACACTGAAGAACTTGCCCTGGAGTGGCCAGCTCCATATTCAGGTGTTAGGGACATACGATCAGAAAACAACATCAACCGCTGCATTCAATTACCAGGATACGTTTGAATTTTGCTGGTTTAAATTTCTTTAACTTATAAATTTAGTTTTGTTGTATAACAATACTCACAAGCTTAAACAATTAACATGTTTATTTTATATATATATAAAAGATACACATACAGAGGGCAACAAAAATGTAGACACATTTTCAGAAAGGAAAACTGTAATAGTCAAGATACAAATACCAATAACACTTGTTATATTGTATATTGTATCCTGTATCTCTTATAATTGCAGAAGTCAAACATGGCATGAGTATTATAATTTTAATACAGTTTTTTCTTTCTGAAAATGTGTATACATTTTTGGCCCCCTGCATGTATACACAGAGGTGACCTTTGAGTAACATAGGTTGAACTGTGCAGGTTCATGCCTAAGCAGATCTTTTTTTAAAACAAACATCCTAGAAAATTTTTGGAAATTTATCACAATCTGAAAAAAACTCATATATTGTATACCATAGAAATAGCAAAAAGAAAATTACAGTTATATTATGAATGCATTAAAATATATGTATTAATCAAATGATGTTCTTGGTAAGGATTTTGGTCAACAGTAGGCAATTCATACTTTGGGAGAGTCAAAAGTTGAAGTGGATTTTCAACTGTGAAAGGGGTTTGTAATCCTAATCCCGATGTTGTTCAAGGATCAATTGTATATGTATTTACTTATACAATACGGGGTGGCTATAAAGTTCATGTGCAATTTAAATAGTTACATATCATATATTATTGATACATAATAGATGATATATGCAATAAGGATTGAACAAATATATTCCTTTATTTTCTCTGCATATTGAGAGAATGAATCAGTTAAACTTGTGAGTATTAAGTCATTAACACCAAAATCAATGAAGAAATTGATATCAGAAAGAGTACTTGAATGATAAACAGGAAACGTTTTCTGTTAATAAAATTAATCAATTTCTGTAAATGTCATTAAATAAAATATTTCTTGATTTCATTTCCATGTTTATATAGCAATATGATAATTATAATCAGGAGTTACTTATTTTTATTTTACATACACATATATATATATATATTTCCTGCTTCATAGACAAGTGTTCTGATATCAACTTTTCCATCTATAGATAATGGAATGTGTATCAAGAGGAACAGAGAGGTTAAGACCATACAATAAGCTATTAGCAGAGACGTAATGGTACTTTTGCCTCAATTCTCTGCCTCTCCGTTCAGTAATCAATTCCATGAAGCCCTTAGACCTTACATCTATGGAAGCATTGCCAATGTAGAGGAATTCTAGTATCATGGTGTTCACAAGTCTCAAATTAGAGCAGAGGTGTTCTGCTATGTGCCACTTAGGAGAGCTTCTCCTAAGCCTCAATAACTTCATCAGGCTACAGTGTGGGAGAGCGATCAATGAACAGTCCCCTCTGTTTAATCAGAGCAACTGTACTATATTTACTTTACATATTGAATTTATATTAATTCTTGGGATCTCATTTGATTAAAATGTTCTGAAGCTTATTAATGTTTATAAACTACAGCCTTAGGAGAATACATTTGCGGAGATATTTATGTGAGGTAGAAAATCTTGCCCTCTTGATGACTTCATCATAAAATCTCTGTCATATATTTGAAATATTGAAATGTCAATAGTCTTAGATCTTGTGATGAGCCACAATGAACTAATGGATAAGACGTAAGTAAAGATTCAGTTTGCATCTGTGCATTCCGTGGTGGGGGGAAAGTAACTAGGAGGACTGCTTTTGGTTTTCATTAACTCTTGCATAGATGTACTTCCCTGGGAATCATACTGGACTTTGACTCACCCAATAATCTCATAAATATATTTCTTATTAAGTATAGTAGCTTACAGGCAGAATGTCAGCCTCAGAAACTTTTATCTTACTGTTTCTTTGTTTGAGGTTCCTTGGACCTTCATGTAAGTAATTTGTATGTTACCTTGACTGCTAAAGCCTCAATTATGTCCCTCCTCAAAATTTATATGTTAAAGCCTTATATTCCAATGTCACTGTATTTTGAGACAGGACCTGTAACTAGGTAATTAAGGTTAAATGAGGTAATAAGGGCAGGGCCCTAATCCAATAGGGCTAGGGCCTTTACAAAAGGGGGAAGGGACAAAAGCTTTCTTTCTTTACCATGTGATAACACAGGGAGAAGGCATCCCTCTGTACTCCAGGATAAGGTCTCTTACCAGGGACCAAATCAGCCACATCTTTCTCTTGGACTTTCCAGACCCTACAACTGTGAGAAATGAATATCTTTTGTTTAATTCGCCCAGTCTATGGTATTTTCTTTCAGTAGCCCAAATAGAGTAGGTCATTAATCAATGACCTCACTGATAGGCCTTAAATATATACATACATATATATATATATATACACACATATATATATAATTTAGCTTTGCTTATGTGATTCAAGCTCTACAATATATGTGATGAGCTAGGTAAAAATTTTAGGTCACATTGAATGCTTTTAACTTTATCAAATTATTTTCTTGTCAGACCAAAAGACATAGGTAAATTCAGGCTTATTCAACATAAAAGGGTTCTTAGCTTTCCTATCTCCCTTTAACAACTCTGCACTCCTGACCATCCTGTAAACTTTTGCTAGATTAAATTTTCCTAAAATATTATTTTCATTAGTCATTTCATTATCTCTAGTGAACCCTTAAGCACAGCATGGATCATATCCAGATTTGTCATTCTGACACTCAAGGTTTGCTCTTTAAATGTCCTTCCACAAATAGCTGGCATTTTTAATGATATTTTTCTCTATACAATTCTTCAATAAAGTTGGTAGAATCATCTTTAAAGCAATTATTTATCCTTACAATGTTGATGTGATGATCAAATAAGATAAACAAACAATCATATAATATTGCATATAGAATATCCATTAGGATGTTTGTAATAATAATAATAATTCAGTGTTTTAATTCATATGACCTCTACACATGTATTACATTTTTCCAAATGATAATAGCAGATATTTCTTGACAATGTAATATATAGTCAACTTTATTTTCATTTTTGACCCTGAAAGGTTAAAAAAGTCGGTAATGGTGAGATCACCTTGCTTCCCATTTCATACACCAGGAAACTGAGTGAAGGAAAGGTTATTTAATTTGCCGAAGGCCACAGGAAAGGGACAACAAAATAAGAATTTGAGCCCAAAAGTGTGGTCTAGGGGCTGGATGCCTCTTTCTTCTATGTTTATTTATTCTATATGTCCTTCCACATTTTTTTCTGAAATATTCCTGAATATTCTGCCTTCTTTTTTATACAACCAAATTTTATATTCATTTTCAAAGTTAAGTGAAAATTACCTTTTCACTGGGTTTCTCTTCTTCTTCCATTTGCCTCCTGTAGCATTTCAACCCTAATGCCACGCAACATTCCTATATGTATAATACTCTTACAAGAATATCATTAAAACTCCCTCAATTTAAATGTAAGCCCCTAGTAGCATGGGCCATTTCAATGTTTTCACTGAAAACCTTAACCATTAAAAAATTCAACTGGAGGTGGCACCGTGGTTCAGTGAGTAGGGCACCTGCCTCGTATATCGAGGGTGGCAGATTCAAACCCAGCCCCAGCCAAACTGCAACAGAAAGCCGGCATTGTGGCAAGCGCCTGTGGTCCCAGCTACTTGGGAGGCTGAGGCAGGAGAATCGCCTAAGCCCAGGAGGTAGAGGTTGCTGTGAGCTGTGACTCCATGGCACTCTATGGAGGGCAACAAAGTGAGACTCTGTCTCTAAAAAAAAAAAGAATTCAACTGGAATACATCAAAATGAAGAAGAATTTCTGTGTATCAAATGGCATTTTATTAAGACAATGGATAAGGATATCCACAGTGTTGAAGAAATATTTTCAAAACATATATTTCATATGTCTGAAATATGCAAAAATTATATAAACCAATGAGAAAAAGTAATAAACTTAATAGTAAGTTGGTTAAGAGACTTAAAATAGATACTTCACAAAAGAGGATATATACTGTATTGGCCAAAAAAATATGAAAAACTGATCAACTTTCTTAATTGCCATGAAATGCAAATTTAACTCCAATGAAGCAGAATTATATACTATTAAAATGGCCAAAATTTAAAAAACTAAATTAAACAAATATATCTGAGGAAATGGAACAACTAGAACGCTCCATTTCTGCTGGATGCAGTTTTACTTTTAGGGATGTGTGTGTGTGTGTGTGTGTGTATAAGTGTGTATGGATAGGTGTGTGTGTGTGTAACATCTTCCAATCAAAATAATGCATGCAAACAAAGCACAAAAAATCATATGAAGATATTCCTAGCAGTATTATTCATAAGAGATTCAAATTAAATCCAACCTAAATTTCTGTTAATAGCAGAATAGATAAAAAAACAAAAACAAAAACAAAATCGGTGGTATAGACAAACCACACGCAGGAATGGACACAGGGATGAAAATAAATAAACTACAACTATATGAAATAAGCAGAATAAATGTTACAAATATAATAAATATGTGGTAAATGAAGCCAGAACCAAAAGAATATGTGCTGAATGGTTTCATTTATATAAACTAAATTTTAAAATGTAACATATGAATATCTTGTATTGAAAGCAAACATTCTGCTCATGTCGGGGGAGTAAAGTGAATAATTTTGGAATGGGAAGCATTGAGGTCTTTTGGGGCCCTGGCAGGATATTCTTGATCTGGATGGTATTTATCTGGGTGCTTTCTCTGTGAACTGTGGTTTATATGCTTTTATACATGTGTATTTCACTTTAAACATCTCAGAACTAGTACAAAAATAAAATCCAATCCAGCTAATAAAATCTACAACCCTAGGATAGTATAATATAATACAAAGAAACTTTACTGAGTAAGAAAAGAAGCAAACTAAATTATTCTTAGAAATATAAATTTGTCTGTAAGCATAAATATTGAGAGTCCTATCAAAATGGAATATTTTGAGGTTAAGAATATAATAATTTAATTATAACTTGGGACTCAAGTTCTAAACCATACCAATCAAAACTTGGAAATTAGTGAGAGGGCATAAATAAAAAACATCTTACATGCAAAATTCCTCATCCTACATATCATGGGTAGGTGAAGTAAGATTGAAATGGCTACTCAGTTGTTTAGCTTGTTATTATAGATGAAAGGATCTTTCTGGGGAACATGAATACTGTTGCAGAGTTATAGAACATAATTATCCATAAGGATCTAATGAGACTCACTGAGATCCATGGGGGCACAGATAGGCAATTCAACGAAATCAGGAAAACAATTTATTATCTAAATGAGAAATTTCACAAAGAGATTCATGTTATCAAAGAAGACAACGTGGGGCTCAAGATTTCAATAATCAAAATTAAAAATACAATCAAGAGAACAGTAGATCAAACAGAAGAAATAATTTTAAACTTGAAGACAGGTTTTTCTAAATAGCTTACTTAGAGGAAAAATGAACAAAGAATGGAAAAGGGTGAAGAAAGTCTCTATGACATAGGAAACCCCATTGAGCAAACACATGGTACATTATGGGAGTTCCAGTGGGAGAAGAGATAGAGATAGGCTGAGAAGGCTTATTTAACAAAATAATAGCTAAGTATTTCGTGGGGTTTAAGAGAGATATGAGCATCTGGGTCTAT
Organism: Otolemur garnettii; assembly: GCF_000181295.1. NCBI lineage: Eukaryota > Metazoa > Chordata > Mammalia > Primates > Galagidae > Otolemur > Otolemur garnettii. The sequence continues at coordinate 3,383,542 of NW_003852430.1, read as the reverse complement.
AAGGACTCCAGAGGACTTCAGTTAGATTCAATCCAAAGAGATACTCTCCAAGACACATCAAAATCAAACTGCCAAAAATCAAAGACAAGGAAAGAATTCTAAAAGCAGGAAAGGAAAAGCATGAAATTATAAACACTGGTATAAGGGAATCTTGGTTAAACTATTAGCAGATTGACCAGCAGAAATCTTATAAGCCAGGAAAGAATGAGATGATGTGTTCAAAGTGATGAAAGAAAAAACAAACAAACAAACTACACACTAAGAGGGTTATACTAAGCAAAACTATCATTTAAAGGAAATAAAGTCTTTTTTAGACAAGCAAAATCTAAGGCACTTCATCACCCTAGACATGCAAGAAATGTTATACTTAGTGCTTTGAAGAAGCAAAAGGATGTTAATTACTACCATGAAATCATCTGAAAGCATAAGACTCATTGGCAGAGATCATTTCATAAGCATATACAGAATACTTCATTATTGTAATGGTGGTATGTAATATTTCAGCTCTCCCAATAAAATTTAAAAGTCAAAAATGGTCAAAAATAGCCTATAAGCTATCATAGGGTGTTAAGAAATGCAACATATACAATTGCATAAATTAAGGCAAAAAAGTTACAAATTAAATAACATAATTAAATTCAAGTAGAAAGCTAAGTGGGAGAGAGTGGAGAAGGGAAGAAGTTTGGTAAACTCTCACTTAACAGGTGTAATGTAGGGGTATATGGCACACCTCTGGGGTAAGGGCTCAATTAAAACTTGGACTTTTACCTAACAAACACAAACAATATAACCTAATCTTTTGTACCCATATATTAATCTGAATACCAAAATAAAAAACCAAACAAAAAACTATAATTGTTAGGGGGAGGATAAAAGTTTAGAATATTTGTAAGTGACCAAAGTTAAGTTGTTATCATCTTAAGATAGTTTTCTGTAATTATCAGTTTCTAAAATATAAGTCCCAGAGTTACAACAAAGGAAAACATGAAAACATATACACAGAAAGAGAAAAGATTGAATTAAGGCCTGTCTCTCCAGAAAATGATCAAAGGAAAAGCACCAGATGGAAAAAAACAAGAGAGCTACAAAATAACCTTAAAACAATTAACAGAATGGCAAAGTTCTTACCTATCAATAATAACTGTGAATGTAAGTGAATTAAATTTTCAAATTAAGAGGTATGGGGGGGTGATGCCTGTGGTTCAGTGGGTAGGGTGCCAGCCCCATGTACTAAAGGTGGCAAGTTCTAACCCGGTCCCAGCCAAACTGCAACAAAAAAATAACTAGACGTTGTGG
>NW_003852430.1:3367929-3382127 GCF_000181295.1 Otolemur garnettii | reverse complement strand
AAAAAAAAAAAAAAAAAAAAAAACTATGAAGTACTGAATGCATAAAACAAAAGCAACAGAAAACCACAAGGGGTCTTTCTTTTATGGCCTATAACACTCCCATTTTACCTGTCAGGACACACATAGTCTGGAAATAGTGAGATGAAAAGTAATATTCCATGAAAATGAATAACAAAAGAGAACAGAAGTAGCCACATTTATGCCAGATAAAGTAGATTTTAAGTCAAATACTGTGAAAGAGACAAAAATGGTCATTACATGACAAAAGGGTGAATTCAATAAGAGTTCATAATAATGATAAATGTATATGCACCCAACAATGGACCACCCAAATACATAAAGTAGATATTATTAGATCTGAAGGGGAAAACAGCCTCTAATACATTAATAGTTGTAGACACCAACTATTTTGACACCAACTTCATTTTCAGTAATGAATAGATCATCCAGACAAAAGGTCAATAAAAAAATAACAGATTTACACTCTAGATAAAATGGACATTAAAAAAATTTACAAAATATTCTACCCAGTAGTTGCACAACACACATTTATCAGCACATGAAACTCTCCCAGGACATGTTAGGTCACAATGCAAATCTCAAAAATTATGAAAAATTGGAATTATATAAAGTATCTTATCTGAAAACTAGAAATCAATAACAGGAGGAACTTGAACAACTGTATAAATACATGGAAATTAAACAACATACCTCTAAACAGTAAATGGGTCATTAAAAAATTAGAAAGAACATTTTTAAAATATCTTGAGACAAATAAAAATGGTAACACCATACCACAACTTATGAGATACAAGAATAGCAGTTATAAGAGGGGAATTCAAAACAATAAATGCCTATATAAAAAAAAATTAGAAACATCTTAAATAAGCAACTAAAGACTGAATATCATGAGTCATAAAAATAAAACACCCAAAATAACCAACAGGAAAGAAATAACAAAGATCAGAGAAGAAATAAATGAAATATAGACCAAAAAATACAAAACATGAAGGAAATTAAGAGGTAGCTTTTTGAAAAGATAAAAATTGACAAATGTTTGGCTAGACTAAGAAAAAAGAGCAGATTCAAATGAATAATATCAGAAATTAGAGGAGATATTAAAAGTGATACCATAGAAATACAACAGATCATAACAGACTATGACTAATAACTATATGGAAAACATAGAAGACATGGATAAATTTCTGTACACATACAACCTAACAAAATCAAATCAGGCAGAAATAGAAAACATGAAGGATATCAAAAGTGAGTAATGAGATTGAGTCAGTAATAAAAAAGTCCCCATCAGAGAAAATCCCACAATCTGATTGTTTCTTTGCTAAACTCTATAAAACATTGTAAGATCTAATATCAATCCCTTTCAAATGGTGTCAAAAACCTGAATAGAAGTAAATTCTTCCAAACTTGTTCTATGAGGCCAGCATCATCCCAATCCTAAAACCAGAGAAGGCCACCACCCCAACAATGACAAAACCACTGGCCAATATACCTGAAGAACATAGAAGTAAACATCGTCTACAAAGTACTGGATCCAATAGCACATTAAACAGGTCACTCAGATGATTAAAGCCATGGTTTCAATTATTTTGTCTACTGACTCTATGAAAAGCTTTGGCTACGTATAAATCCTGCTTAGTTTGCTCCTCTCAAATCATAATGTCTTATTTCTTGAGGATGTCAAGTTCATTCTTGCCTCCCTGCTTTTGCATCTGCCGTTCCATCTTGCTTGTGGCAATTCCTGTGTCTCACTTCCTGCACTTTGCTCAGCTCCTCTCTAAAATGTCACGCCCCACGTACGCCTGGATTGCTTAGTACTCTTACAACACCACCTCCACCACTTCCTTAATCCCTTTGCTTTTCCTTCCAACATGCTTTGTATTTCTTCACAACAGTTTTTCTCTGATTCATATTTCACTAGAGATTCATTTGTCTAATATGTAAATCCCGCAATGCCAGGAAGATGCTGCTTATCCATTAATGTTTACCAGTAATTGGCACATAGTAGACGCTCGATAAATCATTGTTGAATAAATACTTGATGCACAGTTAAAAAAAAATAAGAAATAAGAAAAAAAGAAAAAAAGCGTTCATATCTATACAAGAATCCTAGACCTTTTTCTTCATCTTGCATTTAATTAGATAAATTACCAACTTTTATGTTTGGCATCTGCAACAATAACTGAGGAATAAATGTAACGGCCTTGTGAAACATATGGTAAAAAGCTTAATACACAGCAGGCACTTAATAATCTTTTCTTTTTCTTCTCACTGAAGTATATTCTGCCCTCTCTTCTATTAGCAGTTATTCCAAGAAAGATGAAAATGTTATGGTTCATCACTGGAGATATCTTAGTTTTGATTAATAATGTACTTATGGCTCTGCCATCTATACATTTTATTTAATATTCTTCACATGGCTCTTAATGTTGTCACTCTATGCAACTATGAAAATGTAAGGAACTCTCCCTCTGTCTGAAATAATTCCACTTCTCAATTGTCTAGATCCTTCTATATTAAAGCTTTAGACAGGTACCCCGGGATTTATTCTGGCATGCCAACACAAGTCTTCAGGTATGTTTTCCTTACACTTTAAAATTGTTTAGAATTAAACACGTATCATTTTTATCCTTCATTATCTAAAATTCAGAATTTTTCATTGTTTAGTTCCTTTCACTCATATTTGTCATCTAAAAACTATTTTTTTCTAAGTCGATATATCTTTCTGGTGCTGTGAGTAGAGCTTCATCAAGCTTTTCTGCCAGAGAAGCATTTGCTTTTACATCAGTCATTCTCAAAGAACGGTAGGCTAGAAGTGAGGCTATGTATCACAAATGGCAGGGAGGTTTTCCTTTATTTGTATAAATATAACTTCCTCCATCTTTGCCTCTTCTGCTTTTTGCTCTTGGAAGTCCCCAGTTTTAAATGAGGAATGCTTTTTTTCCCGTTGAATTGTTTTCATATGTTTTGTCTCAGAAAGATTCATGTATGGCCTTTGCATCCAAGTAGGATATTGGTTTCATTGCCATCAAGTTACTTTCCCCACTGGCAACAGGGAGCTCATGGATTTCATCAAATATGTGTGGTTGGGACTATATTTCTCATGGTAAAATTATGTGCTATTTTTCTGCTCACAAACACATAATACCTTCCCACTGTAGAAGCAGGAATCACAGACAAGCTTATAGACTATTGTGAAATTAATAGCTCTACTCTTTGAAGATGCTATAATTTGGTTCTCCCAAAACTATGGTTAAGCCATTTCACTGGCTCTTCATTTTGCTCAAGCTCATATGCAGACTGATAGGCTCACAACAAATTAGAAACACAACTGGCCAGAGCTATGCTCTCTTCCGTGTCACTGTGTGCTCTGACTAAACTGGATTACTGTTTGTTCACAAATAACACCATCTCTTCCTCCCTTTTTTACATCTTCCTGTATGTTCCACTAAACATCTGTCTTATTTTCCTCCATCTTCCCTTCATGAGGTCTTATCTGTTCTTTGAGGCCCAATCCAAATTCTACAAGCTCTGAAGACTTAAACTTCCTTTAAACTGCTTCATTATTTTGTAATTTTTCTAGTTGTATTTACAGCTCCCTCTTTCTGTTTTTATATATGTCTCTATGCAGTTTTAAGCTTCTTGAGAAAATAGAATTATAATAGTTACATGGTAGATATTTGTTGAATAAGTAAATAAAACGACACTTAGTGTTAAAATTCATTGTGTCAAGGAAAATAAAAAGAGAAAGAAAGTCATCAAGAGGTGGCTGGATAATCATTTCTGGTTTAGCACTAATATGACCTTCTGGTATGTGAGTGCCCTGCTTACAGCTAGTGGGCACAAGGCAGGGTGCAGAGTTATCTGGATGGCCAACTGTTCTAGGGAAAACCCTCTCTACATGAACTTCAGAAGGGCAGATGTGTTTTCTTAAGCACAGGGAGTTTAATTATATTCTTTTACTTCCATGACTGTTTCTTTACACTCCTTTGATATTATGTTTTCATGCAGTAAGTCCTGCATTCGAAAGAAATTCTGGGCATCTGCAATTTCTCCCACTGCAAAGAATTTATTAAGTGGCCATTCTCAGACACACTCTGGTAATGTCACTTAAAGAGCAGCTATAGATTCATATAACCCATCACCCGGCTCTATGAATCTCTCATTTATTTTTTTGTCACCCTTTTGTGGGATGGCCAGGGCATTGACCTCTCTTGCCTATAAATAATATATAATAATACATTCTGTGCATTATTTATTGAATGAAATCCAATTGGTTATGACAACCTCAAAGTCTAGAATTGGAAATATCCATTTATCTGTCATCAATTTCATTAAGGGCTTTTGTCTCATCAGTTTTTTTCTGAGCTTTATTTTTCTCTCTAAAATGAGGAAATTGGCCCTTCCAGTAATTAGGGAACTTAGCTGTTTCTGTTTCAGAAACATTATGAGTTATCCATAATGAATCTATGAGGTTAATATAATGTATTATAAATTGCATTTGACAGAAAACAAAATTACACTCAGAGAGGTTATATGACCATCTGAGGTCATTCAATGAATAAGTTGAGATCCAGTGTCAAATCAGAGGTTTTTATATATTCAACTTTAAAAATCTCAGATCTCTTCAGCCCTTCCATTTTCCTTCAATGCAATAATATAAAATATAACACCATTTTAAAATCCTCTTCAGAAACTTTAGCTAATGAAATACTACAACCTGCAGTTTATTAACAAGATATTGCTCAAGGGTTCTCTGGTTTTCTCACATGATGGCCTTAGAGGATATTTTCATATTATATGCGATTGTCTGGAAGCAAGTGCATAAAGCAAGTAAACTATCTTAGAGCTGGATTAAAAAGTCAAGTAAAGAAGAATGATGCAACTGACCGGTCTTGATGTGTTTAAGATAAAATTCTAAACATGCCTTTGCAGATCTCAACTATTAACGCTCATCTAGAAAAAGTAATTACTTACTCTTAAAGGAATGAGCCCACATAATAAGAAAACTTGGGTCTTACCTATGTCATATAAATATGTGTTTAAACAGTCTTACAAATAGGCATTATTTGTTCAGTGTCCCGTCATTCTTTCCTGAAGTTACTCTTCATGATGAGAAGCAGGACAGAATTGTTAATGGACTTACATTCAAATAGGTCACAAATCTTAAAGCTGAGATAGGTTGCCAATACATGTCCTGACTTAGGTCTAGGGGAGTCAGTTAGCAGATGTTCAGCAGTTGTCTGGGCAAAATGATGCAGTTCATGGTGTTTGTGTGTTGGAAAGGCAAGTCTCCATAACTGATAAAAATATCTTTTTGACAATCAGGGATATAAGTCTAAATTTTATGTGAATGTAGAAACTTAGGCCTTGCTGAAGGAGATCCCCTATGGATTTGATTTGAGACACCTCAGTGGGGAAGGATGATGGAGGCTTAGCCACAGCTCTACATGCTGGGTTTGTGTTATTGAAAAAGAACTTCAGCATTCAATACATTGATTTAATGTCAGCCACAATCACCCGACTCAGCTTGTGAAAAAGAGAGTTTTGATTCAAGAGACGTGAAAAAGGTTTTGAAGGAGTTTGATATGGTTGCTGTTTTCTATTTGTGTGCCAAGTTCAATTTTAAATTGAGAGGGAAAGGGAGGAAGCAAAACGTCTGTGGATTGGTAACCTGCTATGGTTTTATTTACTCATGAAAGAAGTAGTAACAAGACACTTAGTCATAGAATTGGGAGTGCTGAGAAGTCCGTCATAAAAATATCTGACAAATGTTAATTCAAGGCAAAGTTACAAAAAAAAAAAAAAAAAAGAAACAACCTACAAGGAATTTTTCTTCAAAAACTTTTAGAAGAACTGACCCTAAAATTTTGTCCTTTAAAAATATTCAATTCTAGATTTCCATAACATTTCCAAAAAAGTAAGCTTAGTTTCCCGAAATTTATAAAATTACTGATATTAGGGTGATAGCATATTCCACAAATGATGCTCACTTTTTTTTAAAGGCAGATATTTATAAAGTATTGTTTTGAAAGAATCCTTGGACTTAATTGCAATGCAATTAGCACCTTGCTCTCTCTCATTCCTTTGTACCTTTATAAGCAGGCAAGAAAGCCGAGCTGCAGCCCCATACCTCTCCCTAGCTTGGCTCCACACTTCAGAAATAATCATCAAAACCACACCCAGATCACTTGTTCAGTCATGTAGAGAAGAACTTGAAAAGGGAAAATAAAATCTTGGCTCTCACGTTGTGCTCAAGAGTGCAATTTCAAATTCCCACCTGAGTATACCTATTGATACATGCATATGAACTTTAGGCATCCCAGGTCAGGTGTGGGCAAATCTTCCCAAGACTGGATTTAAGCCCTGATCCTTCCTCCTAACAACAAAAGACAAGGTTGGTTTTTTTTGTGTGTGGGTGTGTGTGCATGTGCGTGTTTGTGTATGTGTTTTGCAATAATGCCAAGAAATCCCTGGTAATTCACATGATGACTACTCTGAGAAATTCACCTTCAGAGACCCTTTCTAATTATAGCCACATTTTCCCTTAAGGAATGCCTTGTTACATTTATGAAAATAGCCTTATATTCATGACCATCAAGTGGGTCCTGTTGAAACATTCTCATTGTTATAAAACTCAATGTTCTGACCTTCTAGATTTACCTTTGGGGGAGAATTGGGGAAAGAGAAAGTACTTTATCTCTTGCCTTCTGATTTTTTCTCAAGTTTGTGACAGGAATGATGACAAAATTTTTCCTACTGTGGATGACCATGGGGAAATTAGGGTAAGGAATAAGACAAGTCATCATATTAAAGGGTAGTAAAAGTAGCAGTGTGATTTAGTAATAAAACTATGAACTTTGGGGTGAATGTTGCTGTTTCTATGTTGCAGTTCAACTTACTACTAGCTCTATGACTTTCAGTAATTTAATCCATGAAGCTTCCATTTATTTATTTTTTTTTGCCTGAATGATGGAATTAATACAATTACATTTCTGCATTGTTGTGAGAAATAAAAATGATACATATGAGGGCCTTATACAGTGGCAGATTCAGGACATTCAGTAGATAATAATTACTTTCTACTGCAGCCTCAGATTGCTCGTCTTAACATACCCAGAGTTTGCTTATAAAAATTATATTGATGTTTACTGAATGCTTTCTATAAGAAGAGAAATATGAAAAAATATAATTTTTTCTCATTTAATTCTTTTTTTTTTCTCATTTAATTCTTAACATATTGCCTGAATATTTGATATTGTTATTCCATCTTATAGATGTAAAATGTTAAGACCTGTTTAGGCTAAGTGACATGCTCAAGATCAAATAGCAAAATCTGGATAAGAGAAAGTTCAAACTTAAGTGTGGCTCTTAATCCTGTGTAATCAACCAGACACCCTAGAAGAGTTTTGTGTAGAATATTTGCTTAATTTTAATTACTTAACATCACAAAAGATATACTAGAATAAAGCATTCAGTGTGTATTTATTGATGGTGATTGTCACTTGTGCTGAAATGAGGATTTACAAAGACCAAACATATACAGGTGGGAGATGATAGAATAAGAGTCCATCAGGGTACTCATGCCTACTTTAGAGAACTTTTGCCCTATCTGATGTCCTTCTCTCATGGCCACCAAAGGCCAAGTTTTGTCCTATTTCTATCTTTGGTCCAATCTAGAGTTTTCTTACATTTCACCTCATACCCCCAGAAAGTCATTTATTGGTACTCCTAAGATTGTTTATGTTTGTAAATGTTCCTGTCTCCACATAAGTGCCAACATCTACCACTTAGCAAGACAGAACAATTTTGGAGCCACTTCTGACAATTTTGCAACTCAAGACTCAGCCTTATATCTTATCTGCCTAGTAAATACTTCTTTTTTTTTTTTTTGTTAAGACATAGTCTCACCCTGTTACCCTGGTAGGGTGCAGTGGTATCATCATAACTCACAGCAACCTTAAATTCTTGAGCTCAAGCAATCCTCTTGCCTCTGCCTCCCAAGGAACTGGGACTACCATCACCCACCAGATGCCTAGCTAGTTTCTTCTATTTTCTTAGTAGAGAAGGGGACTCACTCTTGCTCAGGCTGGTCTCAAACTCCTGAGCTCAAGCAATTTACCTGCCTTGGCCTCCGAGAGTGCTAGGACTACAAGTGTGAGACACTGCTCCCAGCTTTGCTTACTACGTCTTGAACACATGAATTTCCACTGAAATTTAGTTTCCTCAAAGCACATCTAATCATCCATATCATCATTACTACTATTTCCATTTAAATTTGTCCATTGTCACTGTCCCCATTTCCCTCTCTCCAGTGTGGATTTTTCTCTCAATATAAGAGCAACATTTATCAAGGCACAGCTATAATCTTGTCATGATTCAGAATCCTGGGTCCCCACATAATTGGAATTGCTAAGGGTGACATTCAGGAATCTGAATTTAAGCAAATACATTAGGTAATTTCTATTTATACTAGAGTTTGAGAAACATTTTCTTCTAACCACAAATCCATTGTCTAATGTTAAAGTATCACTACTGTCTGGAGTCCCCTCCGGTAGGATCCACAAGCAGAGATCCCTCGGATTCTGCATCTAGACTCTCATCGGAGTCAATCCCAAATTAGCTGTGTGCCTCTGTATGATCTATCGTCCAGCTGTTGCTCCACTGTTCCTCCTGGGCCAGCCCTGTCTTCTCCCTCCTCCCCATTATTCCTTATTGTCAAAGTCTCTGTTAGCCTGAGTTCAAAACTCCCATGTGACGGCCTTTTTCTCAACCCACTTTTTTCTTTTATTTTAATTCTCCTGTTTCTTTTGTCATCCTAAAACTTGGGTTCCCTCTGCCTTTTTTGAGTTTGTTTTATTTAGCTACCAGCAGCCAAGCTTTCATGGATTTTTCGCTGCCCATCACCAACAGGAATGAAAGATGACATTTCTACACTGCCACAGGAAAACTCACATCCATTTAAGAAATACCATCATGCAGAATTTTCTTTATTTAATCATAAGCAGAAGATGTCAAATAGTGTGGTAAAATGTAATGTGGCTCTTAACATGTGGATCTTGATGTCATTTGCTTTTTTGCTGCACAAACTAGCTTGTTTCTCATCAATCCATAACTCATTGATGTTTATTGGAATCATTTGAAATATCAGATATTATCATTGTTGCAAGAGTAAGTATTAGGATCTCAGAAATTTTTTTGAACGGGTGTCTATTTGTGTAACTGGTCATGATGGACAATGTTTTAATTTTTGTCGTGAGGTATAGTTATAAAAAAAACAAAGCCATTTCTTTACATTTTAGAGAATTAAAATGGTCTTCTATGTGCTATGAGGTAAAGAGTGTCTGTTTATGTGAGAGCTGTCTCTCTAGGGAATCATCCTTTTCTATTTTCTTCCCAAGTAAAGCATGAATTCTCTACAAATCAACCAGAGCTTCATCTCTCTATCCTGAAGGTGCTTAATCTCACTTGTCAGAAATATAAAATGTTGCCACAGACCATATTTAGTTTACTATTTACTCAGCTATCTTGGGGTCAGTTTTTTCTTTGTAAAAATAGATATCATAATATCAGGGTTTTATGGAGACTAAATGAGGTAACTTACATAAAGTGCTGAGAATAAGAGTTTAACAAGTAGGAAGTCATTAATAAATTCCAGACATCAATATTGTTATCATATTCAATGACATAAACCAGACATAATTTTTAGTATGAATCAATGCACATGGGATAAAAGACAGAAATCATTTGGCTCCAACATCTTGGAGTCTAAAACTACTGTAAATATTTCCAGAAATTTTGCGAAGTTCAGGTTTTATGAAGCCTTAGGGGGAAGTTCAAGGAAAAAAGGTCTCTGTTCAAGATTTTACCAGATTGTTTCAGGCTAATTAGCTATTGAGTTTCAGCCAAAAACAGATATGAATTTCTCCCTGAGATATAAGAGCACTCTATTTTAGAAATTGAATATTTGAAGTTATTCTTCTGATAAGCCCAGGATGGAGAAAGAGGTAGAAAAAGTAAAGAACACTGATAAAAAGAGAAAGAATCTAGTTTCCTTCAAGTGATTTTACTCCATTGCTCTTGTGTTGTTTATCTTTATGCACCTGTTTCCTCCACCCAACCTGTGTAGAGGAGTGAGCTACTCTTCACATGAAGAAACAAGTCAATGTGTGTCTTTAGCTACCACCATTGGAGCTCATTTGTGGTCTCTCAACCCTTAACTTCAAAATGCTTATAAATCCCCATGCAGTGAAATTAAGTTTTAGTATATGGTAGTGGGTATGAGTTTAAAGGTACCTCTGCCCCACTGCTCCATGCTCCCTGCCTCATGTCTGCTGGGTGTGTGGGACCTGGGAAAGTCTGATGTTACTCCCATGGCCTGGCCTCTGAGAGACAACATTATTTTAAAATAGGTCGTTCATCTTAGTTAATGTTTAGGGAGTTTTATAGAACTCGATCTCAATATTATCTATGAAAGCCAAGTTGACTGACAGCTTTTGATTGCCGGGTGCTAAGGCTTATTAAACAATTATCCCATTGTGTTCTCAGTAAAGACGTTAAACTGCCCAGGCTTGTTTTAGTCAGTTGGGAGTCTTGCTCAAAAGCTCCTACTGTTTGGACCATTCAGGTGTAGAGAGGGGAAAGTAACAATTGTTTTATAATCAGTTTGGTTCACTTTAGTTAAGGGTTGAAGGTAGAGGGAGGAGGCAGAGTTGTAAGAAAAAAAGAGCTGAGAAAAATGTGGTAACACAAAGTGGCAGAAGACAACTACATTTTATTAGTCTTAAAACATTTCTAACTGTGTTCCTAACAAGTTCATATGGGGACAAGCTGGGAAACAGCAGAAAGACATGGAGAGCAGCAGAAATCTAAAGAAAGGGAAATATGGATGATATGAGTAGATGACATAACCGTAAAAGAATTCATGTGATAATATCATTTATTAAAAAACTAAAGTTAGGGAAAAGTGGTTATTATCCCATGGTACTGTATACGAATAGATACTTTTTGACTGATATTCTGAATTTATTGAAAGTACCTGTCAAGACATAAGACTGACCAGCACTAAATCACCAATAGTGCCACCTGGTGTGGGAATGCTCACACTGCAGCTACGTACGGGCTCTACCAGGACAGATAATTAAGTTCATGAACTCATCACTGTGCCCTTATGTTGGCAGCACTGGGCAAACAACTCAGTAAGGCTTCATAACCTTGCTATATCAGAGTCCCACAGCTGTGTTCATGTTGACGTGTGGCAGGGCCTTGCTGAATGGTGTTCATTATTGTTGCTGTGCATTTTTGTGTGCCTTCACAAGAATGTTGGAACTTCAATTAGACCAATAAACAAACATTAAATTTCTTGTTAAACTTGGCAAGAGTGGAAGTGAATTCAGGGAGATGTTAGTTCAAGTTTATGGAGATAATGCCATGAAGAAAATAGAAATGTCCAAATGGATTAAATGTTTTTCTGAGGGAAGAGAAAGCGTCACTGATGACAAGAGGTCAGGGCAGCCAGTAATGAGCAGAACTAATGAAAACATTGCAAAAGTTCATTAAATTGTACGTTAAAATCATGGGATGGTTGTGAGACGCCCAGAAGACCAAGTAAATATCAATAGATAAACAGTTTCAAAAATCTTAACTGAAAATTTTGGCATGAGAAAGTTGTCTGCAAAAATGGTCCTGAAGGAGCTCACCAATGAACAAAAACAAAGGAGAGGTGAAGTTTGCCAAGACCTCTGGAAAGGCCGGACAATGTTTCAGGTCATGTTATTACTGATGACAAAACATGGGTGTACCAAAGAGACCCTGAAACAAAGTGTCAAAGTACACAGTGGAAATCAGCCAATTCTCCACACCCAAAAATGTTCCATCAGTCCAAATCATGAGTCAAAACAATGTTGCTAATTTTTTTTGATCAGAGGGATTGCTCATTATGAATTTGTGCCAACTGAGTGCTGAAGAGGTTGCGCGACATAGTTAGACAAAATGACTCCAACATTTTGCCAGCAACTTACGGCTCTTGCATCAGGACAATGCACCATCTCACACAGCACTGTCTGTGAGGGAGTTTTTAGCCAGTAACCAACTGTATTGGAAAACTCTCCCTATTCTTCTGATCTGGCCCCAGTGACTTATTCCTTTCCCCAAAGATAAAGGAAGACCTTTTTGTGACATTCAGGACATCAAGGTAATAAAACAACAGCTCTGATGGCCATGCCAGAAAGAATTCCAAAATTGCTTTGAAGAGTAGACTAGGCACTGGCATCAGAGGGCAGCTTCCCCAGGGGAATGCCTTGAAAATGACCATGATGATACACCCCTCCAGAGCTGATTCTGGGTCCCTAAACTAACACACAGGGACAACTGTGATGAGTTTACAAGGACAAGGTTACGTACAATACTCATTATGGAGAAATGACTAACTTTAAATGATGCTGCCTATATTCTGCACAGAAATTTCATTATCTCTTTCCTGGTCTTTATATTGTAACTACAAATAATCCAGGTTAAGACAATAGCTACCAATCAGGGAGGAAAAACTATAAAAAGTTAGATTGAGAATGAAAATGTTCTAATCCATAACTCTGAAGGTCACATATATTAGTCACATGTTTATTCTTTACCTACTCAGAATTATAAACACAATCTGAAATTCCTTCAATCCTGATGTAGCTTTGTGTCATATTCTAGCAAAAAAAAAAAAAAAGATGTGGAGAGTATGACATTTTAACATAAAGCAATTTAGTCCCAATGTAAAAAAAGTGAAAGGAAATAGTCAAAGGCTTAGAAATACCTCAGTTAATAAAATGATTATGATCTTGAGTAAGCATCTCTTATTAACAATTTAGGAATATTACATTATTTATTAAAAATATAAGCACTGAAGAACTAAAGAACCAGGATATATAGACTGCCCGTGTTCAACAACAACAAAAAAAATAAATAAATTTTGACTTCCTCCTTGTCACATTAACTTTTTCCTACAAACAACTAGGTAAGTTTATTCAAACTATCAAATTGGAAGATTTCCAATTTTTTACTGGTAAGAAAGAACGGACTGAAGTATGCAATGCTCCTTGCAGGTAGAGACCACATGTTACTGTTTCACTATGTTACTCACATGCCTTGCATTTATTCTCCTATCCTCCTCAATCGTAGGGTCACATTATTCCTAGGACTGAAAAGATAAGCCTATTTTATATTTCCAAGAGACTAACAGAGGAAGGAATAGAGAAAATGACAGATACCCGGATGGAAGGATGGATGAACGGGTTTTCCCAGGGTTCATAAAGAGAAGCTGAGACGCTCAGGACAAGTCCACTTAGCTAAAGAGCACGGCAGACAGTGAAGTCAGGGTGGACGGGAACAGGTACAGCAAAAATGTGTGGGGAGGATGAGAACAGAAGGCCACTGGGCAGCAGGATGGGCAAGAGGAGCAAGCAGGAGAAGCTTAGGATGGAAAAGAGAAATACTAAGGAATGTGGAATGATGTGTCCCCTACACACACACACACACACACACACACACACACGGACTCAGAAAAGGGCTCCAATAAGGGAAGTTACAAGGCTTTGCAGAGAAGGTAGCAAAACTTTAATAGAAATACTAGTTTTTGACAATGAGTCATAAGGAAGAATCTAATACCCTCTGTACTGTCTTAAAAAAGGATTTTAGACAAAAAATGATGGTAAACGAGGAAAGTGGTAAATAGAGGCACCTAATCACGCACATCTAGAGGTCTTGCTAGGTTGGGGATTATTGGTTTAAATCTAATTTTGTATGTTTTAAATTATGGCTTTTAATGATTAATACATTTAATGTTAATAAGCTTGTATTCATAAAGGATATTTGCAATTCTTAGGATTTTTAACTTAACTGTTTAGCATATGTACTTAAAATATGGTTATTCTGTAGGAAATATATTTTTCTCATAAATCTCCATGTAAGACCATTGACTAGTTTCATCTGAATAGACATTTAATTTGAGGGTTGAAAGCTCAAAATGTCTAGAAGGCTAGGCTGTACCAAGGTACTAGTGGCAAAGTATAAAGATGTTGGGAGTGGAGGGAAAAATATCATTCTGAGGAGTCCATTTTCTGCTAAAAGTATTTATACTGATGAAAAGTAGTCAATTTCTAAAACCAGAACAGCAGCAACAAAACAAACCTACT
>NW_003852430.1:3356385-3367871 GCF_000181295.1 Otolemur garnettii | reverse complement strand
TGTTCACTGAACACCAGCAACATTTACCTAAACCACCAATCACCTTAACTACCTGGCAGACAGGGGCCGACAGGAACTCACACCGGAACAGGAAGGAACACAAGGACAGCACCTTCCTTATTTCCAGGCAGACCCTGGAAATCACAAGCACATTTAGGAGGCTTTATTTTGCTTGCATGTACACATTTCAGTGCAGCGTTGAGACTTCTCTTCCCCAACTTTACTTAGTAGCCTGATAAAAAAGTGGAAGAAAGATGAACATGGTATCTCCAATTCCAGCAAGCTTTCCCTAGCACTAACCCTAGTCATTTTTATTTCAGCCAACTTTACTGTTCCTTAGTAGCTGAAATAACCGTAAAGCCAAATGACCTCTCATTATAATGGTGATGCCTGCTCTGTGTGGCACATTTTTTATTCACTTTATATACTTACTGGGGAAAATAAATTGATAAATAAAATCTAGGTTACAAATATGCCTTAAAAATCAACCTCTGATCTCATTGACTGGTTACTATGCACCAAGGAGTTATCACTCAACTGAGTTTAGAGAAGAAAGTTTCAGTAAACTTTCAGTAGAAGCAGCAACAGCAGCAGAGGTGATGTTTCTACTTGGTTTCATGCTCTTCAGGTTTCTAAATAAGAAACTGTGTCAATTAATAGCTCATTACTGTGCTTCCTTGTTTATATAGCTGTTTAAGATTTGTAAGAGCAATGCCTCTAATTTAGAACACTTTGAGATGAACCATTTCTTGATTAACTTCCATAAAGAAGTTTGTGCTTTTTCCACCGGAATGACATATCCAGCAGTATTGCTTCTGTGTTTCACCATAATTTTAATATGAAAACTTACATTGCAATACTAATCACCTGCATCCGAATTCTTCATTTTCTGTTGAGCTGAGCACATCTAGTAATGTTATTCTCTATGGAAAAAAATGTCCAGTTAGCCAAGTATGAATGTGTCTCATCAATTACATCCAATCAGAAAACATTTTTACCACTTGCCATAGTTTTACTCAGATAGTTAATTACGCAAAGTTCTAACTAGGGAGGAACAAATGGAATTCTGAGCTATGATGAAAAGGCTATGTCTGCACTGTCCACAGTAGCCCCCAGCCATGTGTGACTATTGAACATTCAAATATAGCTAGTCTGACTGAGGACACAAAATTTTAATTTTATCTCATTTTAATTAATTTAAACTTAAATGTAAATAGCCATGGATGACTAGTATTTATCAAACAACAACACAATACTAGAGTAAAAGCCTCTTGAGGAACATTCCTTGTTTGTCTTTGAATTCCCATTCATTTGTTACATAGTACCAGGGACACTCTGACTACATTAAAATAGCGAATTGCTGAAGAACTGTCTCTACCTTTATGATTCCCTAGTTTACTGACCTTCCAAATTGTACCCCTAAACAGAATCTGGAATGAATACTATAGCAATTGAGAAGTATCCAAAATTTGTATCAAACAGAGTTGACTCCATTTGATCGGTTATTTATTAAATGTTTTACCTTGGGAGAATGACTAACCTTAGTCTCTCTCTGCTTATTTGCAGAATGGAGTTTAACTATCTTAGTGCTGTGAGATGCTTATATGAGATTGCTTAAACAGAGTTTATACTGTCTTCACTCTATTGTTCTCACTCAACTTAGCTGCGATTACCCAGAACACTCTACCACACGAACAGAACCCATAAAAGAAATGAGTTCATTATGAATGGAAAGCTAGAAAGATGGGAATCATAGTAAAAGTTTCATGCACACTTGAAAAACTGGCAAAATTATAAATAGCACTCTTATCTTTGGGGATTTACTTAGGATCAACATGATCATTGAAATGGGATAACAAATTATTTTCAAAAGCTAAAGGATAACAAGTTATGTTCAGAAGCAATTGTAATTTGTTTTGAGAGCTGTGCGAACAGCACTTGAAACAACCACAGCATAATTCATGCCCCCAAATCACACAGGGCAATGAAAAGACATGGCAGCGTAACAGCCACTCCTCTGACGTCTCGTTTTGAATACCATCTTGGTGTGTGGACTTGCGTACCTGTGCAGGCACTTTTATTGTGTTTTGTTCTGTTTTGTTTTTATATTCTAAGCCAAAAGTAATTTCAAACTATGGCAGGTAAGAGTCTTCCCAAAGGAAGGCAACATGATACTGTGGGTTTTAAAATTTTGAGCAGAAAGGTAAAACACTACCTTAAAACCTCAATTTAGAAAACTGATAAAAGTTCCTTGGATGTCTTTCTTCTGAGGGCCTGGCATTATTTCCTTGCCTGTGGATGTAGCTGCATGGGCCTTGGATGTTAGGATAGAGAGGCACATTGTTTGAAAAGCAGCAATCCTCTAAGAATAAATCCCCAGTTGCAATGCCTCTGCTCCAGCCTCTGATGTGTTGTCAACAAGGTGTGGCCCAAAGCAGCATGCCTCTGAATTCTTTCTGTGCCTCAAATGTAGAAGTAGAATGTGTAAGTGTATCTTCTCTATTCAAATTACATATATGTATTAAGACAAAACTGTCATAAAATGAAAGGTAGTCCTCAACAAAAATATTAACTGTCACATATTTTTGTTAACAAAATTATCTTTAGTGTGATCTTGTATGTCAAGGCTTAGACATTATTTTTTCTCACTGTAATTTAGAATAGTGTTTTGTCTTTACTTTTGGGAAATAATACTTTTTAGTTAAATGTTGTAGTGGAAAATTTTTGTGTGGAGGCAATCAGACTCTCTACTGTTCCCATTCTTCTGGGTACCAGCTCAACTTCAGGGGACAGTATTAGAATGAGCCAAGTAGCTTTGGACCACAGAGTAACCCAGTTAACTGTTTGTAGCACCTTGATGCCCCTGGCAATGCTTGGTTCAGAGTACGAATTAATACATGTTTATTAATGAATGACCAAAGGGATGGATCAATAAATGTTTTCCTGCCAGTAATTCTCATGCTGGAGCATTCATTATGATCACCTACCTGGAGGGCTTATTAAATCACAGATTGCTGAGTCCTAAGACTCTATATATAATAAAATAACACATATATATTTTCTCTCTCTCTTTCTAAAGAAAAAATAATCATTACTCTTAATATAGTATAATAACAGATTATATTAGGATAATATATAATGTAGATGTAAAGAGAGACAGAACTCAGGAAATATGGCACCCAACAAGCCTTCTTAGAAAAGTTACTTGCAAAATTCACTGAGTGCCCAAACTTTTGACTTCCTTGCACCACATTGGAAGAATAAGAGTTGTCTTGGGCCCTACATTAAATACACAAAAACTAACCAAAGCTGATGAACAACAAAAAAGAAACTGTCGATGAGCAATTTTAGTGATATCTACCACCGATGATAAGCAAAAAAATCTTCTCATATTCCATATGAGGCTAGGGTTAGACACCTCTTCAAGATTGGGAAAGACTTTCTTTTAATGGATTGTTGCTGAGTACTGACTCCATTTAAAAAACAATCTAAGGTTAACAATAGCAAGAATTATAACTGTGGGGGCAGACTTGGTTGCAGAGTTGAAATTATCAATGTAAATACTCAATCTGACTCAGTTCCTTTGGTGTGAGGCTTTATAATTTGCATTTCTAATAGGTTTCCAAGATACACTGATGCTGTTGGTACAAGATGCTTTGAGATCCCTTAAACTATACAGTGTAAACTGGCTCCAGAAAGGGTCAATCCTTTTTTTTTTTTTTTTTAACCATGATACCATAGTTGGCTGGATTAAAAGCTCATCAAAAGTAGGCCATAGGGTCAAGTCTGGTTTTTCCCCCAGAACTATTGCTATGGCATGGAGTTGGTCAACAGAATATTGAATTCAATGCAGAAGTGGAACAATACGTGTAGGCATGAGCAGGAGACAGTGAGTCACGATTTCTTATAATGAAGCTCGGGGGTGATCTGCTGAGCACAGAGCTGGGAAGAGAGTCACCAAGCCCTGAATGACTTGCATTACCCTTCTCTTGTGATAAAGAGGCACAACCTGTCCTGCAGCAATCGTCATAAAATATTCTACACTCCTATTGTGCCAAAGAGTAGTGCCAATGCTTCCTCTTGGCCTAGACAACCACAGTATCTGTTATTGTATACATATTGACGTTACAAAGCTGTTCTATTGGTTAACAAATATGCAAAAGAAAGTTTAAGAACACTTGCTGCAAATCCTTAGAATGCCTGGCTTGAGCCCTGTGAGTTTAACTGGCCGCTGAGAAGAAGTGGAGATGGCAAAGTCGAGCTCCAGTTACCTGTTATCAGTAACATTTAACAATGTTCTAATTCTGAATAATGGTGTGGCTTAACATGGTTTTGAAATAAAGCCTAATGCTTTGAATGAAGATTTGGCAAGAAGTTTAAGGCATTTTCTTTCCTTTTCACTTGAAAGGAAATTGTATTTTCATTCCTGATACCTCTTAGATACTTCAACACTACAATTATCTGCAAAAATGGGAAAAAAGAACATCTTTTACTTATTTCAGACCAGGACATTTGTTTAATACAAATTTCTTTCCTTCTCAGAGAGAAGGGGCAGCCAATACTTGAATTAAGCAATAGTTCATGTACTATTCACCCCATGAAGGATGTATTATTAGTCTATCATTGAATTGTGCCTTCAAAATTTTTCTCAGATTTGGATCTGTGCGTACCTATCCCTCTTTGTTTGACAAAATATCAGTATTTTGTGTGGTTGTCCATTGCTTGGCTAAGAGAATAAGATGAAAAAGATTTCTTAATAATAGTCTTGGGCTGACTTTTAAATCTGTCCAGAAAGGACATTCTCATCTCTAAAATTGGATATTTTGTTAGATACCAACCACAGGTATGCTCTAGAATCACTTGGACCATATTTTCTTTTCAAAATATAAATTTTAGATTCTCATTCCCAGAACTACTCCAGAATTAATATTTGCAGCAGGGTCAAGGCTCAGAAATCCACAGTTTCTTTGAGGCCGCAATGGGGTAATTTCCTGCCTTGGCCTACCCCAAGTTACCAACTCCTCCTCCCATATAACAGTGATTCTAATTGTATAAATATTTATTTACTAACCATTGACTATCTCTTCTAAATTGTACTAGATCTGAAGAACTTATGATTCTTGAGTGTAAGATGTTCTTCTTTTGATCTTCTCCCTCTAACTCATATAAAATGAATAGATAAAAATTAACCGCTGGCTTGTCTTTAATATTGTTAGTTATAATGGGGACTTGAGGACTTTATTCTGGAATTGATAATTAAGCTGTGCTGTAAAGAATGGATAGTTTTTCTTAAAAATAGATTGAGGTGAAGAAGAGACTGTTAAAAAAAAAAGGAAGCAATAGCAGAAATGATCATAAGCAGAACTAAAAAATATTATATCCTGAAAACCAAGAAAGCTTTGAAGAAAGCTTCCAGAAAAGAGAAATGAATATTGTTCAAGCCCAGAAGGAAGCCAACGAGTATAAGTTTGAGATTATCCCTCTGGATTTGGCAGAATAACAGGAAGGGACGTAAGTAGAAAGCGTGTAATACAACTTCCTAGAAGATTTTTCTCACCAAATTATTATCAGAATTCAAGAAAAGGTGGGAAGCGTATAATGAGCAAAATTTTGCATCCAGGTTGCTCTAAGTAACTATCAGTAAGCAGAGAGAGAGACTGGTGCATCTGTTTGCTGTTTTTTAAGGGATAAAAGCAGGGGATCATGACCAAATGTTTAAGCTGTTGTCACATTCCACTGAACAGAACAGAGAATGGATTAATTTGCTCAATCAATATTTATCGAGCACCTTGCTCTACGCCAGGCACCAGAGATAGAGCAATGAGAAAGAAATAGAATCATAGCAGTTCCAGCTGGGGGAAAACTGTTGAGATAATACAGTCAAAAGAAAGGCTTGTCTATCTTTAATATGCATACAGAAAAGGCTGAGAATCTTCGGAAAGGCAAGTCCCGATTTAGTACTTCTCAGCAGGATGGAGCAGTGTACGTTTCCAGCAAGCACCCAAGTGTTTAATAGCTCCTGTGTGGTAGAAGGCAGACCAGACTTGGTCGCAAGGGCAAGGGGACTAATCTTTAGATTTGCAACTCCTGAGTCACTTTTCCATAATGTGGATTAGTGAGTCCCACTGCTAGAGGTTTGGAATCAGAAACAGTCCTTCCAATTTCATGGGAAATTCTGAAGTTCACTTAGGTTTGGGGACCACCAATTCTATCCAACCATTTCACATTATAGAGGAAGGAATTTGACTCCAGAAAATGAAACCCTGAACCAACATTCAGGTCTGTTGATGACGATTCTATCTACTGAGAGGGTCCAAATAATAACATCAGTTTTCCTGCCCTTAATTTTTGAACCAAATGTAAAACAAGACAAAGACTAATCACTTTCATAACTCATTATGCCTAAGGTATATACAATAGCTTACCAAGAGGAACCTCATAACTTGGCCCAGAATTAAGAGATCTGAAACAGCTAGTCCCAAGTGCAGGCCGTGTTGGGCCAGAGCAGGCTTTTCTGTAAGGGAGATGAGCCTGACCTCGGAGGACAGCAAAAAAAAAAATCCACGCTCACTGTAACCAGCTGACTCCCAAAAGGAAAAAGGCAGAAACTGAACTAAGAATTCACAGGTTTTTTTCCTTCAAAATTGAACAGTGAGTTATATTAGTCCTCGGGGGGAGGTAGTGAAGGGACAGGGAGAACACAGAAGAAATCTTATCTCCACGTGGAGAGCAATCGAAACAAGGGAGACAGTGTTCATAGCCCCGGTGGCTGGAGTCTCTTCTCGCTGCTCGGCAAAGCCTCCCCACCGTGGAGCAGGCACTGAGAATCAAGTGTGATGATGAGTTGATGGGAAATTGGTGAGTTTCTCTATCAGCTGTGATACAGGCTGGGCTCCTCAAACATTATTGTGTATCACCCAGGGATCTCTTGGACAGAAGAATCTGATTTGGTAAGCCTTGGGAAGGCCTTCTGATTTTAGATTCTGGATAAGTTTCTAGGGGTCCCAATGAGCACACGCTGAGGAGCACAGGAAGGGAAGCCTCTATTTCAGCATTCGATCCTGCACCAGACTTGAAAAGAAAGACTGTCAGTAGATTGTTCCTATTTGTTTTTTTTTATCGTGGCATTGCTACTTAAAATCACGTGTCTACGTATTGCCACCCCAAGGGCTTTGTTATAAGTAAGAAGAGTAAAGATGAATCCAACCCCTTCAACGTATTTAAAAACAAATTGAGAGTCAGAGGAAAAATTTTTACTAGTCCAAAGTCATATAAGCAATTGATGTCAAAGCCTGGGGGAAAAGTAACTTTCTTCTGAATCCCAGGCTTGTTTCTTTTTCTTTTTTCTGTGCCATTTGCCATTGGAATCCTATTTCCATAGATTCCAAAATGTTGTGCTAATTCTACGTAATCCTGCAAAAACAGATTCTTTCTGTTATTGCACATGTATGTTGGGAGAAAAATGAAGTATTTGCTTTAAATGTCTTTTAAATATTGCTGTGACCTAAGCTAGTGCCCTATGTTTTATGTCACTATCAAAGTCAGAGTTACGGTTCCTTTCTCCTTTCCTTCTCACTAATTCTTTTTGGATAAGGCTGCCCATAGACCAAGATATAGTGAAGTGAACTTGTCTCCCTTTTCCATCGCCCATAGACCAAGATCTAGTGAAGTGAACTTGTCTCCCATTTCCCTCTCTGTGCACCTTGCCCTGTGAGTCTAAACTATTAGGCAACTACCTCTGATAAATGACTAGCAGGGATCAATGCCGACCATCCAAGATAATAAGAACACTCACCCCTTTGGAATCAAAAAAATAACTTCATCGGTTCTTGTTGCCCTGAGGGAGAACACACACTGCTGTACTCTGTCGCTGGTAGTTAAAGATCATCTTTTATTCATAATGGTAATATTCTGAAGGGCAGAAGTTTTGCCCAAGACCTTGATAACCAAAAAAGTAAGCTCTCATCTAACGTATTTAACCTTAAAGATAACCACACCTTTAAATATTAAGAGAAGATGAGACAACTAGAAATAGAGGAAAAGTTTACCTTTCTGTTTTTATCAGATTTTCAAACACCCTAAGCATAGAAAGAATACAGCTTGGTTAAAGGTAAATTAGTGTATTATAACACTATTGATTAAATTTAAATATCGAGGTTTCGTATTTTTAATTATCGAAATGTTAACTCTATACTGAATCCTAATAGACTAATTTCCTATATTATCTTCCAGAAGTTAATATTGAATAGAAAATAAAGTCATAATATGAATAAGTTCAATGAAATGTAATCCAGTGGAAAAGATAATGTATTTATGTAATATTTATATAATAGAGAGAATTTACTTTAATGACTTGAAACTAGGTTCATAGAATTTTAACTAAAGGTTAAGCTTTTAGAATAATAAGCTTCAAAATAGCTATCACAGAGCTCATTTCTCTTTGAAAGTTTGGATTACATTTCAAATTTATGATCTATAATGTGTAAGGTGTTGGTCCAAGATAAGTAATGTTATTAAATGTATCTCATCTATGTAAAGGACATTTGTCTATTATCATTTCATCTATCTACATTCAATTATTGTAAAAAGTGAATAATTTTCAGGACATGCTGTCAAAGTCAGATGATTGCAGATCTATTTCTGGCCCTTGCTTTTAGCTGTTTCTCAGCTTGTTAAAGGTCAACTTTTCAACTATTCGCCGTGCTAAACTGAAATGAATAGCTGCTAGTTTTCATACAGTCCTAGTTAGTAAATGGTCTTGAGTCCTCATTGCTTTTGGAATGTGACTACTCTCACAAATATTTTTGTATTTCTAACCCTCCCACATCCATTTGTAAAAAGTTACAAATATTATGTTATATATTAAGGGGAGTCAGGCAAGAAAAAAGAATATCTGGAGGCAAACCTTCTGTCTGTGAACTATCAGCTGAAGCACAACCCTTGGACCGTAAGGGCCACCACAGCACGGCCCTCGCTGACCACTTTGGCCTGATCTAGAGCTTCTCTCTCCAGAGGGCCATGCTCCTCTTTAAACCTGGCTTCACATAATGCATGGGTCACGCCTGGATGGCTGCTTCTTTACACATCTTTTTTTCAGTCTATTTCTTTTCCATATAAAATTCACTACATCACTTTTCTTTTTCTCTCTCTTTCCTTCCCTCCCTTCCTTCCTTCCCTCCCTCCCTCCCTTCCTCCCTCCTTTCCTTCCTTCCCTCCCTCCTCCTTTCCCTTCCCTTCCATTCCCCTTCCTTCCTTCCTTTCTTCTTTCTTTCTTTCAATAGAGTCTTACTGCGTTGATACAGTGCCATGGAGTCTAGCTCATAGCAACCACAAATTCTTGGGCTCAAGTGATTCTGTTGCCTCGGCCTCCCAAGTAGCTGGGACTATAGGCACCAGCCATAATGCCTGGCTAATTTTTAGAGACAGGGTCTCAGTCTTCCTCAGGCTGGTCTCCAACTCATGAGCTCAAGCAATATACCCATCTTGGCTTCCCAGAACACTGGGATTACAGTGTGAGCAACCACACCCCACTACATCATGTTTTCATTATTGAAATATCTTTCATTACAGCAAAGATTCATAAATTATTACTACTAACAGTAGCCAAAGGAAGTTTTTTAAAATGTCAATAAGAATCAATTGAATTAAGCATATCAATATAAGAAAATATTATGTAGCCATAAAATTATATTTTTCTCTTTAAATGTACATGATTTATTTACTCTTTTGTCTCTTTTTTATTTTTGTTTGTGTTTTGAAATAATTTTACACCAAAAAGATTGCAACAATATCACACAGAGTTTTTTTTTTTTGAGACAGAGCCTCAAGCTATCCCCCTGGGTAGAGTGCTGTGGCAACTCCTGGACTCAAGCAAGTCTCCTCCCTCCGCCTCTCAAGTAGCTGGGACCACAGGTGCCCGCCACAAATTGGCCCGGCTATTTTTTGGTTGCAGCCGTCATTGTTGTTTTGGCGGGCCCGGGCTGGATTCAAACCCGCCACCTTAGGTGTAGGTGGCTGGTGCCTGAGCCACTTGAGCCACAGGTGCCGAGCCATCACACACCGTTTATGGTTATCCTTTATGCAGCTCCTCTAATAACATTCTATGTAACTATAATGCTGTTGTCCAAACCAGGAAGCTAGTATTTATTAATAGTATCAACCAGTCTGCAGATCACATTCAAATTTCATCAATTGTCCAGTCTGTATCTTCCCTGGGCTAGACAGTTGAAGAATACTGGCCATATACACCTTTAAGACTATCATCCCTCAAATAGAGTCTGTCTTAATTTTTTTTAATGATTAGGTTCTGCATTTGTAGGTAAAAGATATAGATACGTCTTATTATTGGAGATTAAAAATCGTATGTTACATGTATAGGAATTTAAAAGCAAAGGAAAATGCCAAGAGTATAGTTTTAAGTAAATAAAGTGGAAAACTATATTCTATATGCTCATAATTTTAAAAATATACAATAAACATATGTAATATCTATGATATATATAATAAAGGAAAAATGCATGTTTTTAAGATGTCCTCAATAGTTACCATGTAGAGCTAATTAATTTTGAATTACTTTAAAATATATTTGTGTGTATTCCCCAAACTGTATCTAATGAACACTTATTGCTTTCAGAATTAGGAAAACAGAAACACAACATGAAATCTGTCTCTTCTGAGGTATTTTCTGATTCTTATTGCTGGAAGTTCTCTCTTCTGCTTCTTTGCCCATCACATATGATCTGAAGTGTCTATTTCCTACACTCCATTAATTTACGTACTTTTGATCTACTAGAATGTAAGCTCCTTAAGGGCAAAGAACTTGTCTTAGTTAACGTTAGCTTGTCTACAGCCCCTTATACAGTGCCTTACATGTAGAGCGCATTAAAAACCATATCTTGAATAAATTATTTACTCCCATGATTCCCATTTGAAATATCTCTTCTAATATCCCAGCACACTTGAAAAACAATTGGGAACATTTCCCTCTATTATTATCTTTATTATCTTTGTATGTTCTTATTCTATAAGCCAGAGAAAGTTTTTAAGAAAGGAAATAGAGCCAACTACAAAATATTTTTTTTCCTAGCCAGAGCAGAATAACAGAATATAAGATAAACTTAAGAAATTTAATCGTTAGCATCATTAGAAAAGATGAGTCAGCCTGCACTTCACTAATCCTTTGCAATATCCTCTCTCCCCACTGACTTTTCTCGTGTTCCTCAACCAATGGTCTAAACTGCATATTGTTGAACCGGACTAGCCCTAAAACAAATTATTCTGTCATGCAGTCAGGTCATTTGCACTTGATTCAGTGAAATACTGACTCAATTTACTTCAAACTTCACCTATTAGAGGAATTTAAACATCAATTTAAAAACATTTAGGAAAACATCACAATTCCTTTATACTGAAAACCTTATCCCTTCCTGTCATTTCATTTCACAAATTATTGACCAAAATTTTGATGAATATTTCTTTGGAGCTGA
>NW_003852430.1:3346488-3355293 GCF_000181295.1 Otolemur garnettii | reverse complement strand
ATCAAAGGGCACTTGGGTTGTTTCCGCATGTTTGCAATTATAAATTAGGCTGTTATAGACATACAAGTGCATATTTTCTTATGGTAAAATGACTTTTTTCTTACTAAAGTATCACAAGAATGGAAAAGAAAGCATCCAAAGTACTCAATACTAATATGAAGGAGGCAATAGATGATTTAATACACTCCCACACAATAGAAAAACTCAATTCAACTCAAAATGGGAGGAGAAGGAAGGAGGGAGGACGGAGAGGGGAGGAGGAAGGGGGATTGGTGTGATCTCACCTAATGGGCACAATGTAAGGGTATCTGGCACAGCTCTTGGGTGTGCGGCACAACTACAACACGGACTCTGCCTAAAAATGCAAACATTGTAACCTAATTATTTGTACCCTCACATTAATCTGAAAATCTGATTTTGTCCTTTGAGTAGATACCTAACCATGAATGGGATTGCAGAATCAAATGGAAGGTCGGTCTACTTTTAGTTCTTTGAAGATTCTCTATTCTTCTTTCCAGAAAGGCTGTCCTGGTTTTAGCTTGTAGTCCTACCATCAACAGTGCAGGAACGTTTTCTTCTCTCCTCAGCAGTGCTAGCGTCTGCTGCTTTGGTACATTGTGATGTGGGCTATTCTCACTTGGATGAAGTGATAGGATTTTGATTTGCATTTCTCTATGATTGGAGGTGATAAGCATTTTGTTGGCTATTTGTCTATCCTTTTGAGAAGAGATCCCATTCATCTCTCTTGTCTAGATTTTAACAGGGTTGTTTGTGCTTTTTTGTTGTTGATTTGCCTGAGTTCTTTGTAGATTCTGGTTATTATCCCTTTATCAGATTTGTAGCACACAAATATTTTCTCCCATTCTGAACGTTGTCTCTTTGTTTTGTTGATTATTTCCTTAGCTGTGCATAAACTTTTGCCTGATGAGTTCCAATTAACTAGTGCATACATGTAGTGTTTGTTTTTCTATTCTTGCAATACTTCATTTGGAAACATGGTTCCAGTTCCATCCAGATTGTTACAGAAGGTGTTAGTTCACCATTTCTCATGGCTGAGTAGTACTCCAGGGTGTACATAAACCACGTTTTTTAAATCCACTCATGCATCAATGGACAATTGGGTTGATTCCACATCTTTGCAAATGGGAATTGTGCTGTAGTAAATATTCAAGTATACGTCTTTTTGATAAAATGATTTATTTTCCTTTGGGTAAATTGCCATGGTGTCACAGCTCACAGCAACCTCAGATTCCTGGGCTTAGTGATTCTCTTGCCTCAGCCTCCCAAGTAACTGGGACTACAGGCACCTGCTACAATGCCTGTCCATATTTTTTGTTTTTGTTGATGCAGTTGTCATTGTTGTTTTAGCAGACCTGGGCTAGGTTCGATCCGGGCAGCCCTAGTGTATGTGGCCAGCACCCTTACCCACTGAGCCGCACTGTTTGGGGACTTTTTGATAAAAGCCATTCTCAGTGGAGTTAGGTGATATCACAATATGGTTTTGATTTGAATTTCCCTAATGATTAGAGATGTTGAGCATTCTTTCATGTCTTCTTTTGAAAAGCTTCTGTTTAGGTTTATTAAGTACTTTTAAAAAATTTCGGAATATTGCAGGGGTACACTTTTTTTTTTTTTTAGAGTACTGTGAAATCGTATCTCACAGCAACCTCCACCAACCCTTGGGGCCTTGAGTTTAAGTGATTCTCTAGCCTCAGTCTCCCAAGTAGCTGGGATTACAGGTGCCTGCCAGAACACCCAGCAATTTTTGGTAGAGACGGAATTCTCACTCTGGCTCATGCTGGCCTCAAACCTGAGCTCAGGGCAATCCACCCGCCTTGGCCTCCCAGGGTGCTAGGATTATAAGCATGAGCCACCACACCCGGCCGGTACACTTGTTTTGGTTACATCATTTGTTTTGTACATTTCAGGTAAAAGTGATAAGCATGCCTTTCACCCAGAAAGTGTGCATTATACTTGTTAGGCATGGGGTTGTTTTATTTATTCATATTTTTTGAGGCAGTCTCACTTTGTTGCCCCAGGTAGAGTGCTGTGGTGTCAAAACTCACAGTAACCTCAAGCTCTTGGGCTCAAGGGATCCTTTTGCCTCAGCTCCCTGGTAGTTGGGGCTACAGGTGTCTACCATAATGCCCGGCTATTTTTAGGGACAGAAGTCTCGCTCTTGGTCAAGCTGGTCTTGAACTCCTGAGCTCAAGCAATCCACCTGCCTTGTCCTAGGGTTGTTTGATTTTTTTTTTCTTGTGGAGTTGCCTGAGTTCTTTATAGATTCTAGTTGTTAACCTTTTGTCAGATATATTTTAAAGTAACTGAAAGAGTAGAACTGGAATGTTCCTAAGACAAAGAAATGATGAAGGCCAGACCGTACTGAATACCTCAATGACTCTGATTAGATTAATTCGCATTTTTTACCAATATCATTTGCACCCTAAAAATGTATACAACTATCATGTAACAATAATAATTAAAAACTAAAAAAAAAAAAATTTCTGCCTGACTAAACGGAAAACCCATAGAATTCTTCTTTTCTATATTATGATTTCTAGAAAATGTGCAGTATCTCTCTAAGTTCAGAACCATGTGTAAATTTCTGGCATTAATGTTTCTTCATTAGGTAAGTTACTATGATAGAGGAGTGGTCCTGAGTCTAAATGACAATGAGTGAAGGGGCCTCAGAGTAGACTGTAGCGGGTGGTAGAGATGGCTGAGAACTGGAAAACGCTTGCCCACCCCGGCCTAACGCAGAACCCTCCATGCAGTCTCAGCCTATTTCAGTATCTACTATTACGGGCTTGATATTGCCTGTTTTGCATTTTCAAGGGAAGCCAGAAATTAATATTTAATGATGAGATAAAGTATTATTTGTCAGTTTTGGAAACCAGTTCAAATTATTTAAAAACACTACATAAGCTAACTAAATCATGCTCATTGATCACATGTGATTGGTCATTTTGTAAACTTTATGAATAATATGAATTAAAAAAGCCTTACTCTGAATCATTATACATGTAAAATCCATTTATTTATAAGAAAAGATTAAGATTAGCAGTCAAGCCTGTATTAATTTAGCATAGTATATTCTCTTATAAACATAAAACCTAAATGGCTGTTTCAAATTTCTTCTTCCTTAAATGTTTGATGAGATCCATTCTTTCTCCCTATCAGGGAATTGTGTGGACCCCTAAATCCACCCAGTCAGCCTCTACTTTGGTGTTAGAGTTATTTTCTCTGAGTTCTGGACATCACTTGATTTTACTGTTCATATTGACTCTATCCTACACTGTTTCACATTTCTTCTTCCTTAAATGTTTAATGAGATCCATTCTTTCTCCCTATCAGGGAGTTGTGTAATACCAAAGTGACCCCTAAGTTCACCCAGTCAGGCTCTCCTTTGGTGTTAGAGTTATTTTTTCTGAGTTCTGGGCATCACATGATTTTACTGTTCATATTGACTCTATCCTACACTGTTTCAAATTTCTTCTTCCTTAAATGTTTAATGAGATCTATTCTTTCTCCCTATCAGGGAGTTGTGTAATACCAAAGTGACCCCTAAGTCCACCCAGTCAGGCTCTCCTTTGGTGTTAGAGTTATTTTTTCTGAGTTCTGGGCATCACATGATTTTACTGTTCATATTGACTCTATCCTACACTGTTTCAACCACACGAGGAATCAGCCTTTTCTTTTCTCTCCATCCAATTACCAACCCATTTCGCCTGCATGCAAACATCTAAATTCTCAAACAGCAAACTACTGACTTTATTGAAAGTTGAAGAGACAAATGAGAGATTTAGGGAGTAATAAAAACTATTTTAATTTAGATATGTGACATTCTTGGTTTTAAATGGCTTTTAGACATTTATTGTTGGGGATTTTCACTGATGACTTCCTCCTGAGTAGCTCTGCTGACTCAAGATAAGACTGGGATCTTTTATCTCCCATTCCTTTCTTTCTTTCTTATCTCTTCTTCTCCTTCCTCTGAAAACCAGAAACCTAGTATCAGGCCATGGCTTGATCTTGCTTTTAGGGTTTCCTATGAAGCATGTCAAGGTGTATTTTTAAACAAAGAGAGAACTTACTCTTTCCAAGAGATATTCTTGGTGCCAAGTGTTAAATTACCTACCTCTCTCATTTCTTAAGATTTAAGAAATAACACTTCATTCAGGGTAACTTTTTTAAAAAGATTTATCTATATAGTATTCTTTCCTATATTTTAGCTTGAAAAGCAGAAACCCTGATTCACAGGATCATCAAGAGGAAATTTAAACGTCTATCTTTCTATTAAAAATATTTTAAATTATCTTTTATTTTAGAATAATTTTAATTACTAGAAATGTTGCAATGATTTTGGAATTCCCACATACCATTTGATTAGCTTCCTCTAATATTGATTAACATTTCACCTGAACATGGCATGTTTGCCAAAACTAAGAAAGTAACATCATTACAATATTATTAACTAAACTACAATTTTCCTTTGGGCTTTCTATGTCTTTGTCTTTCCACTAATATGTTTTATCTTTTCCAGGAAGCTACGTGTAAAAAAGAGCTACTTTTAGGAAAGTGGTTGAGTCATGACAGCTACGTCTGCATGGGATCTTAAAATGAAGTTTGTCATTACTTCTCCTCTGTTACCAAAATGCCACCATTACTCAGGAGGCGCATTTACAATATTAGGGGGTGTGGCTGCTTTGAATGACCCCTCCCTTCTCTCAGGTGTAATGATTCTGGGTAAGTAATTGTATCACCCTCCCTCTGAGCAAAGTATTTAATGAGACCACATACCAGCTCCCAAAAAGTTAGGGGTTTTTTGGTAAAGAATTTGGATGTTATCATAGCATAGAAGACAAATAATGTGTGGATTCTCATTCTAGGGGTAATTCATGAAAGCTTGGTAGTCTTTAAAAATCACATATGAAGAGCTGATCTCTGTTTCTATTGTATTCAAAATGTAGCATATCACTCAGAAAAGATGTTCCTTGGACAATGTGTCAGACTAAAATCTTCCTACCATGGGCCTGGTATCTTTACCAAGTTAGCTGGAATTCAAAGTGAAACAAAATAAAACGTAATCATAAAAGCCTTGAAAACAAAACAAAATAAAACCCAGCTCTGTGGTGAGAAACATGAGAAGGCATCTGATGAAACCATGAATTTCCTCAACGCGCTAACATACACTATGTGTTGGAAAAAGCGAGGGTGGCTCTCAGGGTTTCCCAAACGTAAATAATTGACTAAAGATAAAAAAAAAAAATCATACTTTTTAACTTTTCATGTAGAATAAAACTTGACAAAAGTTGGACAATATAGTCACTTTTGACTCTAAACTGGATAGTAATTTAGAATTGTTTTGGCTCAAAATTACACTTCCATAGGAATCTTTAAGAAGGGCCTCCACAGGTCCTACTTCCAAAGACATGTAGAGGTCTGCCCTTCCACAAGCCTAGAAAGTTCTACTTGAAGAAAGAAAGTACCTGTTAATTATGTGCCCCAATTATCCTTCTTTTAACATCCTTCAATCATTCTGAAGTCAGTCCTCCAAGGAAACACAGACCCTTCCATGTGACAGTAAGCCGAGACCTTCCTGAAATCCAGGATTTCTAAACCACCAGCTTATTGGTCAAATGTGTCAAGAACTTTGAGAGTTAATAAAACGCATTTTTCCTGGGCGGCCAGCCAGGCCTCCAGTGGTACTGAATACGGCTTTAGTCACAGGCTTGCTTTCTTGGATGCTTTTTTAAAAGAGGGTGGAATAATGAAGTAAGGAGGACGCCCTGAGTATGAGAATGGGGGCAGGTCTAGCAGGTTTGACAGCTGTCTCACTCATTCTGAGGAGCTGAGCAAAGGAAATTCCTGCCCTGCCCATGTCTGATAGAATCACAGGTTCAGAGAGACAGTTCAAAAGGGCTGCTTTATCTTAAAAAAAAAAAAAAAGTGTCTTATTATTCACTAAGGGGAAACCCGCAGCAAAACGCTAGTGCTGTGTCTCCCTAGAATAACCACCTGCTTTGGGGATGATTTTGAATTCAAGGGGATTCGAAGGTTGTGAGGACCTAGCACTTTGAGAAAATATTTAAATACAAAGTCAGAGAATGTCCTTATTTGCCATGGATTCTGAGTATCCTTCTGAGGCTAAAATATTTATTTTTATTTTTTGCTTTCTTGATATTTCAAAAATAGACCAATATTTGAATAGAATTAAATATGTAAACAAATGTGAAAGTTAAAATATTATTGTTCAATGCCAATGTCAATGTACAGTCATTTCTCTCTAGAATGACATAAGAATTATAAATTAGAAAATAAAATACAATGTATGGGTAGATAGGTGAATGGATAACCAGACAGCAGCGCTATTTATCCAGAACCTGTAAAAATTTAAAAACATCTAAAAACATAAAAAAACATTTAAAAACGTCCATGATAGAGAAAATCTGGAACTACAACCATGGGATGTTTCTGTACACATTGTCAAGTTCTTGCTGGCTTATGTGACTCTGTGATAGGAGAACAGAAGAACAGGAAGAGCTAGGGCCAAAAACAGTGGGCAGGCTGTGTCATTCATCCCAGGTGTCCTTGATAAGGCAAACCGACGGGATTGCCTTCCTCTACTTCCCTCCTACCCACTCATGCTGTTGATTTTCTTTTGTAACTTCTCTTCTGAATTTCCCCTCCTACCAACTGTAATTGTTTCATTATATAAAAGTGTGAGTTAGGTGCAAAGGAGGAGAAACCACGTGCAATGATTGTCCCCAAGCCCACACCTTGTTAGAAGCAGGCACCATCAGTCTTTGGAATCCAAGCATAGTTGGATAACAAACAGCTTATGGCCCTACTGGAAGCTCTGATCAACTTTGCAACCCCTTACAGGGTCCTCCAGGATTCCTTGCTCACTTTTATTCCCTCGATTTGTTGTTCAAACCTTTACCAAGTCCTAAAATCCTATACTTTACATCTACCCATTTATCCAGAGAAGCTAAGGAAGCCTTAACAAAGAAGACAGAGCCTACCAAAGTTGCCAGTATAGAATATCTCCATATTCTTCCTTGTTGCAGGGGTGAGAGGATCCCTGCCCTTCCTCCAAAAGTTCATGGAAACATCAACTCACAATTAAGGTAGATGAGTAAGAGAAATGTTTATTTTCAAATACCACACACATGGAATCACAAGAGTGATTATCCATGATCTCAATGAAGTTCAGATATTTGTATACACATCTTTTAGATGGAAGTGGGGACAGAAATACAGGTAATTCTGTTTAGAGGCCACAAATGGTTGCTAGGAAGGATAACCTGAGGACAGGTATGGTTTTAAAGTTTTGGGCCAGGTCTACTTGCATTCTTACTCTTCTTTTTGGTAACATATTGAGATAACAGACAGAGATGGAAGTCAGTTAGCCCCCTTGACCTTTTGATCTGGTCAGTCCAGTTTATGCAGAAAGAGGAAAAGGCCCTTCCAATGGCCAGTTAATCTCTAAGGGTCTTAATTCAAAATGTTCTTTCTACCAAGCAGTCATATTTTGTGGCGAAATGTTCTGAGCTCCTTCACCATCTCCACACAGTTATCCCCACACCTGTGCTCTCCTCCCTAAGAGCTATGGCTAGCCCTCCTGTATGGGGGAGCACTCTGGTGGCTCCTTACCACCTTCAGCTGTCACTTATCTTCTCCCTCCATGACCTCTCATCTTTAAAATGTTACTCTTTCTCTACTGAAGCTTTCTTCCAAAACGTTTCCTATCCTAAGGCTAGAGAACTCTCCCCAACACAGCTTCTCCCTCAGAACCACCATGCTATCTCTTTCTGCTTTTTTAAAAAACATGTGCCTTCATCTTTCCATCCTCAGTTTGTTTTCACATCTCCTTCCATTTGCTCCCCAGTCCACTACAAACTAGCTCACATCCTCAACACTGTACTAAATCTTCTCTCTCCAAAACGCCAATGCCCTCTAATGGTCAAATCCAACACTCTTCACTTTTATCTACTCAACAGAGTAATGAACGGATCTGAATGTTTATTTCATAAGAAGCGATCTCTTTTTTTGTTGTCCACAAACCCACTTTAACAAACCCCCTCTTTCACTGCACCTGTGGACTTTGGAGATCCTATTGCCTGATCTGGCCTTGCAGACCTTTAACTTGGTGGTTACCTATGACTGACCTTTTTCTCCATTCATGATGTATCCTTTATAGAAGATTGTATTTCCTCCTATGAACTCATTGGAAATGTTCAACTACAAGGGAAAAGAGCCAGTAATGTGCAGGAGTGTGGCTAAATAGGGATTTACTTTTGTGCAATAGGGATAAGTCAGATAGTTAGTGTTCCTTAGAGTGTTGGGGTATCAATGCAGACATCCGTGACTTTTCTAAGAGTGGCCAAGATGCCTGGTGCAGCTTGGCTACCCTTCTGCAATCCAGACAAGATGTTTAAAGAAGAAAAAGTCGAAATGAGGGCAGAACGTAAAGTATGACAACAAAGACTTTTGCAAAAGTCCTCATTAGATGTCCATTTGTGTTCCATTGACCATAATTGTATTACTGGCCACAGCTGGTTGTAAAGAAGTTTGGGAAAATGACCCAGTGGAGCTGGGTATTAAATGAATCAACCTACAGTATATTGAATAGCTCATCACCCTTAACAATATAGTGGAAATTTCTCTTGCTATGTAAAATGTTACCTGATCCTTCATGTATAAAAACTTAGCCCTTGGTATATATCCAAAGTACGTAACACATTGCTGAAGTTTTTGTCTTTTCGTCCATTATTACCACCCCTAACTCTCAACCTCCCAATTAGA
>NW_003852430.1:3341504-3345356 GCF_000181295.1 Otolemur garnettii | reverse complement strand
TTTTTTTTTGTATTTCCCACTCTCTGTTTTAGGCTTATGTCAACTGAATGTCCTATTCATAAGTGTCATAGCACTTGCTTTTTTTATTATGTTACGTGGACAGTTGTTGAAATGAATAATTATTCACTGATAATATTGTTATCCTAAAATGCTCTTACTTTAAAAAGAAGAAATAGAAGAACGAGTGTAGTGTCAAAAGTTTACGTGAAGGGACCATGCTGAAACCTATAATTTTTTGATGACTTCGAGCCATAGGTACCACCATAATGAAATAGAATTTCCTAAGTAAAAACTATTCTTATAGGTTTCTAGTGTTAGAGTCAAGTTAAAATAGAGACTAAGCCTCAAAACCTCCTGACAAGCAAAACCAACCAAGCCTTAAAGAGCTTTAACCTTGTTTAATCTACAAACATAAGCAAAGCTTAATGGGTCATTTCTGACAAGATGCTGTGTAAGCCAAAAAAATTAACTTCCGCCAATCATAAGAGGCAGCCAACTAGCATAGGGTTATATGACTAGAAACTTTCCAACAAGTAAACAAGCCAACAAACAACAACAAACCCCCCCAATCAAACACATTTTCCTTCCATATTCACCCTATAAATGCTTCTCTGTAATGTTTTGCCATCAAAGCACTAAATGTCTTTTAGGTTGGTGCTCCCCAATTCATGACTTGCTTTTTGTTAAACTAAATTTTACAAGGTTATAGTACGTCCCATTTTTCTCTTGCTTTAGACTATCATTAGTAATTTCACAAGGTTATGGTATGTTCCATTTTTCTCTTGCATTATACTTTCATTAGTAATTTACCCTTTGGAATGGTGTGCACACACTCATTTAGATCATTTAAATCAATGTGTTCAAAGTTCATTGATCTGGGGTTTTGCTTCTTGAAAATTGTGAAACTTAAAGTATGGTTTGATAGGGGAAATTGAGATTATTATGTATTTAATGTACAATAGAATCAATATCATCAAACCATCACAGATGGTGCATGTAGCACGCACAAGGCTAATGGGAGCTTAGCTGTGGAGGCTGTGAAAGTCAGCCTAAAATCATCAAAAAGGTTAGAATCAGTTTAAAGAGTCTTTATTCAAGCACAAAGGTTAAGGACAGTCCTACAGAGAGCACAGATTCTCTACAATGGAAGTCAGCATTCCAAAATATAGAAGTTTGGGATCATTTATATAGACAAAGTTCAGGGAAATACAGCAGACTTTCTACTGCTTTTTATTTAAGACTTATCATATGATTTTGCCATCTAATTAATTGGGGTGATCTTTTTCTTTCGAGAAGGGTATATTCAGCATTCCATGTTGAAGATGTAACTGTGTCAGGATTCCTGTGAGGGCACCATCTGGTCCGAGTTAGATACAGGACAATACATTTATAACAAAGATCAGTGTTTGGAATGGGGAGGTCTGGTCTTTCCTAGTCGTTTTCAGACCCAGAACAATGAGGAAAAGAATTAAACTAAGTAGCAGAATTGAAAAAGTGCTACCTGACTCAGATCACACTCACATCTCTCTCTGAAGGCAGAAAGTGTTTAGGGACTTCCAACGGTTTTTGAATTTTATTTATTATTTTCACACTTACTGTTTTATTTAATCTATAAAAATAAGCCATCCTAAATGGTCTTCACCTTTAACCATCCTTGTTCAAAATCTATCACTGGTTTTTAAGAACTGCAGAAAAAGATCATCCATTTTTTTGACATTATCCTACCAAGCAACTTGGTCTTTCTGTATAATTCACATCAACATAATTCTTTAGCTGAAGCCCAACTCTTCCTTACTTATCTTTCTCTTTTTTTGATTTCAAAATATTAAGGGTCTAAAAGTGTTTTTGTTACATGGATGAATTGTATAATGCTAAAGTCGTGACTTGTAGTGTGCCCATCAAACACACCATGCTCACGTTTGGACTTCTGGGTTTTACCCACACCCTTTTTGTCACCTCATTTTCTTTCCCCCTCGTTTATACTGCCTCTGTCAGTGCAGCCAGCATTACAGCATCGATTCTATCTTTTTCTAATTACTGTTTATATCTTTTTCTCTCTATTCATGGTCCATATAATGTGATGCCTGAGACATCATTCTCATTTTCTCTGATCCCTCTGGGTCCTGCCAAGCCCCAAAGAATGGATGTTTCCTTTTATTTTTACTCATTTTATAACTTTTAAAGTAAGACTAGAAAAATAAGTATTCCACATTGCAGTATGCGTTGTTTCCACATCAAACCAATATATTGGCAAAGCTATAAAATCAGAAATGATGTACCTCAGGGACAGCTAAAGCTCGTTAGATTAAATGGTTGTTTTTTACCCTTTTAACCTTTTACCCTTTTACCCTTTTAACCATTTACAATCCTGATATTCCTATTAAAAATGATATTCTCAATCTTAGTATGTACACGTATTTATACTAGACAAAAGCATTCTTCATTAAGTCTGCACATAATCAATAGTAAAGCTGAATTCTTTTCCTGAACAGGTGCGCAATTCAATCTAAAATATTGAATTCCTTAAATATGTCTTGTAAACCCATATAAAGAAGGCATCTCTTCCAACCATATCACATTGACAGTTAAAAGATACTTCAACATTTATAGAAGAAAAAGCTGAATAAAGTGAATGATGTGACCTAAAATACATTAAATTGGCATATATATACATATATATAGATTACTTTTATATATGTGTGTGTGTATGTATGTGTGTGTTTGCATGTATATATATGCATATATACATGTGTGTACATATATTACAAGTGGCATTTCTGTAACTATCTCTTTATTATTTATTTCCAAATATTAAGGAGGAACAAATGTTTTTGTAAAATACTCTGTCTAATTCTGGGATCAGGGCTTTTAGTGTATCAGACACCAGAAAAGTATTCATGGTGCCTGATAGGTAAATTTTTGTCCAAATTTTAACACTGATCATGACAGTTGAAAGTTGTAAAGAAAAGCCAGCCTTTGGTGCCAAAAGGGATAAGATGGCTTGAAGACCCAGATTTAAGAAGTGAATTAAATAAGTGTCAAAGGTCAGTGCTGGAGACACAAGAATGCTACAGAATCCAAAAGTGATTTTGTCAATCTGTGTTGTATCTCATTTAATAATCCCTTGGGGCTGCTTTATAGACAAGCTCATCTCATGCTTTAAATGGATACAAACAACACATATAATGAATCATTAGAAGAGTACAGTGAGTTCAGACATCAGGAAAAACGTTCATGCCATCAGTATCCTGAGGGAAGCATATTTGGTATGAGAGTACCCTGAGAGAAGCATATTTGGTATGAGAGCACCCTGAGAGAAGCATATTTGGTGTGAGAGCACTTTGAGAGAAGCATATTTGGTGCAAGAGTACCCTGAGAGAAGCATATTTGGTGCGAGAGTACCCTGAGAGAAGCATATTTGGTATGAGAGTACCCTGAGAGAAGCATATTTGGTATGAGAGCACCCTGAGAGAAGCATATTTGGTATGAGAGTACCCTGAGAGAAGCATATTTGGTATGAGAGCACCCTGAGAGAAGCATATTTGGTATGACAGTATCCCGAGAGAAGCACGTTTGGTATGACAGTATCCCGAGAGAAGCACGTTTGGTATGAGAGCACCCTGAGAGAAGCACGTTTGGTATGAGAGCACCCTGAGAGAAGCACGTTTGGTATGAGAGCACCCCGAGAGAAGCACGTTTGGTATGAGAGCACCCTGAGAGAAGCATGTTTGGTATGAGAGCACCCTGAGAGAAGCATGTTTGGTACGAGAGCACCCTGAGAGAAGCATATTTGGTATAAGAGTATCCTGAGAGAAACATATTTGGTATGAGAGCACCCTGAGAGAAGCACGT
>NW_003852430.1:3336709-3341381 GCF_000181295.1 Otolemur garnettii | reverse complement strand
GAGAGCACCCTGAGAGAAGCATATTTGGTATAAGAGTATCCTGAGAGAAACATATTTGGTATGAGAGCACCCTGAGAGAAGCATGTTTGGTATAAGAGTATCCTGAGAGAAACATATTTGGTATGAGAGCATCCTGAGAGAAGCACATGTGGTCAAATGTTTTTCTCACTGGGCCTATAAGGATATTATTCGTATTATAGATTTAAAATTAGCTGAAGATCACAAAAGTTATTTTCCTGTATAAGTAAGTTGCTTATGAAAAGATATAAAATTAGCCATACACAGTATACATTAATACTTTAGGAAACTGTAATAAATATTTCTGAAAGTAAGATAACTCCTTGGGATATAAAACTTAAGAGCACATTCTATAAGAACCTTGTTTGAGTTTAGTGTCAGTAATGAGACAAAGCTATACGCTGTCCAGTGAGCATATGAAAACACCCATTTAGTCCCAGCTACTCCGAGGACCACCTGTCAGG
Organism: Otolemur garnettii; assembly: GCF_000181295.1. Classification (NCBI taxonomy): domain Eukaryota; kingdom Metazoa; phylum Chordata; class Mammalia; order Primates; family Galagidae; genus Otolemur; species Otolemur garnettii. Next base: position 3,340,899 of record NW_003852430.1, on the reverse strand, counting down.
GGTGCTGGATTGAGATTCATTTGAATGATTTTGCACAGAAAGCTATGAAAGGGAACGGAAGTACCTATTTTGGAAAACTAGAGTGAATTTATAATCTCTCCCCAAGCTCAAAAATAACAAAACAAAACAATAGCAATGATTTGCCATGGTTGGGTAAAATGGTATTACCCATAGGTACTGTGTGAGAGCTATTTATTACTCACACTTTGTAGAGTTCAGTCCATTGATAACAACATATGATTTATCGAGCTACTGTTATATATCTAGCAGGCTGCCAGGCACTAAGGCAGCAACACCTCCTCATACAGCAGGAAGAGAGAGGTCATGATTTAAGATACCACATGTTAAGTAATCTGACAAGGAAAGGGCTAAATGGTCAATAAATCCATAGAAGAAGGCAATTCACTTCGAGAATAAGAAAATAGATGGCATTTGAGCTATTTAAGCCTTACAACATATCTAAGAATTTGAGAGGTAAAAACCTCGAGTTATCAAGTATTCCAGGGAGAGGTGAGGTAGGGCCAAAAGCCCAGAGGATGAAAGTGTATGTGCATTAGGAAAGTCGTTCAATGTGCTTTTGAACGGTGAGGCACAGAGAGAGAGGAAAGGAGGGATGGATGACAGATAACGATGAAAGGTGGTTTGGAGACAGGTTGATAATTTAAACATATCACCAATTATGTTAATAGTAAACACTTACTAGGTGAGGTACAAAGTGTGTGATATAAAGGTAACCTGAACGTCCTTAGGCCCCTTTAACTTGCTGGTGTAAAGGAGACTCTAATTAGCATCAAAATCCAAATTGAGGTCTCTGGCTGGTCATCTCAGAGTAACTTGAGGATTATACTCCTCACCTAGTTCCCTAAACCCTGTGGAGTCCAGAGGATATTCCCACCTGTTCGCAGACTGTCTGTGCCTGCTGGATGTTGCATGAGACTCCCTATAAGATGAGAAACCCTGTAGTCCTGATAGAGCTGCGTGGCCTGCTGTTTCTGGGAGCTAAGAACACTCCTGCAGCAATGGATTGTGCAGGCGGAGGAGTGTGGCGTGTTGTGAGAACATAGAATTGGGAGCCTTCACCCAAGCTGGGAGGAGGACAATTGGCTGGAAAATAATCCCTAGGAAAACTGATGCGTGACACGTCTTATACGAATAAGGAGTTAAAAGGGTGAAGACAAAAGAAGGAACATTTCAGACGACAGAGTTCCAATTATTCAAGTTCTTAAATACCATGCTGAAGAGTATAGATTTTATTCTTTAACTATTGAGGAACCATAGAGATTTCTAAATAACCAATTGAATGATTAGATCTAAGCTCTTGAGAGAAAATTTTGGCAGCTTCTGAGAAGGTAATTCAGCCTGGGATTAGGCTGGGAGCTTACCAAAAGAAAAAGCAGTGAAAGGACGGAGAAATAGATTGAAGGAAACCAACAGGCAAAAATGAATAGGAATTAGGTGAGGTTTCTCTCTTGACTGGGAAGAACCTAATGCCTTCATGATAGAAAATTTAGGAGGTCTGAAATTTATTTTAAAGATCAGAGAATAAAGAGAATGTGCTGAATTATCTCACAGGATGTCCTGGTAGACCGAGTGCAGGTGGACATCACGGTGGGACAGGGAACAATAAGGAAGAACAATCTATCAATACATTAAAATATCATCTTTTCACACCTGCTGTTTAGGCTGGAAGTTTTACTAACTCATTAGTATCTCACTTGATATGCTTTTTGGAATGAAAAAGATTTTACTACATTTAACTTACAAATTCGAATTAAAAAGAGAAAAAGTTTTCATCACTAGTTGTTAACAATAATTTTATCAATAATTTTAACAGGCTTAGAAAATTAAAAATTGGAATGCTGCATTTATATCTGGATATCACACTAAGCCCTCTAAATTATGTCATCAAACAAAAGCAATGTTTGGAGGCAATCAATGGTCAGCAAACTTTTTCTATAAAGGGCTAGATAATTCATATTTTATGTTTTGTGGGCCATATGGTCTCTGTCGCAACCACCCAACACTGCTCTTGTGGGCAGAACCAGCCATAGATGATACATGGCTACATTTTGATAAAACTTTATTTATAAAACCTGTGACCCTCAGGCTGCAGTTGGCTGAACTTTTCTTTGAACTAACACGGTAGCTTTCCCTGTCCCACTCAATGCTTGACATAACTATGGGATTGAAAAAAAATTGTAAGATTTAGATTACGTATGAATTTTAGTTTAAGGTCTTCCAGATTCTTTTTTAAGAGACAAAAAGAAAAAAGAAAAAAAGCAACTCTAACCTTTTTATTTTCCCTTGTATTTCCTCGTGATTCTCAGCTGCATTTTTCCTGCTACGTCTCCTGAAGCTCTGAGGCAGATCTATCAGACCGATCTCAATGGAAAGTACAATATTCTTCTTCAACAAAAATCAAATTGTGCCAAGAATTTAGGGAGTAACTGCACTTCTGAAAATCCATCAGTTTATTGATACCCTTAAGTCCACCTTGGATATGACACCAGTATCTTTGCTGAAGTTTATTAATGCTCGCAGGAAATTGGGAGTCACTAAGTATGAAACAAAAGTCACCAGAGACATAAAAACAGAAAGGTGACAGTTCCTGCCAATGAAAGTTAGTCACCTCTTTGCAGCAGTTGCTGGGAATTTTCTAACATCAATGAAACAGATCTCCCTGAATCAGGGCCTAAATATGAACTAATATGTTACAAAAATATTAGGTTCACAGGCACATTATAATGCCCACATAATACATGTACTTTCTGTCTGAAGCCTTTGTACAAGCAAAATTTCTAGAATGTTCTTGGTCCTCACTAAAAAATACTCTCTGAAAACAATACAACATATATCTGGAAGCATATAAGGAACTGAGAGAAACACTAAAGATTATTTAATCAAGTCCACTCAATGGAATAATCAAATCGGCTCTGCTGTGTGCCTTAAACATATTTCACAGAGAATTCATAGTTAAGTAAAAAAAACTCTTCATTAATACTTTTAGGTGAAAAATTACCATTTTAGGCTTCATTTGCCCTGCTTCAGGATGCCTATGAGTGAGGAAATAGAGGAAAGCATCACCTTCTATGGGCCCAATTCACATGTAAAGCATTGCTGTAGACCTTGCAGCACAGTGATATATAAAATAACGTCCCTTCCCTCCTGAAGTTTATGAAGACGTTAATCACCAGGATAGTGTGTACTATGTGTCAGGTCTACATGTTTTATGTATAGCAGTTCACTTAATTTTCACTATAAAGAGCTAGGAAAGAGACTTCCCCAGTTTAAAGGAAAGTCAGCCAAAGAAAAGGAAAAGTACAGTAGTTCCTACTCCCTTATTCTTGGAAGAATATGTTCCAAGACCCCCAGTGGATCCTTGAAACTAAAGCTAGTACCAAACCCTACATGGACTGTTTTTCTATCTGATGACCAAGCTGACTTCTAAGTGACTAACAGGGGATAAGATAGCAGTGTGGATACTATGGACAAAGGGATGATTCATGTCCTAGGATGGAGAGGATGGTGCAAGATGCCATCACACTGCTCAGAAAGACATGCAATTTAAAGTTTAAGAATTTCTGGTCTAGTGCAATACTCAATGCTAGTAAAAAAAAAAAAAAAAAAAAAAGAAAGAAAACAAAACTGCTGTGGCTAGAAAACTAGTTTGTTAAAACTCTATTTATTAATACAAAAAATTTAGTTCTGTCATCTAAAATTTATACGAAGGTTTCATTCACATTTTACACAGCATTCAATTACTATCTTTTAATAAATTAAAAGGCAAATAGAGCAAGGTTTAAAGAAATGCTAAAATTTCTATAACATCTATGTTTCAGTGAACAGAATAATTTCTAAAGGCTTTGTGCACTCCATGAATTCTATGTGAAATAAGAGATTGTCTTTGGTCAAGCTTAAGATAATTAGAGGATTTCACAATAGACTCTTCCCCATATTCTGAATCCAGGTTTCAGGCTGGTAATCACATTGAACTAGTATGGCAATATACTTGTTTTGCATGGCTGCTATTTTTGAGGGGGGAAATAATCCAAAGCAAATCCAAACAAAAGGCCATACGTCTGGGAATGAGCTTCACGGATTTGCTTATGAAGCAACAATACTTTGATTATTGAATATGAGCCCTTTCCTGTGTGCTTCCTGATGGGCAGTTTTTTTTTTTTTTTTTTTTT
>NW_003852430.1:3327678-3336576 GCF_000181295.1 Otolemur garnettii | reverse complement strand
TTTTTTTTGTTTGTTTGTTTTGTTTAACTCATTCACTATAATTGAGTCACCCAATTTTGTGAGACAGAGCTAACTGTGAGACTAAGAGATCAAAACAACAGTTTAAGTATTTTAAATATATTTCACATATCCCAATACTTTCAGAAATTGAATTACATTAAAGTTGAAAAACAAAGAAATGACTGACTCCCACTGCTTGGCCATTGAACCATTTCGGTGGTGCTGTACAGATGTGCTTACAGCCACATTTCTTTTTCTCTCTCACTCTGCATTGTTTCAAGTGTTTACTCCTTGAAAGCCTCTTGGGTTTTTGTTGTTTGTTTGCTACACAGTTCCTCTCTTTCTCTTTTCTGATAATAATTTTTATTTATTTATTTATTTTACCATTTCTTTTGCGGACATTTTTCTCCCCTTTCTCTAAAAAGTTAAAATTTTGTCTCTTTTTTAATTTTTACTTCTTGTAGAATTCTTGAAATTTCATAGCTTTAACTTAAAAAGGAAAGAAGGTAAATTGAAGATTCAGAATGAGGGCTGATTGCATAGAAGATATGGGAGGCTAATATTCCATTGATAGTCACCAAGATTCATCAATAGACATTTCTCCAATCATCCACACACCTTCCTGCTAAGATAGTGTTTAAGGGTATTATTCAATTACAGCAGCCATCTCTGGCCACAGAAAAATAGAAAGATATTTTGGAGGTCTTTTCCATGTACTGTTCTCCAATTCCATTTTCTCACTATTTTGGGCAATATTCACCTTCAGGTCTCTCCAGAGCATACTAAGCCTCAATGTATAAGCCTTCATTCAACATCAACCTTGTGTTAGCTTCCAGATGCTTTGGGCATAATGGTTGCAGCAGCCTGTATAGCCCATGGCTAGGAGGAGTGAGAGTTATAAGAAATACCTGTATAGCTCAATAATGGAACATCATGGTGAAAAGGGCATGGAGAGGGATTTGGCTCTCCTAACAAGTATGAGAGAGCTCATGAGATGAGAGCATTGGTGAATTGGCAGTCTCTACACCTGTGCTGTTAAGAAGCACAAGATCAGTCTTATATTAGGCTGGAGGAGAAGGCAGTCAGGAGCGTGCACATTCTATCACAGACCTGCTTACTCTGACTCTGTCACTTCTCCTGCCTGCAGAATGCCAGCAGGGCATCTCTCTGATGAAGATCATTAGGCTCTGCTAAAGACTAAGATCTATCTTTCTAAGAAGACTGCTTTACCCTCTCAAAGACTATCTATCTCTCTCTCTCCCTTCAGCTAAACTAAGTAGCCCTCAGGCACCTAAGAGCAATTATTCCTGAACAAGGTAGCTTAGCGGTCCACCTCTGGAACCTAGATAAGCCAGGGCCTAAGCCAGAGCCTGGAGACCAACCAGTCCCGGGCCCTGATAAGTGGCTACCATGAAGGTACCCCAACAAATGGTATTGCCTTTTGTTCTTCTGAATTCTTCTTTAGCTACAATTATTTTAAGAAATTGTCACATTTCTACTCTCTTCTCTTTGCAGCCACCCATTTACTCTAGCTTTCACCCAATTATTTAATATATTGATGTATTAGCAAAATACTGGAGTGTTTTCCAAGGCCATTATAATTTTTCAGTACAAGAGTCACAATTAGTTTCTTTTCTGACCTATCATTTCAATCGCTATCATTAAACACCTGCTTGTAGTATAAAGTTTGTGGATTGCAAAATATCTATGTATCTGGCCTACTTTGTTTCCTGTGTCTTCAGCCTATATTTTTATCAGTCTCCCACTTCTTTTAATGTTCTTCCCTGGTGGAAGAAAACGTGTGTTCTTGGTGAGCTGAATTTTTTATTTGTGAGTTGCCTTCATGTACTTTGCCCTGTGACCACATTTCTTTTCTTTTTCCTTTTTTGGCACTTTTCAAGAATACAATATATTATCTATTTTAGCCACCGTGTTGTCCAATAGATCTCTTGAACTTATTCCTTCTGTCTAACTAAAATTTTGTATTCCTTGACCAATTTCTCCCAAACCCTTCCCGGCCACCTCCAATCACTCCAGCTTTTGGTAACAACATTTTACTCTTTAATTCTAAGAGTTCAAGTGTTCCAATTTCACATACAAGTGAGATCATAAATTTGTCTTCCTGGGCTTGCCTTATTTCATTTAGCATAATGTTCTCAAGGTTCATCCCAGTGGTTGCAAATGAATGCATATTATTACTTGCTGAATGTTTTCTGAATTCACCTTCCCCCAAACCAGTTGACCCAGGTTCTCTATTTCTGTGATTAACATCATTGGTTTTATCCCTTCCCTTCAGCTTAAAGTACTATTTGTCAAATTTTTTTGGCAAAAAAAATTCTCATCTACATTAAACACTACTGGTATTGAATATTTATTCATTGATAATCACTGCCAAAAATTGTCAAATAAAATAATTATATTCAGAAAATGCTTTGAGAGTTATCAAAGACTATGCAAAAATATTTTATTATTATGAATGCACTTAACTTTTCAATTATTTTTATCCATCTATGTCAGGCTTCTCCAGCCTGTTATCTGAAAGCAGAAGTGTATCTTTAAAATTTCTAAATTATTGCAACACACAGACACTCATAAATATTTGTTGATTGCAAATAATTCAACCAGAAAAGTTAGAAGTAAAAAAAAAAATTTAACTTTTGAGAAAAGTTTTTCATTGAAATGGCAAATATAACATTTGATTTTTAAATAACAATTTTCTTTCATCTACTAGACATTCTCTAAACAATTCCTGTCAGAGAATCCTGTGGCTGATGAAAATAAATAGGTATTAATTTTTTATGCTATCTATTACCCTCAGAATTCAGTCTCTTGAATCATTTTATTGGTGAGAACTTATTATTTGCGTCTAGTAATTAAATTGATTTTTTAGTAGAATTCAATGTAGAAAGACATTTCATAGAATGACTCAGACCAATAATTTGTATGAATAGACTGCTATGATAATTCTTAGGGTAGTAAAAAGAGTCAATTAAGGAAAAAATTCTATATGCTAAAATACCAAAGGAAATATTTCTACGTAATGAACTGGGAATTTACCACAAGAATAAGTAAATTGTTTTTTGTTTGTAAAGAAAAAGGAGAAATAGTAAATCAATTGATGGTAGAATTGAGAATACTTTGGGATTTATTTGGCCACTTAAACCTTCATGTTTCAAATAAACAAACAAACCAAAAAGATATATTGTTAAACCCATCTACCATTTATTTACTATTGGGACCTTAAGGCATTAATCTTAAATCTTAGGAATTAGTGGTAAAACATAAACAAAGAACACTCCAAAAACAATTAATTCCCTGCATTCTATATGAGCCTCTGTGGACATAACAATAATCACATGTACTGTATTAATCAACCCAGAGATTATTTCTACACATTGTAGGGGAAATAGCTACTACTTAATTTTTCTAATATTTCAACAGAGATGTCCAGTAATGATCAAATTACTGAGGAGTGCTTTCTAGTTCTCAGAGTCCTTCCTCATGGAAGGAGGACAGACTAGCTGCCGTGCATGCTGCATTGTAGCTAAAGAACTAAGTAGGGATTGGGTGCTGCTTGGCAGGATCCCAATCTTTTTCCTGGACTGTACCTTTGCTTATACTTGTCCTGGCTAAGACAAGGATAATGTCTGAAAAAATCATGTAAAACATTTGCAAAGAAATGGTAATAAACCAGCATTTCAATGGCACTTTGCAGATTTCAAACTGCTTTGACATATGCGATCTCATTTGAGTCACCCTAAGAACAGCTGCTATCACTATTTTCAATATAAAATTGAGAAAAGTGTGCCTTATGGAAAGGAGCTAATTTTCCAAGGTCACACAGGTAGTAGGCGGAAATGTCAATATTCATAAGCAGTGACTGCAAATTCCATGTTCTTTCTAAGACAGCAAGCTGACTCCTAAGGTAAGAGGCTAAGCCCTCAGCAGGGATCATTCATATTTTCTTGATCCCGCTACCCAAGTTGTTTCTATTATTCCATTGCTTGCTGTGGCTTCTCTGTAATTTGCATATTATAACTAATCAGAATTTTAGATGGACTATTTGGTGATTTGTACTGATAGTTCCTTGGCGTTTCTTCTTCACTTCAGCACCCCAATCATTCGCTATCTTTTGATTGCTTTCCTTCAATCTTGTTTACTTCTAATTAGGTTGATATTAACAATTGAAGTAATTATCTTGAGGATGGTGTCAACCTTTTTTTTTTTTGGCACAGCTAACAACACTGATGGTACAAAATGTATTTGGCATCCAAAGCTGCGATCCTAATTTGGCATCAGTATCCAATTTCAATTACACGGGTTTTGACACTACCTATTAATTTGTGGTCTTAGAATAACAATGTTGCAGTCATGCAGGATTCAGGCAATGTAGTCCACAGCTTCTAAGGAGGTTTCCAGTCATATATATTTACTCAATTGCAGAGTTATCTTATTTTATTGATTTTACCTCTTGCCTTGTGTCCTTTTAATATCATAGCTTGTCATGTTTAGGGGTGTTACATTTTAATTAAACATTCATTGGACATTAGTTTTCATATGAAATAAGCTTATTTTTGATTTTTAAATGCATTTTAATACCTTGTGGTCAGTTATGCTAAATACCAACATAATTCCATTGGTAAAGCTCTGTGCGGATACTTAAAATGGTCCTTTACAGCCTGTAAACAAACAGCACCTTAACAATTTAGAAATTAATTACTTTTTATTTAAATACATTTGTTCCTAAAAAGTTAGCTTTAAATGAATACTAATTAAGAATGTCTTATAAGAATATCTTAATTTTAATTAAGAATTTCTTGAAAGATACTCAACTTATTTGAATATCTTTTGAACTAGAAGTCTTTGTTTGCCACTTTGTATTGCAGCATTACGGGTTGGCCTGACTGCATTTCCAAACTTCGGAAACAGCATGTTCTTGTAGCCATCAGCCCTATTCCCAGAGGTTTAGGTCATTGCTATGAAATCATGTAGTACAACCTTTTCAACTTGTGAACTTGTGGCTTAAAAAACTGCATCAAACGAACAGAGTGGTCTTTTAACTTTTATTTATTTCTTTATTTTGCTTATTTCTTCCTTGAACAAACATTAAGCATCCATAGTTTCTACTTCTAACTGTTGGAAGGTATTGTGTGTATTAGAAAGGAAGTAGAATGTGAAGTGATAAAATTATCTTATTTATTTATTTATTTTTTTGAGATAGAGTCTCATTCTTTTGCCTCAGGCTAGAATGCTATTGTGTTAGCCTAGCTCACAGCAACCCCAAGTTCCTAAATTCAAGCAATCCTCTTGCCTCAGCCTCACAAATAGCTGGAACTACAGGCACCCACCACAACATCCAGCTAATGTTTTTTTTTTTTCTTCTATTTTTAGTAGAGATGGGGTCTTGCTCCTGCTCTGGCTGGTGGTGAACTCCTAAGCTCAAGGGATCTTCCCACCTCAGCTTCCCAGAGTGCTAGGATTGTAGGCTTGAGCCACCGTGCCCAGCCTAAAATGACATTATTAATGAGGGAATATTGATTATGAGAAAGAGTTGTTCATTAAAGAATAATTCATCAGCCTGTTGCTTTAGCATATCCCTTAATTATTCCTCAGTGCATAGTGCCGCAAAGTTGTATGCAAACTTCGATCCCTTTGGGAATCTAAATGCTTTTCAAAAAGATACATCATGCTAATGAAATGGATGTTTATATCTATTTATGGGCCTTACTTAGCATCTCAGGCCAGTGTGTGTTTCTACCACATCTGAGACTGCATAAATCTCTAAAGACGAGAAATTTATTTTCTCATAGTCGTAGAGACATGAAAACCCAAAATGGAGGGCTTGCTGTGTCATCACCTGGTGGAAGGAACAAAGAAACAAAATAGTGCCAACCTTGCCCCTCTGAAATGGCATTAATGCCACTCAGGAGAGCAGAGCCTCATGACCTAATGACCTCTCAGAGGTCCCATTCCTTAAAACAGCTGCAATTTCAACATGACATTTGGAAGAGACAGACATGTGAAACATAGCACTATGTCTATATTCGGTCACATTCATCTTTGTAGCCTAAAGAATTTAAAGTCACTGGAAAGTATGTTTGCACATGCAGACCCCGTCACATACAGGCAGGAGAATCTCATTATGACAGGAGTGAAATTATGTTCAATTTTGGAGAACATGAAATGCTTTAGAGGAAGTGCTAATAAACTAAAGTGCAACCAGAAGAAGAAAACCAGTGAAGATAAGGAGGCTCGGAGACCCACAGTTTAAACAAACTAGAGGTTAGCCTAAAGAAGGAAGGGGCTGAGGGCTAGATGATTGCCATTTTTAAGTATTTTCATGAAGACCAACTTGGACTTTCTGCCAAAACCACAAAGAAAAGGAAAATCTTACAGAAAATGACATTTCAGTTCAATGTAAGGAATATCTTTGTGGCACTCGATCTGCCCCACGTCTCCCCCCAAAGTGTACATTAATATAGCAAATAAATTTATTAAATCTGCACCACTATCTGATGGAAACCCAATGGAAGGGAATGCTGTATGGTTAATAGGCTTGGTTAGAGTCCCTTTTAAACATAATGCTTCTAACTAGCAACATCAGAAGATTCATCTGCCATTTATGTCAATAATTTAGTACACGTTTCTCCCAATGGCAGCATATCCATTCCAGCCACAATCACCTTTGTGTAATTATTATAATATAAAATGTCACTGTTCTTTTCATGGAAAATGACTACCACCACCCTGTAGAGGACAGAATGATTCGAAGTGAAGTCAGCCCTACCCTTCCTTTCCACACACCCTGACTGCCCAAATTGGGAAAGGCAAGATTCTCACTAGTTCTCTCTCCTCTCTCTCTTTTCTTTCTTTCTTTTTTTTTTTTAATTGAATGGTAACTATGTACATTAATGCACTTCTGGGGTACAGTGTGGGGTTTTCACACACAATCTGAAACACTTCCATCAAACTGGTTAACATAGCCTTCATGTCATTTTCTTAGTTATTATTTTAAAACGTTCACATTCTACTCTTAGAAAGATTCACTTGTACCCTTGTAAGATAAACCTCAGAAGTGATCCCTCCAATCCCCCTCCCTCCACCCATTCCCTCCTCCCCATATTCTTAGGCTGTTATTAAGTTATAGCTTTCATATAAAAGGTATAAATTAGTTTCATAATAGGGGTGTGTACATTGGATACTTTTTCCTCCATTCTTGTGACACTTTGCTCAGAAGAACATTCTCCAGCTCCATCCATGTGAACATGAAGGACGTAAAGTCTCCATCCTTCTTAATGGCTGCATAGTATTCCATGGTGTACATATACCACAGTTTGTTGATCTATTCATGGATCGATGGGCACTTGGGCTTCTTCCATGACCTGGCAATTATGAATTGGGCTGCAATAAACATTCTGATACAAATATCTTTGTTGTAATGATATTTTTGGTCATCTGGGAATATACCTAATAAAAGAATTGCAGGGTCAAACAGCAGGTCTATTTTTAGTTTTCTAAGTGTTCTCCAGATGTCTTTCCCAAAGGAACGTATTAGTTTGCATTCCCACCAGCAGTGTACGAGTGTTCCCTTTTCTCCACATCCACGTCAGCATCTCTGGTTTTGGGATTTTGTGATATGGGCTAATCTCACTGGAGTTAGATGATATCTCAAAGTAGTTTTGATTTGCATTTCTCTGATGATAAGGATGGTGAGCATTTTTTCATATATCTGTAGGCTGTGCGCTCTCTCTCTTTTCTTTAAGAGACAGAGTGACACTTTTTCACCCTCGGTAGAGTGTGGTGGTGTCACAGGTCACAGCAACCTCCAACTCTTGGGCTTAAGTGATTCTCTTGCCTCAGCCTCTGGAGTAGCTGGGACTACAAAAATAGCCTACTATTTTTTGTTGCAGTTTGGCCGGGGCTGGGTTCAAACCCACCCTGGGTATATGGGGCCAGCACCCTACTCACTGAGCCACAGGCACCTCCTGATTCTTACTATTTCTCTCCAGAGACTTTTTACAAGTCCACATTACATTCCTTTCTTAAAAAATATAAGCATTAAATTTTCATAGTTAGTGTTGCTCCTGTGAGTGATGGATCCCATTTTACTTCCTCGTTTCCTTCGGGAAGACTCATTAACTATCTAGAAACAACAGCAACAACAAGCAAGGAAGGAAAGAAAAATACATGTGTTCCTCAAATGTCACACAGAGTCAAAGCGCTATGTCACTATTTTTTTCAATTCCAAGGAATTTTCAGGGGGTTTGACATCTTTCCCTGTCTCCGAAGGAAGCATGGAATGGAATATGATTTCCTACAAGAGCAATCTGGAACGAATATTTCGGTCCTCCTCAGGAGGGCAGAATTTATAGCACTATTGATAAAGTAATCAGCATTCTAATGGCATCAGTTTTTTCTTTCTTGTTTTTTAACTTACAGAACATGAATCTAAATTCTAAGATGCTTTAAAGTTCTACTTTAGAAATTAGGTAGAAAAGATGTTTGTGCTCATTTTCTTACTTAAGGAAAACTATCCATTGTCTCTTCATGAGAATCTCAATAAGCAGTTTTAATACTAAAGTTTTTGTAGTAAGAGTAACAGCTATATTGAGTTTTTAAGTTGAAAAAAATTCTTGCAAATGGCATATAGCACTCTTCTTCTGGGAAATGCCAATGCCATGCATAATTAATTGCTATGAAAGATTAATAACTTGATGCTCACAGCCATAATCTCTCTTGTCTCCATATTTCTTTTGTCTGAAGTTGAAATCTATAGCTGAGTGGAATCAGGTTGAAAATGAGAGCTCCCTGATGGCCTGGCACATAGTGGGGATCATGCACATGAGAGCTCCCTGATGGCCTGGCACATAGTGGGGATCATGCACATGAGAGCTCCCT
>NW_003852430.1:3205345-3327658 GCF_000181295.1 Otolemur garnettii | reverse complement strand
CCTGGCACATAGTGGGGATCATGCACATGAGAGCTCCCTAATGGCCTGGCACATAGTGGGGATCATGCACATGAGAGCTCCCTGATGGCCTGGCATGTAGTGGGGATCATGCACGCATGCGCGCCTGCTGAATAATGGAATTGGCAATGCTGCTTCTTTTCTGCTTCCTTCTCAGTGGAGCTCTCAGAAAACTTTGAAGATATCAACTGCATATAAGACGCTGGCGATCCTTGGACTGAATCACCATACTTATACCTTGGCCCTTTAATGACCATACTAATAACACTCTTTTTGTTATCCTGATGATGTACCTTTCTGTCTCAGGACATCTATGAAGTCAAGGACAATTCTCAGGTGTCAAGAAAAAGAGAGGGCTAGATTTTTCTGGGGCCTATTCTCTCCCTTACCCTGGACTACAGTTCCTCTAGTTCAGGCATCTGTTATCCCAGTACAAAGGTCGTTTATAAGTGACACATCATATCTGCCTTTCCAAGCTACCGGAAAGGCTTCCTCTCTGTGAACTGGAGCTCTGGCCCAGTCCCATGGACTGCTGAAAATAAAGAGGCCCTCTTCATATGCACTTCTCCTTCAGAGCCTCAGCTTCTGTTATATGTGCTTACTCCTCTGGATACATTTCACAGAAGCAGTACTCACGTAATTGGTATGGGACATAGAAATGTCTGGTAATATTGTATCAGATCCATCTCCTGCAGTTAATCCTCCTAGGTTTATGGGGAGATCTGGGTCATTAGTCATCACTCTTGTATTTATGCCATGGAAGATCATATTATACTCTGTGACTTTTCTAATTTTTATTTTTCTAAGAAAAATCCAATGTTGATAGAAGCCAAATTCAAAACTTATATTTCATATTTTATATAGTTACAAATCTATGATCAGGTCATTATGCTTGAATGTTCAAATTATGGATTTAAGTAGTTTCTTAAGCTAGCAGAAATGAACTAGCAATGAGTTCTTCACTCAGTCTAGAGCCTAACAGAAGGAATGACAGTTTTGGGGGGAGAAAATTGAATTTTAACTAATCATTTTGGGTCTCAGTTTTCTATAATTGTGTCTCTTCTGTAAATTCTCTTTTTTTTTTTCTTTTTTGAGATGGAATCTCACTCTGTCACTCTGGGTAGAGTGCCATGGTATCATAGCTCACAGCAACCTAAACTCCTGGGCTCAAGAGATCCTTCTGTCGCAGACTCCTGAGTAGCTGGAACTGCAGATGACCACCACAATGCCCGGCTCTTTTTCCTATTTTTAGTAGAGACGGGGTCTTGATTATGCTCTGGCTGGTCCCGAGCTCCTGAGCTCAAGCAATCCTCTTGCCTCACAGATGTTAGAATGTGTTCTTTAAAATTCTGAATGTGTTAATTAATAATTGTACCATATAAACATAACTAGTATCAAACACATTTTGTAAATTTTATGCAGTGAAACATGAATATTTTCACTAATAGGCAGCATCTATTCAAGACCAGTTTTAGGTCTAAATCAGTTACGAAAAGCTTAGTTTTCAGAATTGTTGAGAAAGTATTGTGCGCTTGTAACAACCTACTCACAGCTGAGCAAACAGAAAATCCTCACTGGTGTTCTGACCCTCATGTTGTTGCCAGGAGGGTAATCTTGAAAAACACTTGTTCTCTCTCATCCATGGTTATTTCTATTTAGAAAATAGCAAGGCCAGGCCAGGTTAAGAATCACAAATTCAAATATCTTTGGAAAACGGGTTATAAACATGAGTGAAGTAGCCAGCTGGATAACAAATCTTAAGTGCTGGTGGGGCGGGAGTTGAAGCGCACTCTTCTGATCTGGAGACATTCACATTCAAAGAAGCTTCAGAGACCTCTGAGGATCAAATCCAGAACATCTGTTATGTAGCCTGATATCAGTGGCCTCTGGCCTAACTGATTTTTAACAACACTCCCAGGGCCAACGTTCTCTAATTCTCCCATCGCCGGGGGAGATTGATTCATGCGCTTTCTTACGTTGCATTCTCCAACATTGCTCTCAAGCTCTGCACGTAACGCTCAGACATCACATACAGTTATTAGCCTTTGGAGCCGTCTCCTATCTTAGTCTGCTTTCACTATTTTCCTTCTTGAAATCATCAGTCTTTCTCCCTTTGCCCATTTTATGCATTTTTTAATACAAGAAGGTGAAGTGCTTCAAGATTCCTTATAGGACAACATAAAATAGCCAGAAGTTTGATGAAAATATTCAAAGACTTCTAAAATGGGGCAATGGAAATTCAAAGGGAAGAAATGACTGAATCTAGGATTACTGAATCACTTTCCTCCGTTTTCATGCAACAGACTTGCTGGGGGACAAAAAGTAAACCTGATAAGTAGCGGTCTATTCTAAAATATCATAAAAAAGAATATAGCATTCCATCACACATGCCGCAAATTCATCGTTCATTTAAAGCATTCTCCTCTCCTACTTCCCCTTCACTATGCATAGCATCGTATGGAGAAAAGCCGCTATTTCAGTGCTCAAGGAGTGTTTAATTCTCTTCTTTTCATCAGAGTTACACAGAGGGGGACAAAATGCAGCTGAGATAGCCTTGAAGAATTTTGGTATTCAATAAATGTTCCTTTTCTTATACCACTTTACTGCTATCTCCCTTTGGCATACCCAGTTCCGCTTTAAATCTGCTTCATACGTGAACTGCCAGGGAAAAGGCAGTTCTGAATTAAATCATCAGGCAACATTCCCTTTCTGGAACTTCCTTCCCCCTGCTGTATCCATTTCCTCCCAGCACAGCGGTGTGTCTGTCAATGTTTGGGGCTTGCTCAAGTTGTCTGACCTGTTTACACACAACCGGCTGTCAAGCTAAGTAGTGCAAATCCTTTCCCTTTGCAATGGATATTGAATTAGTTTCTGTGATATCTGGTGAAGGAGAAGTGTAAAGCAATTCCGTGGTTGAGACGGAGCAGTCAGGGCAGAGGGCTGATGATTCTGAAAGAAAAGATACCGTTTGTCTGAATTTATAAAATTGCTTTCAGATGTCCTTACTTCCCCTTCTCTTGTTTGCCTGTCAACAGAAGGAAAAAGTTTGTAAAGTATTGCTGTGCAAGAGACTCTGCTAACAATACAGTTCAATTTTACTTTAAAACAAATTTCTCTCTCTGATCACACTTGTGGGTTCAGTTATTCATCCATTTATTCATGTGCTAACTCACTGCTGCGCATAGAGAGGGCCCTAATAAGAAAGCTAAGGCAGTATGTCTCATTAACATCAGCAAAGTGCCTGACAAGGTATCGCACACCAAATAGAAACAAAGGTAAAATTGAGAGTCCGCAAAATGCTTCCCAAATCTATAGATGAGTAGAGAAACAGGTGTAAGACCACCCCCATGTGACCACTTTTTTCTTAATCTATCCTTACCAAATGACCTTTGGCAAGAGGTGAGATTTCCATGCTGTCTGAGGCTGAGGCTGGACAATAATGGTGTGTGGAGAGCAATAAAGTCTAAGGGAGGATGGCAGTTAACATTTGCATGCAGTAAATTATGTATACATTCTATTGTTTTAATATATTAAAATCTTTACTAAAATGATTAACTAGTAATCTGGGACAAAATCACAACCTGATAATCCCTTAGTAGAAACATGTATTTTCTTCTCTATACCTTACAGTTTGATTCTGGCAGATTAAGACAATATACAGAAAGCTAAGTTAGCCCACAAACAGAAGCAAAGGATGGTAACAGAGATTTCAAGGGGCAAACTGCATGAGTAGTTGGGGGTTTAAATTCTGAGATTGAGACTGAAAAAGAAGATGTGGCCCCCTGCAGACCTAGGATGTTGCATCAGTAGACACTCCTGAATGGCCCCTATCCTTCTGGGAGTGCTCACTAAAAACAACTGGGGCCTCTGAGGTGGGGATGCTTTATTTATTACCCATTGAGTTCACTCTACCTCCTGCCCCAGGCTGGGGTTTGTTCTGAGCCATTTTTCACTGGAATCCTGAGTGCCCTGAGGTATCTGTGGCATCTCTTGCCTAACAATTACCTCAACCATTAGGTGTTATGCTTAAAAGATTTTAAAATACACTTCAGCACAGGAACTGCAAAGGATTAGCTCTTTGGTTGAGAGCATAACTTCAGGCACTCTCTAAACTATGTAGACAGAGGCAGAAAACATTCAGGCTCACATATGTAATCTGAGTCCTGGAAGGGCATATTTGTTAATGCTCACCCTACCTGCCTTTTCTGCAGCTAGAAGACTGCCTATATCTGATTCTACATAATCCTGAGCCACCAGGTTTATGCCGAGATGGAAAAGGCAGTTAGTTGCCCAAACAGTGAAATTCAAAAGGCCTCCCCAGGCCCTTCCACCAGTCTTTCATATAGCTTGGAGACCAATATCTATAGTTATTCATCTGAGATGAGGTATTATGTTCATAAGAGACCTTTCCAAATAAGATAAGGGAATGACATGTTTATTCATTACAGCTCTATCTTAATTAAGAGTATTCTGGTCGCCAGTAACAAAAACATACTTCAAATTTGCATAAGCTAGCTTACTATAAAGTAATTGAGAGCTCTTTTAATTCAAAGAGAATATGTACAACCAAAATGTAGAGCGTGGGAACACCTGTAGAGGAAAGTTACTAGAAAAAGAAAATTATTTTTTATTCTCTGTCTCTGCCATGAAATCTATTTTCCAGAATATTCATTTAATGTTGTCTGACACTGTGCTCAATTCATAATTCATTTTAATTCATGATTTACATAAGCTTTTCATCAGTCTTGATTCTGCAGTCTGTAAGTTCTAGATTTAATTCTTTGTTTTTTAATGATGAGACAATGGATGGCATATTGACAAGTTTTAAGTAATAAGATCTCATTAACAATATTTAATATTATAAAAACTTTGTGTAATCAACCAATAAATTTATACATACCCATTGTGTTCATGACAACTTTTCATAGGAAAGTTATTCATCCATGAACATTCCTGAGTTATAATGTTCCTTTTTAGTTAGATGCCAATGCTAACCATCTTCATTTGTGAAATTCTCTATCTTTTTGCTATTCTCTACTTCTTCTCCTCTAATGAAAGATTTTTTGGGGGGAGGGTGGAATTAGTGAATAGCAAGTAGTCTTTCCTACAGACTAATTTAATCTAGTTAGAGGAGCATTTCTCAAATTATTCTGAAAAAACTACTGCCATGAAACACTCTATAAACCCAAAAGGTAAAAGACCTCTGCACCAAAAAAAAAAAAAAAAAAAAATTGATAAAATATATTAAGGAAGACACTAATACGTGTCTTCTTTAAGATAAGATATGTGTCTCTTTATCATAAGATAAAGATATCTTATGTTCATGAATTGGAAGACTTAATATTGATAAAGTGTCCAGACCACACAAAATGGTCTATAGATTTGATGTAATCTCTTAAAATTCCAGTGTCATTGTCATAGAAATAGAAAAACAATCCTAGTATTCATATGGAACCACAAATAACACTAAACTGCCAGAGCAATCATAAGCAAAATTAATAATAATAATAAAGCTAGAAGGATCATAGTACCTGATTCCAAAATATACTACACAGATATAATAATTAAAATAACACAATGTTGGCATGTACAATAATGTACATACATGTACATAAGTGTAGTCAATTGATTTTTGACAAAGATACCAAAAATATACAATGACAAAAATGCTGGGAAAACTGAATGTCCATATACAGAAGAATGAAATTGGAAATTTTTCTCACACCACATTTAAGTCTTTAATCCATTTTGTGTTAATAACTTAAAGACTTAAATGTTAGATCAGAAACTATAAAACTACTAGAAGAAAACAGAAGAGAAAAACTATATGATATTGGTCTGGGTAATAAATTATTGGATTTGACCCCTGGGGTATAGGCAACAAAAGCAAAAACAGACAAATGAAATCACATCAAACTATACAACTTCCATTTCTACTATAACATATCACCAAAAAAGGGAAGGAGCTTTGATGAAAGCTTTGCCCCATGCCATGAATTACTGGCCTTGTAAGAATTGTTTATTCTTTAAATTAGATTCAAGTTTACAAAGAGTTTATCATTCTTATTTTAGAAGACTGCTTAACAAGTAAGCAACATGCAAAGATAAGAAAATTAAAATGTTAAGAAAATAAAAAAATATATATACAACTTCTGCACAACAAAGGAAACAGAGTAAAAACACACCCTATAAACTGGGAGAAAATATTTGCAAATAATATGTCTGATAAAGGGTTGATATCCAATATATATAAGGATCTCAAATAGTTCTACAGAAAAAAAAAATAAACAGCCTGATTAAAACCTGGACGAAAGACCAGAAAAGATAATACTCAAAATAAAACATACAAACGGCCAACAGATACATGAAAAAATGTTCAATAGACTAATCATTAGGTAAATGCAAATTAAGAATAAAATGATAAATCATCGTACATGTGTCAGAATGGCTATTATCAAAATGACTAAAGAAAATAAACGTTGGCGAGAATGTAGAGAAATCCCTTGCGCAAAGCTGGTAGGAATGTAAATTAGTAAACCCATTATGCAAAGCTATAAGGAGGTTTCTCAAAAAAACTAAAATAAATTTATTGTATGATCCAGAAATCCATCTTCTGGGTATTTAACCACAAGATTTGAAATCAGTATGTCAAAGAGATATGTGCACTTGTATATTTGTTGCAGAATTATTCACAAGAGCCAAGGTATAACATTAACCCAGTGTCCAGTAGTAGATAAATAGATCAAAAATAATATAATATATACATATATATACACAATGAAATACGATTCAGCCTTAAAAAAGAAATTTTATCATTTCCAAGAATGCAGGTAAAAGAATGTTATGCTGAGTGAAATAAACCAGGCATGGAAAGACAAATTCTGTGTGCTCTCACATATACATGGTAGCTGAAACAATGGGACTCAAATAAACAGAGAGTAGAATGGTGCTACTGGAGGCTGGAAGTGGGGGAGTGGAGGGAACGGGGAAATGATGGTAAAAGGATCTGCCTCAATTACATGGAATGCATGAGCATTTTTTTTTCATTGAGATATTGCAGAATGGGATAAATATGTGTAATAAGTAAAAGTATGTTGTACTTTCACAAATTGCTAATAATGTAATTTTCATGGGTTTTCACCATAAACAATAAGTATTTAAGGTGAAAGATTTGTTCGTTTGATCTAAATATTATACATGGTATTCATAAATCATAACATCACTCTGTACCCCATAAACGTGTACCACTGTAATTTGTCAATTTTCAATTAAAAACTAAAAAACAAAATCCATTTTGAAACCCTCCATAATGCACACTCTTTTAAAGTCAATCAACAATTAAGACACAAAAGGCCTTAATAAATAAATGTAACTCACTTTATTTAATTCAGAATTTCTCAGATACATTTGACCTATGAAATCCATTTGCAAGAATGGATTCTATGGGATCCATTTGGTGATAAGTTGACTTAGATTCTTACTTTCTCCATTTTAAGTTCTCCCAGAATTACAGCTCAGGCCAGGTAACCTTTACAAAGCCAACGACAGAGAATTTACAATTTAAAAGGTAGTGAGTGGTGGGATCATTGCTTTCTTCCTACCTAGAAAACCTCAAAACAAGGTGGTCACTTCAGAAGCCACTGCTGTCTCAGATATTGTCCAGCATACATTACTTCCTGCCACTGTTCTAAGTGCTTTTTCCAAGTCCTCTATTTTAATTTTTAGGGCTAGAACTGCTGATGGTCTTCAAATATTGGAAAATTCTCAAATTATTCCCACTTATGTGCCACGTATTGAACTGCAGTGTATAATGCTTATGTACTACGTCAGAGTTGCACATATTAACATAGTGGCATATGCAAAGACTCTTCACACCTGTTCAATGTAGGGAAAAATCATCAATACCAAATTTTCTGGGAGCCGAGCAACAAAGATGTTCATTTAGATGTTTCCATGAATTAAGGTTGTTGAAATATCAGAGACAAATTCAAGATGACAGGTGACCCAAACCCTTCGGAATTGAAAGCTTTGGCTGAGCAGTTAGTTCAGTAACGTGTCGATAGGTTGTAAACATATCCAGGTTATGAAACTTTCCTGAATTATTTGTACAGTGCTGCCAATGTAAGCACACAATGGCAAGAGAATGAACTTAATTGTCAGACCTTGTACAACAACAGCTCTGATGATCATTCCAGAAAAAGAGCTTCAAAATTGCTTTGATAGGTGGACTATTCACTGACATAGGTGCACAGTTTCCCAAGGGGAATACTTCAGAGGTAAACATGGTGATATTCAGCAGTGGGTGAGGCGTGTAGCACATTTTAAAAGATGAGTTTGGGACTTAATTGTCAAGGTCCATATGTTCAAATTTGGGGGAGAGAAAGGTAGGTTTTAGTGGATGTTTCACATGTATTCACATATAAACTAATCGCCACTGAGCCCCTGCTGATACTGTAGGAGCTGCCACTGTATCAGTCGTCTCTCTATCTGCCTAGTAACATTCGATGACTTCCCCTGATGCTCTGGGGTTGCCATGAGACCCACATTAAATATTTAAGAGGTGGGGAAAATGTTCTCCCTTCATTTTGAGAATATACTTAAAAATACTCATTAAGCTTGACTTTAAGATATTTTACTGATACAGCTCTTTTATTAATGATTTTGTGCTTTGAATTACAACTTGCCCCCAGCTACTAAAGTTCTACTCGTTAGTCTGGCAGAAATCTTCTTTCAGACCAACAGTTCTCCCAGCGCACTTGTTTATGTATAAACTCCTGCAGCTGATCGTTTGGGATGTTTTTCAGAAGGCGTTTAAACCCTCATGTCACGTGCCTTTTTGGTGGGCCATCTCGCCACTTTTCCCAATTTTCCACCCATATATCTAGCCATGGACAACTTTTAGGCTGAAGCGGAAATCACAAGGGAAAAAAATGTGATAAAAATGGTGGTATTCTCTGTCTACCCTCAGATTACTCACTGCCTTCCAGATCAGGACTATGTCTTTATGGATTCTCTCCGTACCCAAGCTCATGATAAAGGTCCCTTGAAAACTAACCTCTGCTTCTAGGCTAATCTCTCCACTCTGCTTGAACTCTCCTGTATTCATCTGGCAGGTTGAATACAGGAGAGCCCTGTATTTTGCTGGTTTCCCTTCTGTCTCACCTTATATTTGAATTCTCTGCCTCATTTCATTAGGTGGACGGAATGCATATTCAGTAATGTGGTCTGCCAGAATTTGTTGTGAATTGCTCCTTCTGGTTCCACACACTATCCTCCCCAGCAACGATGACCCCATGCTTGTCTTATTCTACTCTTAATGATCTGTCCACTGTTTTGGCTTCTTTTTCTCTATTGCACCATACCTGTAGTTGTGGTAGGTGGATTTGTTTCTTCTTCACAATTCTATCTGGACAATCTCTGCCACCCTTAATAATTTAGATTCACTGCCTATGTAAGATTGTAAAACCCACCTCTTTAGTTTTAACCTCCACCTAACTTTAACCTTTTCTAAGACTTGAAAACTTACTACCCGTTGAGTATCTCTGGATGGATCTAGATAACCCAAACCAAATAGGTTTAAAATCAACTCTCCACTCTCCTGTCCAAACGGCCCCTCTTCACGTGTTCTTACCAACACTTCTTTTCACAGCCTCAAATGCTGAGGCGCCACTGAATCTTCTAACTCATTTACCACATACTATCAGTTTGTAAGATCCATTGCTTTTACTTGTATTTCCTTTATTTTCCATTATTCTTACTAAAACCCTAGTTCAAACTCTCTTTTCTTGTGTTCTAGGCTATTCTCCTTTGGTCACTCTGCCTCCAGACTTCCCCATATGTAAGCACCTTACATATTATTCTTGATCAGTTTTCCCCAACTGTAGTAGTTTTCTCTTGACTATAGGTCTAACCTTTGCTCCTAACATGCACGTTATAACATACACCAATGCACCTTTAAAGTAGGGTGACCAGACGTCCTGCTTTTGGTGAGACAGTCCCAATTTTTAACAATTTGTCCTGCATCCCATGGCGTTTTTAAAAAGTCCCAATTTTTGGAAAGAATGCACGAACAGGCGGGAGAACAGGAAGGGAATATACGGTTTTCGGCTGCCATGTGGCTATTTTGCCAGGATATGAGTTTTACATTATTTTTGTTAATTTTATAATGTTAAACTGTAATAATAACAAATAATTGTTGAGAAGTGATTATCGAGAACTGCTTATCAAAGTTTGCACTGTTGTCAGGCCCTACCCTGCCTCCTCCCCCAATGGTGTCCAGCTTTACCGATGTTAAAATCTGGTCACCTTACTTTAAATTTATTTAGAGATCTTCCTTTAAAGGCTACAGTCCACATGCTTTCTTCCTTTTGCCTCACATACATGCCAAATTTTCAGGATCAATGGGTTTTCTCACCATGTTCCTCAGTATTTTAATGCCTTTCCTCCTCTCAATTCACATACTCATGTCTCAAAATATTTTTCCCTTCAAGGACCTCCACTAACACTACCCTTCAATGAAGTTTTCCATATTATAACCATCAAGAAATAATTGTTGTTTCACCTCACCTAATACAGTACCTTGTAGAAACTTCTTTTTAAGTACTTATTTTTTCTACCTTTTATTAAAATTATAAAGTGTACAGAGGTTATTTGAAGAAGGATTTTGTAAACCCCATTTATTTTTGTTTTCTTCACAGTCCTTAATAAATTATTCAAATTGTTCTATGTGTTAGCCATTACTTTTTATTTATTCCTTTTTTTTAGTAGACTGACCTGCTATAAAAAGTATCATGGTTCTAAAACCTTACCTGTTATTAACCAAACTTACAATTCCTTTGGAGACAGTATTTCATTATGTTGCCCTATCTGGATTACCATTGTGTCAGTCTAGCTCACAGCAAGTTCAAACTCCTGGGCACCAGTAATCCTCTAGCCTCAGCCTCCCAAGTATCTGGAACTACAGACATGTGCCACAACATCCACTGAATTTTTTTATGATTAGTAGAAACGGGGTGTTGCTCTTGCTTATCTTGGTCTCAAATTCTTGAGCTCAAGGGATCATCCTGCCTTGGCCTCCCAAAGTGTTAGGTTTATAAGCATTAGCCAGCCACCATCCCCAGCCCCAAACTTGTAAATTTTTACTATCACAAAGTCTCTACTATAAGGATTGGATTAATTTTGACTCTGAGAATAAAGTTTTGCTTAATGCATTCAATTATCTGAATCTGTGGAATGTGTTAAGAGAATGTGTATTGGCCTTGTCAAAAAATTGTCTTACAAATTAAATTACCTTCATGAAAGACAAATAACTGAAGAATAGGGTTTAGCAAAGAGGAAGCGAGATTTTTCCAAAGTACTTATAACCAAGTGAATAAAATGAAGGGGTGTCGAATCAGAGGAGTGGCTGAAACCCTTAATAAGCAATAGTAGGAATTATAACTTCAATGATAATTGCTGTGGCTCAGCCAGAGAAAGAGTCTTAGAAAAAGAGGGAAAAAATGTGCTTTTTCTCTTTCAACTAGGAGTTTTAATCCCGCATGTCTATAACCACCACTATGAGGAAGTAGAATTCTAATAACAGGAATTAAGAGGAAATAATAACTATGATTTACTTAATGGATACTACATTCTAGACACTGTTCTAAGTGCTTTGGATGTATTTTTAATTTAATTATCACAACTTTGAATATAGGTATCATTATTAATCTTTTTTTACATTGAAAGAAAACTAAGGCACAAGCAAGTTAACTATGGGTTCAAAATCACATAATATCATACTGGAAGGAGATTATGTAGATTTAAATCCAGTTGTAGGCCCCTCCTGGGCATACAATTTCAACCATTATAATATGCCCTACTCTATTACTTTACAAATAAAATGCTCTTACCCAACTTATCAAAGCAGAGAACATACAAGAAAAGGTTAATTTGTTTACCAATATCTATTCAGCATTTCTGTTGCACTAAACACAGTTCTGGGCACTGGGAACACAGTTAAGAGCAAAGCATAAGGAGCTCCTACCTAGAGTCTCTGTGCTGCTTTGGTATAAGTAAATAATGTAAGTAAATGAAATAATGAAGGGTAATGCTACATACAAGTTTACATATAGTTCAAAGAAATAATGCATAAGAGGTAGAAAGGATGCATAGAAATGGGAGAAAAAGCCCTACTTTCAATATTTTGTTTTAAAGAAACATACTTGAGGAAGGGGTCATTTGACCAGAAAATGGAAAGAGCATGGATTTGAAAATGGGAAGGAGAGATGTGTGATCCCTACAAAGACCCTGATCTTTGCTTTACCCCTTCATTTCTGGCATCATTTTGTCCCCTGAAATAATTTTTTCTCTCTTTATTTAACCTAATTTTACCTCTCTTTCAATATTTATTTCACTTCCTACATGATTCCCTGCTATATCATTTGCCTAAATAAACTTATATTCATTTTTGTATAAAAGCTTTCATGGTTGTGCAATATATTTATTTCTGTAGATCTAGTCACTTCGAGTAGATTACAAGTCCTTCTGAAAGACGAGGATGAGAGAATCAAATCATAGTTCTGTTTATATTTCTGTTTTATTTTGTTTTGGCATTGTTATAATAAGAGTTTGAGAGTTGCAAGGAATTTTTCCATAAAGCTGTTTTTTCTTGAGGAAATAAATTTATTCATCTATCCTTAATTCTCAAAAACCTGACATTAAATCTTCTTTCCCAGGCAGGGGGTTGTTCTCTTCTCCTTCAAAGTTTTACAAGAATAATTTTAGATAAAATGCCAACTATTTAGTGTTTACCATATCCAGGTTACACTGAGAATTTTACATGGATTGCCTTCTTTAATTCAAACTACAAATCAGTAGTTTTAAATGTATCTTAAAAATGGACCATAACCTATCATATCCAGCTATTATATTCCATGTGATCTCCAGTCTTGGATGTCCAACTACCCTTTAGTTACCTTCTCCTGCATTGTCTATTAATGAAGTAATTCAGTATTTTGAGATTGAATCCATCATCTTTTCCCATGTACAAACTCTCTGTTCACATTCCATAGGAATTCACCAAATTATATCCATATTTTTCAAGCTTTTGACCAAGCTAGAATCTAAAAATAATTCTAGGCTCCTCTCTTTTTAACTCTGATATTCAGAGTGTCCTCTAGTATATAATTCACATCAGTATATTTTGAAATGGTCAAATTTTCTCATTTCTATGACTGTCATCCAATACAGGCTCAATTTTTCTGTTTAACACACTATTTTAAGAGATTCTCAACAGTTACCTTTGTCTCTAGCTTATTTTAGAATCTACTTATCAATCTACTTTTTTCCTTTAAATTGTCAGTTTCCAAGAATTTCTTTTTCAAAGTGAAAGACATTCCATTGCTAAACCTAAATCCTTGAATGGCAATGGTCCCATGAGCTGGAGGATCTGGTCCTAGGAATTCATCCCTATTCTACAATTAAGGCTACATCTCCCTCACTGCTTTAACAGAGACTCCTCACATTCTTGTTCTGTCCAGACACTCACCAATATTTGTTCTCTCAAACATGAAATATAGTTTCTCATCCTCATGCCCCAACTCATGTATGTGCTTTCTCCTACTCATTATGCCCTTCTACCCTTTCTACCCATCCCCTGACTCCTCAAAGACTGACCTCCACGAGCACAGCTTCTTTGAGACCATCTCAGAGCATTTTGAGATATGTATTACACACTAGGATCATTTTAATATTTTGTTATTGGTAAAATCTTAAGTCTGGAAAAGCTAAATTCTACCTTTTGTCATTAACATAGTAAATATTAAATACATGTTTTGTTAATTGAATGATTACAATGAAGTGAATAACTGTGTCCCCACAAAATTTGTATGTTGAAGTTCTAACTCTCAATGGGAAGATATTATGAAGTGAGACCTTTGGAAGATAATGAGATTATGAGAACAGTGACTTCATGAATGGGTTTAGTGCCTTACAAAAGGGACCCTGGAGAACCTTCCCATTCTCTTCCCTCCATGAAAAAATAGCAGGCTGAAACCCAGCAGAGGGCTTCCCCAGAACCCAACCATTCATGCACCCTATCTTGGACTTCTAGCTCCAGAACTGTAAGAAATAAATTTCTATTGTTTATAAGACACCCAGTCTATATTTTTTTTGTTATAGTAGCCTAAACTAAGACAATGGCAAATCATACTATTGTACTTGTTTGGACTTCTTCCTTTGATTATAAGGAGAAAAAAATGAAATTAGCTTGATCAGTATAAAGAAGAGATTGTAATAACCATATCATAAGAAGGAAAGGGATCTTATTCCTCCGTTTCTCTCTGTTTTCCTTCTGTGGTCATTTCCCTAAGTTTCTCAAGGCCTCCCCGGGGGCATGCATCTCACCACAACCATCTCCAGAATCATAACTTTATATCAAAAAGAAAATGGATTTTTTTTTTGAGTTCTAGTTAGAAAATGCAAAACTCCTAGTGACCCAGTTTTAACAAGTACCCAAGCCAGAGAGCAGAGGGCAAAGTACTGTGATTGGCCTTCTAAGGTGGATAGAATATGAATGGATAGAAAATGAAGGGGATATTTCCTCCAAATGGATTGCATTTCTAGCATGGGTAAAAATTAGCTTCTCCATCCATTATATTCGTTATGTATACATAATTAACATTAAGCATGTAGTAATTGATACAAAAAGCATTTATAAACCCTGTCTATCAATATTGCTTTTATATATATTGAGTTTTCTGTAGCTTGGGGATTTTCTTCTTTTTCAATAGGAAAATATTCTACTTACATTGAGTTTTCATCTCCTGAATAGTATGACTAAGTCTAGAGACAAAGAACAAATAAAACTTTCAGTTTTGCTATTAGTCTACTGCGATAGCACAGAGATATGGATATTTCATGAGCACAAACTTTTTAAAATGTTTTTCTTCTTAAAAGAACATTTCCAGGGACATTAAAATAAGTCTCTGTGGGGGAAATAACTAGTTTCTCAGCATAAGAGAACTTTATAAATGTGTTAATTTCTGAGATTTTCAATTAAATAACAGCAAAGCGCATGATTCCTGATTGAATGTATATGCGTTATTGATTACACCTGCATCTATTTTTAATCAAATATTCTAAGAGAATCACACAGCACTTCACATCCTGATTGGCCCATAATTTAATGCTTCTTCATGCATCATCAAATGTAACCTCAATTTTAAAATGTTGCGCAAATTATATATTTGAGATTTCAAAGTGTTCGAAGCGAGCTAAACGTTACCTTTTCCACTGAGGAAGACTGGAACAGAGACTTCAAAGAAACAAACATGCCTTTTTCTGTGTACTTTGGCATATACATGCTTAATGTGGAAACAATGATCTCCTAAGTTTTCTTACTCTTATTTTTACTTTTATTTTACTTTATATTGCCTGAGCTTGCAGAGTCTGGGAAATTATGAATCTCCACTGCATTGGGTAAATATTCTAAGTAATAGAATGGCATTTGTCTTCATAAAACCGAGTAAACCACTCTGATGGCTTGATTCCTGTGAGTATGTATTGTGTGTGTGGGTGTGTGTGTGAGTATGTGCATGTGCGTTTTCCAAGCAATAAGAAATATGTATGATAGAACTTAGGGCTTGCTCTAAGGAGCGATGAGAGAACAGAATCCTCTAGTATCTTTCATACTCCTGGTTCCAGTATAACTACTTTGCCCTCGGGAAGAAGAAGGTAGTAATTAAGGCAAAGGGGTGATGCCTTTCTCAAGAGAGTAAACGTTTCCCAGAAATCCTCTGGAAGTGTCTGCCTGTATTTCATTGGAAGGTGTAACATACTCACCTATAGCTCCAATAATTGCTTGCAAATGCCAATTTCAGATTAGACACATACAGAGTTCTTTTAATTAAAAGTAGAAGGAACTGGGAAAATGGATGATGCCAGAAAATCCTCAGTGAACTGAGTCTCAGTGTCCCAAACAACCTGTTACCTGTTACGTGTTAGTTATTGGGCTGATGATGAGACAAAGGGGAGCTGATAGGAAAGACTAAAACTTACTAAAGCTACGACGTTAGTTTTAGGATCATGCTTCAACACATCTACCGAGCTAGTACACGTGGAGAAAAATGCAATCAAATACCACTCAGTCCAAATTTTGTTTTTTTTCAGAAGCATCCAGGTGCACAGATGTATCTTTAAGAAACCTAAGGTGAGGAAGGTGGGTTCTGTAAGACAAGACTTGAGTGGACGGAATCTATCTCCTCTGTACTCGGATAGGCCATGACAAAGGCCCCCAGTCGGGTACAAAGCCTTTCCTTTCAAGTCTGTCATTTGAGATATAAAAATGATGTTTCCCCTCCCCCCCAAAAAGCACTATTAAAACTTACCTTTTCTTCAAAATAAGCTACGCAGTTCCCGGGGCTTTTCCCTCAGCAGACTGTCGGGGATTCATTTATTGAAAAGCAGCCACACAGCCCTGAGAGTTGAAGGGAAGGCCTGGCTCTCTAAGGTGAGAGAATGAGGGTTTAGAGAAATGGTCCTGATGAT
Organism: Otolemur garnettii; assembly: GCF_000181295.1. Classification (NCBI taxonomy): domain Eukaryota; kingdom Metazoa; phylum Chordata; class Mammalia; order Primates; family Galagidae; genus Otolemur; species Otolemur garnettii. Next base: position 3,311,116 of record NW_003852430.1, on the reverse strand, counting down.
TAGCAAGAGCCTTTAGGCAAGGCCCGGGAGGATACCAGACCAGCACTTCCTTTCCCCACGTTTTGCTTCTACTTCACCTGAAGCAAATGTATTTGATTGCAAACAAGGTGGGAATGGGAGGAGAGGTCCAACGTCAGGTTTCTGAGAGGCTTCTTACAAACAGGCCTTTAAGTGTGATTTTACTCTTTTAAATGCATCCATAAAGAATGCTGAGCCCAAAGTCAAATTTTCACATAATCAGGGGTCAAATTAATCCAGGAAAATCAAGGAATATGATTGCGACGTCATACTTTTCTCGCAGAAGTATGATGAGGAGAAATGCCATGTATGCCACCCTTCTTTGAAGAGCTCGAATGTAAATATTTTAAGCCTGTGGCTTGTAGGTCATAAATTATGTTTTATAGTTACTAGAAAAAGTGATCCTGTTGGAATCTGAAATATGCTGATATGGTTACCCAACACCATCGTAAAAAGCTGGCTAATTCCCAACTGGAATACACAGTTAAAGTTGCTAGACATTCAGGCTCTTGTTTAGCCTGCAAACTCATCTTCTTATATAATAGTATACATTTATTTTTAAGTATAAAAATTTTATTTGTCATCTAGTCATCTGCACTATCTGGGAAATTAATATGTAGATAATATGAAGACATATATTACAATATTATTTCATACAAATCTGAGAGCAAATTATATACATATAGTGGAGTATATGTAGTCATTTAAAATTCAGTAAAGCTTTATTTATTTTCATGTTGAAAATGATTTTGTCCAAGTATAAGTGTATATATGTAAACATAAAATTATAAATAGCCTGAACTAAACCATAGATAGTGTCCATTTCATACTGAATATTATGGACAAATTTTAGCTGTCTCCTTAAATTAATATATATACATATATATTCTAAGTTCTAAAAGTATCAATAATATGGAAAAAGTTAAAATCATCAAAAGAGTTTATAAAGAGGGCCAGGCCTTGAAGAATAAGAAAATTTAGGCTCGGTACCTGTGGCTCAAGTGGCTAAGGCACCAGCCACATACACCTAAGGTGGTGGGTTCGAATCCAGCCCAGGCCCGCCAAACAACAATGATTGCTGCAACCAAAAAATAGCCAGGTGTTGTGGCGGGCGCCTGTGATCCCAGCTACTTGGGAGGTGGAGGCAGAAGACTCACTTGAGCCCAGGAGTTGGAGGTTGCTGTGAGCTGTAATGCCACTGCACTCTACCCAGGGGGACAGCTTAAGGCTCTGTCTCAAAAAAAGAAAATTTAAGAGAAAGAAAACATAATTATCTCACATGAAGATATCTATAAATAAAAAAGATGGGAAGGAATTAAATTTTACTTTGTGGTATATTTACATTCATGGATATTCTGTCAATATCATTTTGCCTTAAATATTAATTTTACCTCACAAACATGTCCACAGAAAGAACACTTTTTACTATTTTATTTCAACAAAAAGTAGGCAAATTAAAATTATAAAAAGGGAATAATGGAGCCAGAGAATATTCTTCTTAGCAAAGTATCTCAAGAATGGAAGAAAAAGTATCCAATGTACTAAACCCTATTATGAAACTAATTTATAGCTTTCATAGGAAAGCTATAACCCAATTTTAGCCCAAGAATGTGTGGAAAGGGGAGAGGGAGGGGAGGGGAGGGGCGAGGATGGGTGGAGGAAGGGTGATTGGTGGGATCACGTCTATGTTTTATCCTATAGAGGTACATGTGAGTCTTTCTAAATATATATAAATTTCTTAACACAATAACTAAGAAAATGACATGAAGGCTATGTTAACCATTTGAATGAAAGTATTTCAAACTGTATATAGAAACAACACACTGTACCCCATGATAGTATTAATGTACACACCTATGATTTAATAAAAAAAATTAAAAATAAATAAATCTTTCATTCAGTGGGGGGCAGGGATAAAAAGTAAAGAACTCTGAGCTTAGGTGTCAAGAACACACTATGTTTTTTTTTTTTTTTTTTTTTGCACTTTTTGGCCAGGGCTGGATTTGAACCAGCCACCTCTGGCATATGGGGCCAGTGCCCTACTTCTTTGAGCCACAGGCACCATCCCACACTGATTTTTTTTAAAGGTGAGAGATAAGGATCTAGTTTTCATTCTTCAAGTTTCCTCAGCACCTTTTATTGAAGAAACTGTCCTTTCTGCAATGCATGTTCTTGGTATCTTTATCAAAATTAAGTTCACTGTAGATGTATGAATTTATTTCTGGATTCTCTGTTTTCTTTTGTTGGTGTATGTGTCTGTTTTTATGCTAGTACCACGCTGTTTGGGTTACTACAGCATAATCTGAAGTCAAGTCATTTGTGATTCTTTCAGTTTTATTCTTTTTTTGCATAGGATGGCTTTGACCATTTGGGGTCTTTTTGATTCCATATACATTTTAGGATTTTTGAAAAAATTCTATGTACACTGTCATTGGTATTTTGATAGGGATTGCATTGACTCTGTAGATTGCTTTGGGGAGGATGGACATTAAATAATATTGACTTTTCTAATCCATGAGCATGGAATATCTTTGCATTTTTTTGTGTCCTTAATTTCTTTCATTAATGTTTTATAGTTTTCATTGTAAAGATCTTTCACTTTGGTTGAGTTTATTCCTGGGTGTTTGATTTTATTTGTAGGAATTGTAAATGGGATTACTTCCTTGTTTAGGCTATTTGCCGTTGGCATGTAGAAATGTTACTGATTTTTGTATTAATATGGTGATTTTGTATCCTGCAACTTTACTGAATTTGTTTATCAGTTTTTATAGTTATTTTTGTGTGTGTGCAGTATTTAGGGTTCCCTAGATAAAAAATCATATCATCTGCAAACAAGGGTAATTTGGCTTCTTTTTTATTGTAATTTGGATGCCATTTATTTCTATCTATTCTCTAATGCTCTAACTCAAATGATCCATATTATGTTGAATAACAGTGACAGAAGTAGGCATTTTTTCCTTGTTCTAGATCTTAGAGTAGGGTGACCAGACGTCCTGATTTTGGCGGGACAGTTCTGCTTTTCAACAATTTGTCCTGCGTTCTGCAGCGTTTTAAAAAAGTCCCAATTTTTGGAAAGAATGCACGAAGGGGCTGGAGAACAGGAAGGGAATATATGGTTTTCGGCCACCATATGGCTATTTCACTGGAATATGAGTTTTATATTATTTTTGTTAATTTTATAATGTTAAACTGTAATAAATAATTGCTGAGAAGTGATTAGCGAGAACTGCTTATCAAAGTTTGCCTTGTTGTCAGGCCCTGCCTCGTGCCCCTGCTCCACCCCAGCTCCGCCCCTGCGCCATGTTGTCCCGCCTTACAGATGTTAGAATCTGGTCACCCTATCTTAGAGATAAAACTCAGTTTTTCCCCATTCAGATACTAGCTGTAGGTCTATTACATATGGCATTTATCATGATGAAGTAAGTCCTTGTCTATCTAGATTTTTTTTTTTTTTTGCAGTTTTTGGCCTCGGCTGAGTTTGAACCCACCACATCCCGTATATGGGGCCAGCGCCCTACTCCTTTGAGCTACAGGCACCGCCCCTCTCTATCCAGATTTTTAAGAATTTTTATCACAAAGGATGTTGAATTTTATTTAATGCTTTTGAGCACTAGTTGAAATGATCATATGGATTTTGTACTTCTGTTGCTATGATTCATCACATTGATTTTCATATGTTGAACCATCCATGCATCCCTGGGAAGAATGCCATTTGATCATGGGGTCATGCTGAATAATATTTTTAATGTGTTATTGAATTCAATTTGGCAGTGTTTTGGTGAGGATTTTTGCATCTATATTCATCGGAGATATTGGCCTACAGTTTTCTTTCCTTGTGTCTTTGTTTGGTTTGGGTATCATGGTGATAACAGGCATCATAGAACGTGTTTGAGAGTATTTCCTCTGTAATTTCTTGTAAAAATTTAAGTAGGATTGGTATTAGTTCTTCTCTGAATAATTAGTAGAAAGAATTTAGTAGTGAAGCCATCAGGTCCTAGGCTTCTCTTTGATAGGAGACTTTTTATCGTTGCTTCTATCACATTATTTGCTATTGGTTCATTCAGGTTTTGGATTTCTTTCTGGTTCAATCTTGGTAGGTTGCATATTTGTCCATTTCTTTTAGGTTTTGCAATTTATCAGCATATAGTTGCTCACAGTAGTCTCTAATGATCCTTCAAATTTCTACAGTATGAGTTGTAATGTCTTCTTTTTCAACTCTGATTTTATTTATTTGTTTTTTCTCTCTTTTGTTTTCTGACTAAAGGTATATAAATTTTATCATTTTGAAAAAACGACTTTCACTGAACTTTGGTATTTTTTGGAGGGGGTTCAACTTCTTCTACTCTGCTCTTTAGTCATTCTTTTCTCATATTAATCTTGCTCTGCTCATATTTTTCTAGCTACTTAAGATACATCATTAGGATATTTACTTGAAACTTTTCCATTTTATTGATGAAGGCACTTAATACCATAAATTTCTCTCTCTTTTTTTTTTCTATATTCTACAGCTTTTGGTATGTTGTGTTTTCATTTGTTCAGAGATTAAGTTTCCTTCCTAATTTCATCACTGACTTACTGGTTATTCAGTAGCATATTCTTTAATTTCCATATAATTTCATATAATTTCCATGTATATGATAGTTTTCTTTTTTTTTATTTTTATTTTTTTTGAGACGGAGCCTCAAGCTATCCCTCTAGGTAGAGTGCCATGGATTCACAGCTCATAGCAACCTCTAACTCCTGGGCTCAAGAGAGTCTCCTGCCTCAGCCTCCCAAGTAGCTGGGACCACAGGCGCCCACCACAACGCCTGGCCATTTTTTAGTTGTAGCCGTCGTTGTTTGGCGGGCCCGGGCTGGGGATTCGAACCCGCCATCTTAGGTGTATGTGGCTGGCGCCTTAGCTGCTTGAGCCACAGGCGCCGAGCCTATATGATAGTTTTCAATGTCCTTGTTATTCCACTCTTTTTATTCTACTATGGTCAGAGAAATTACTTTATATGAGTTCATTTTTTTAAATTTTTCTATAATATCTTTTTTTGCCTAACTTTCGATCTACATTTAAGAGTTAAGTATCAGCTGAGGAGAAGGATGTGTATTCTGTAGCTATTGGATGAATATTTATTAGGGCCATTGTCTATGGTCCAACATTAAGTCCAATGTTTCTTCAACAGGCTCAGCACCTGTGGCTTAAGCGGCTAAGGCGCCAGCCACATACACCTGAGCTGGTGGGTTTGAATCCAGCCCGGGCTCACCAAACAACAATGACGGCTGCAACCAAAAAATAGCCAGGCATTGTGGAGAGTGCCTGTAGTCCCAGCTACTTGGGAGGTGGAGCCAGGAGAATCACTTGAGCCCAGGAGTTGGAGGTTGATGTGAGCTATGATGGTACTGCACTCTACCCCAGGGGACAGCTTGAGGGTCTGTCACAAAAAAAAAAAAAAAAAAATTCAAACAAACAAACTTGGAACAAAAAATCTAAGATAAAGTCTACACTTTAACTCCATCCCCCTTTCCTTCACTTCCTTTGACTTTTTGTTGTTTTTATTTATACCTTTTATATTATCTATTTCTTAAACAGTTGCTGTAGTTATTATTCTTGATAGGTTGGTCTCTTAGTCTTTCTACTCAAATGGTTTACACACCACAGTTATAACAACAGAGAATTCTGTATTGGTGCACTTACTGTTACCAGTGAGTTTTCTACTTTCAGATATTTCTTGTTGTCCTCCGATGTCCTTTTGTTTCAGATTGATTAACTCCACTTTATATTTCTTGTTGGATAGGCTTGGTGTTGATGAAATACCTCAGCTTTAATTTGTCTGGGTACTCTATTCATGTTTGAATGATATGTTTGCAGGATGTAGCATTCAGGTGTCATCAAACTATGGCCCGTGGGCCTCATGCGGCCCTCTAGGTGTTTTTACCGCCGCTGCCTGTCCTGCTTAGCAGCCAACTCATCCCGGGGCCCACAGTCTGGCCTTCCAACGGTCTGAGGGACAGTGAGCTGGCCCCCTGTTTTAAAAGTTTGAGGACTCCTGGTACGGTTATTTGCCTTCAGCTCTTCCAATATGTCATATCACTCTCTCCTGGCTTGTAGGTTTCCACTGAGATGTCTACCTCCTGACATACTGGAACTTTTTTATATGTTATTTTGTTCTTTTTTCTGGCTTCCCTTAGAACTTTTTCTTTATCCGTGACATCTGGGCACTTGATGATTAGATGCCTTGAGATAGTCTGTTTTGGTTAAATCTGTTCTATGACTTTCTCATACCTCAAGATATCTTTGATATCTTTCTGTAGTTTTAGAAACTTGTCTGTTATTATTTCTTTGATATCTCACTTCTATCTTCTCTGTAAGGTCAATAATTCTTGGATTTGTCCCTTTTATTTTCTAGATCTTGTAGGTGTGCTTTATTCTTTTTTCTCTTCTGACCATGTATTTTCAAATAGTCTGTCTTTGAGCTCACTAATTCTTTCTTTGGCTTGATCAATTTGGTTGTTGAGAGACTCTGATCTATTTTTCAGTTTCCAAATGAATTTTTCTCCTTTAGAATTTCTGCTTGATTTTTTAATTATTATTTAAATTTATATTGAATTTCTCTGATAGGCTTTTGCACTCATTCTCTGTGTTGTCTTGAAATTTATTGAGTTTTATCAAAATAGCTATTTTGAATTCTTTGAATTGTCACATATCTCCACCACTCCAAGATTAGTCATGGTTGCCTTCATTAGTTCTTTTGGTGAGGTCATGCTTTCCTGGATGTTCTTGATACTTGTGGATGCTTGTCAGTGTCTGGACATTGAAAAGGTAAGTACTTATCCTAATCACTACAGTCTAGACTTACTTTAATCCATCCCTCTTGAGATGGCTTTTCCACTTGAGTGTTGTGATCTAAGTCTTGACTCACTGCATCTGTATCAGTCCCAAGCCAAGAAACACTGGGACTCCTCCTAATGGTACTGCCTTTGTGGATACGGGTAAGACTCAGGAAGATTCTTGGATTAACAAAGTCTCTCACTGTCTTCCCTCAGTTTCTGTGCTGGGCTTCTAAAGTTGGGAGAAGAGTGATGTGAACACTCCCTCAAGGTCTCCACAGCTGGGGCTGCACCACATCTTACCTTAAGCTAACAAGCATCACTCAAAGCCCATGATAATTGCTGCCTGGATACCTCCTATGTCTATTCAAAGCCCAAAGGTTTTTTCATCACCAGGTGGTGAATCCTGCCAGGATTGTGTCCTTCCCTTCGGGAAAGCATTGTTCCCTTTTGATCCAGAGTAGAAATGCCATCCAGAAACTAAGCCTTAGAATCAGAGAATTCGGGAGTCTGCTTGATATTTTATTTTACTGTGACTAAGTGGCACCCAAGTTATATAACCAAGCTTCCTGAACTCTTCTTTTTCCTTTGTCTGAGTGGAAGAAGACTCTCCCTGAGCTGCACTGCCTGGAGTTGGGAGAGGGGTGACACAGGCACTTGCTCGGTCACTGGTATTGGTGTCTCACTGGGTCATGTGTACCCGAAATTCTTGATCTAAGCCAGCGTAGCTGTAGGACTTTCCCAAGGAGTGCAGGCCCATTTGCCTTTCAAATTTACTCTGGGCCCCAGCCTTCTTTTGTCACTGAGTGGTGAAGTCAGCTGTTACTCAAGTTTCTATCACTGGGGCAACAAATTTCTCTAGTGTTGAAGTGGTCTAAATGCCCCTTTCTTGGGCTCTAGCAAAATTTTGCCCTGTACTATGTTCCCCTGTGATAAGCTGGCCCTGAGTTCTAATTCAAAGTCAAAGAATCACTTTATGCTCTTGCTTCTGGATAGAAATATTCTCTCTCCAGCCCATTATAGCCTGAGTCTGCTGGGGGGGAAAGGAGGGGTAGTGTAGGCAACACAATGTCAACTTCCCTACCCTCTTCAGTGCCTCTTTTCTTGATGTAATAGTAAAACCAGGTACGGTGTTCACTCACTTTATTTTCAGTTCTTCAAAAGGTGCTTTCTTGGGGAGATACTTGGTGATTTTGGTTTTCCTGAAGAGGAATGATTGCTGTAGTATTCCATTTGGCTGTTTTGCTCCCCCAGTTTATTATACCTTTTACTCCCCCCACCCATGTACATCTTTATTCCTTGAATCATTTGCTATCTTTATGAGTTCAATGTGCTTTTCATGAGAATCCCATGTATTCTGTGCTATGGAAACATTACCACAGGGATGTTCACCTTTCAGCTCTGTAGGGTCAGGTTCCCTATAGGTTCATTGTTTCTGCACATTCTTATATTAAGTTCTTAACTAAGATTCCCCACATTTCATGAGTATTATAAAACTGAATCCTATACCTACATAGAGTACAAGCGTGAGGGTCCAACTGCTCCTAAGCTATAGTATTTCCAGTGAGATTCCAGGTCTGCAACTTTTGTCTTGTTTCTTATCTGGGGGCTACATAACTCATGCAGATTTCCAAGACTTTGAGAATTCTTAGAATTCTTAGAATAAGAAGGAGCCCTTCTTATTTTACTGGGCCTACTCTGTACATAAGTGCGCTGTCCTCTGTACCATCTGTTTATTCATTATCCTTCCTTTAGAATGTGAGTTCCTCTAATGCTAAGATCTTGCCAGACTTGCTCACCTCTTTTGCCTACTGATAAGCTAGTATTGGTTCATTATAAAAGTAACAAACAAATAAATAAATATTAAACCCCCGGAGTTGAATGCTCCCTAGTTCCTTTCTTTTATGTCTCAGGGGTAAGGGGTACACTTACTCTAGGGTTACAAACCCCAACTTAGTAAACAATGAGTGTGTGGACATCCAGACACTAAGATATACTAATAGAGAAGATACTTCCATACAAAAAGAATGATATGGTATGAATAAGAGTTGTAGATATTACCTTCTACAGAAGAGCAGAACAGAATTCTATGCTCACAAAAGCCAACTATTTAGCTCATAGCTAAAAGAACTTATTGCTTTCTAATATTCAAGTGAGCACAAGAAGTGGAAGTAGATGACTCTGGTAGGCTGACGTTGACAATTTGCTCCCATTCCTGGCATTTTTTTTTTTTTTTTTTTTGGCAGCTCATTCATCTTTAAGAATATCATGTTCTAGAATTCCTTTCTGCCTTTGTCAATAACAACATAACTGCTAATTTTTCAATGATGCTTCTTTTTCTGTGTCAGGTTATTCTGTCAGTGGTGTACTTAGCAGCAGTCTCATATTATCCATTCAAGTTTGTACGAGTATTTTCTCCTTTGGGACATTTCAAGATTTATTTCTTTAAAAATAATTATCATAGTAAGAATTTTAAGTGTAATGACTATATTTAGTGACAATTCTTTTCATACTAGGCACCATTTAAATTGTAAAATACCCAGGGTATATTGTACCATGGTGTTGTTTTTATTGGATTATGAGTAAGTGCAAAATAACATAAAAATAATAAGACATAAAGAGTAATGATACAATAATCAGTTGGGTGTCCATCCTCCAATACATGGGAGAAAATAACATTACCATAAACTTTAAAGTCCCTATTATGCCAATTCCTGATCCCATTCCATTCTATTCTTTCAGCATGAACCATCATTATGAACAATTTTGTTTATTTTATTGAATAATGTGCTATCTATATATTGTATTATTTAAATACTAGTGATGTATGTAACATAGCATTTAGTTTGTATATCTTTGAAATTTGATTCTTTCCTTTACATTATGCTTTTCATCTGTGCTATTGCATGTGGTTATAATTTATTCCTTTTTAATGGGGTAAAGTATTTTTTTGTCTCACTTTTTAAACTTTGTTGGACATTTGATTTGTTTTCTACATATGCTGCTTTTACAAATAGTACTTCAATGAGTTTCTTTTAGATACCTGTGCCCAATGCACATAGGAAAGAATTTTTCTATGATATACCTTTCTAGAGGCATACTACATTATATTGTAGAGTATGCTAGAAAATATTGGTCTCCTCCCTCCTAAGGTTGCCTAGTGAGGCTTCAGTTGGCTGGTACCCCCTGGGCAAGTTGCTTCAAACACCAGAAGATGGCCAGAGCAAAATGGAGTATGCACTCCAAGTTCTCCTCTGGTTGTGAGCACAGTAAGTATTCTTGGATGCTCTGTGCCCCATCACAAAATACTCTGTCCCTAGAACATGCACTTTCTCTTTCATGCTTACATGGATGGAGCTGGAACATATTCTTCTTAGCAAAGTATCTCAAGAATGAAAGAAAAAGTATCTGGTGAAAGCTATAACCCAATTATAGCCCAAGAATATAGGGAAAGGGAGGGGAGGAGGGAGGATGGGGGGATGATGGGTGGAGGAAGGGAAATTGGTGGGACCACACGTACAGTGCATCTTACAAGGGTACGTGTGAAACTTACTAAATGTAGAATATAAATGTCTTAACACAATAACTGAGAAAATGCCATGAAGGCTATGTTAACCAGTTGGATGAAAATATTTCAAATTGTATATGAAACCTACACATTGTACCCAACGATTACATTAATGTACACAGCGATGATTTAATGATAAAAAAGAAAAAGAAAACACAAAGAAAAGAAGGCTTCAAAGGGAGCCAATGTCCATCATAGACAAGGAGTCCTGGGGGAAACAAGCATAAAGATTGGGTTGCAGATGGCCAGGAAGCATAGCCTACAACTTAGGCGAGATTGGCCCAGACTTGGGGTTTTTGGGAACTCCAGATGGCATTCCTGAATCTCTATGTTCAAGTACATCAGATAGTTATGCTTATTTATGAATGATGGGCATTTTCATTAACATAAAGACTTATTACAATTGGCTTTATACCAGTTAAGGCTTTTTTCATTATTTTGAAATAGTTGATATGAACAAGACAAATTGAATTCAAAATACGTTCATATTTTTGCAAGAATTTGCAGCTTTCAGAAGAAAAGGAAGATCTGCTTTATACTTCAAAGAAAATTTCAACTTTTGTACATATTTATTGGTTTTGAGAAAATAATTTTAAACTTTTATTACCTGTTCGAGTGAACAAAGATCATGGTTCGTGCTGATTTTTGAGAATAAGAAGTGTTCCTGTTGTTCATTATGCAAGAGTCACATGGAATTACACCTATCCACTTCAAGTGAAGGCCCAATAAAGTTATGCTTATGGAAACAAATTTGACATTCTCAAAAATATTTTAAACATATCATTTGAAAATTTTAGATCAATTTAATATTAACTTTATTTCATAATATTTTAAAATTTATTTCTACAATATTAATTATATAGCTCAAGTGAACAATAGACTTCTAAAATCTAAACCCCATTATGGATGCTTTCACAATCCCCCACATTTACATAGGTATAAACAGTTTGTATACTGTCATATGTTATGATTTTAAAAATCCTGAGAAACAATATTCTGGAAAATTTATTTAGAAATAAACATTCTGTGTTAAATGATACGAATATCATATTTACTGAACAATCCCTAATTATTTTCCTATTTACACTCCAAGCAGCAAAATACAAGTGTACTTATTCCGGATTCTTACCACCACTTGGTATTGTCATGGTTTTTAATTCTAGCCATCTGGAAAGCATGTCTTTTACTTTGTGGTTCCCTGGGTATGAATGAGTTTAAACATTATCTTACATGTTTATTGATAACTTAGTTGCTTCCTCTGTTAAATATACATGGATTATTTTGCCCACTTTTATTGCTTATTTTTTTCTTCTTGATTTATTTGAGTTTCTTGTTTATACTGGATAATAATCCTCTGTAGATTTACATTGTAATACTCTTTTCTCAGTAGGTTAGCTGACTTCTAATTCTCTTTCTAGAGTCTTGATGGACAAAAGATTTTTAGTTTTCCATTTCCTTATGCTTTATATAGTTATATCTTGTTTGAGATGTTTTCTGTACCAAAATTATTCTTCTCTTACATGCCTGCTGAAAGTTTTATGGTTTTGCCTTTATGTGAAGTTTTAATCAATCACAAATTTGCTTGTGGGTTAAGTAGGTGGGGATGAATTTATTTTTTATTTCATATACATATTTCCATTGCTGATCTGCAGTATGGTTCTATTATGAAAAAAATCATATATACTTAGGGGCACTTTTTCAACTCTCCAATGGAGAACACAGTAGTTATAGTTTGAAAAGAAAAATATAAACATTAGGACAAATTAATCTAAGGAAAAATCCATAAACTCCATAAAATCTAAGGAAGATACAGTTGTAATGATGATGGTTTTTATCATCACTGATCATTGTACTATCTCATTCAGTACAATTAAAAAAACCCACCCTGTTTCTTCTTCATAAAATGTCATTTGATTAAAATGCAATGTAGAAACCTCAAAATTGCAAAGTGTAGTTTTGTTTTCAAATTCATAGCTGACAGAAAAACATGCATGTCAATTACAGTAGTTGTACTTTGATGCAGACAATTACCTTTGACCATACAGAACTACCACATGTGCTATCAAAAACGATATTTCACGCCTTGAACAACTTGCTAAAGTGCCATGGCCCAAGATGTGTTTCTTTCCTATTTCCTTTCCTTGGAGGGATGTGAAAGATTGGTTTATGGTGCAGGAGTGTTCGATTCTGAAGAAAAGTCAAACTCTGGCAAAGTCCAGCATCACAACGTCTGCTCAGATAAAGTAACAGAAATACGTCTTACATATAACTTAGGCCACTTGAATAGTTTTTAGTTCTCAAAAATTTGTAAATAATTCCAAAGTTCAATAATTACTTCAGGAAAAAAGTAGTGCATAGAGCCCTAGCAGAATCCTTCTGGTACGCTAGACTTCTCCCTGCAAAACCATTTGTTTCTCTCTATTCCATTGGATTATACTTATCATAAAAGGCTTGAGGGTCCCGGAATGAGAAAATAAAAAGTGTGACAGTATTAGCAGGAATAAAAATGATAGCCAGTGGCACAAGCACTGAAGTGACAAAATAAAAAAAGCTGACCACTTATTCTTTCTCTTGTATGCACAGGCAAAGCTTTTCAGAACCTCTATCCATCAAATTGCTGTATTTCTCCATTAAGAATAAACAAAACGAAACAAAAGCAAACAAAAAAAGTCAATATTCATTAAGAAATAAGCTACAGTGAAATGAGAGATTTAAAATGTCTAATCAATACTATCAAGAGTTGATAGGTCAGTTAATATCAGTGCTGTGGTGTCCTTGCTGAGTTCTCTGAGGACGACAGCATAAAAATGCAAGGGAGGCCTTGGCTGTGTGCTCCCATCCTGCTGCCCCCTGGCCCAGGAATTCTGATTCTTACCCAGGGACTCTCTCCTTCTCTACTTGCTAGTGGTAGTTTAAGCCCAGAAGACTTTTGCTGCATGTTTGCATTGTAGCCCAATCCCATTTTAATTATAGCAATTAATACAAAAGACATTGTCCTTGGGTCCTAAGGGGTCAATGAGAAAACGGGACCTGATGTCCTTCCTTGAGGATCTTTCCTCCAGTGGCAGATGCACGTGAGTCTCCTAATACTACGCCTGGACCCGACTCCTGCTCATTGTTCATTGTTGACTGTATCTACCCTAATGCAAACTCTGAACCACTAACTAGTTTCCTGCCTTGTGTCCCAGAACCCAACGTGTGTGCTTTGTTTCTCCAGCATCTGAGCCTTGTCTGGCCCACGCGTCTTCCACTCTTATTCTGAGCTTCCTGGGTTGGCTCCATGTCTGGAGGCACAGAACGCAGTCTTGGCCGGTCCTGGTACCTGCTATCCTCCCTTCTTCCTCCTTCAAAGGGAAGATTCAGAGATTCAGCTCCCAAAGGATTTCCCTGGGGGTATTGCCTCATTAATTAATACTGATAAAAATGAAGAAAAATGAAGCCTATAGCATTCTTTCTAAATTCAGAGGAGATGTCAGACAGCATAGCAATGAATGCCAAGGAGACTTAGTTTAGGGTTGGATAGAGAGAGCATGAGTCTCAACATCACTTCCTGTTTATATCTGGCTGAAAGTGTTATCTAATATCTTTGAATCTCATTTTTTTTTATTTATAAAAAGAGAGGGAGTATTGTGCTTGTGGCTCAGTGAGTAGGGCGCCAGCCCCATATACCAAGGGTATTGTTTTCAAACCCAACCCCGGCCAAACAGTGACAAAAATAGCCGGGTGTTGTGATGGGAGCCTGTAGTCCCAGCTACTTGGGAGGCTGAGGCAAGAGAATCGCCTAAGCCTAAGAGCTGGAGGTTACTGTGAGCTGTAACACAGCCCTCTAACAAGGGTGACAAAATGAGAGTCTGTCTCAAAAAAAAAAAAAAAAAAGAGGGGGAAATTCTTATTTCGCAGAATTGTTGCAAGTATTAGAATGGGATTGTGCATTGTAGTCACTCCTCAAATGATAGCTGAACAGCAGAGAATGAGGTACAGAACAATGTAATTACCAAAGCTGACTTTTTAAATGCCAGGAAAAAATGACTTTAGGAGCAGCAAAATGCTGAGAAATAGTTACAATCAAACAAGAAGTACAAGTTGTATCTGTCCTCTAGCAAGGTAAGAGAAGCAGACGCTGTCAGAAAATAATGGTGAAATTCCTCCAAACGGATGTTAGATGTCTTAAATGCATGTGCCTTTCACTCACAGATAGTTCCGTAGATCAGTAGTCCATGCCTATTTACTCTTACTTTATAAACGCTTTCATTAAGCTCAGCTTCTTCCTTTCTCAGTCCATGGCCTACTAGAAATACCAAATTAAACAGAGAGAGAGAGAGTTCTGAATGAATATAAAGGCACTGACAATTTAATTAACCAATGATTCATTCCTTGAGGATTCAGTGTAGCAGATATTCTATGTAAGCTTTAGGTGCTAAACAACTAACATTTAGATTTAAATTTTGTAAAATATATAGTGTTACATATATACTTATAGTATGGCAAGATTATCTTTAAATCATGAAATTCTGAATATTAAACCACACCCACAGTAAAGAATGAAGACAGGTAGTAGTTGTTTTGTTTTTTTTTTAATAAGAATATTAAAATAAATGTGGCATTTTGTTTCTATCCTAACCAAAAACTTTACCTTTCTGGGAGCCTGTTTGATCTGAATGGAACAGTGTATGTTAAGTAACATCACCTTCTTTTTTTTTTTGAGACAGAGCCTCAAGCTGTTGCCCTGGGTAGAGTGCTGTGGCATCACAGCTCACAGCAACCTCCAACTCCTGGGCTCAAGCAAGTCTCCTGCCTCTGCCCCCCAAGTAGCTGGGACTACAGGGCCCGCCACAATGTCCGGCTGTTTTTTGGTTGCAGCTGTCATTGTTGTTTGGTGAGCCCAGGCTGGATTCAAACCCACCAGCTCAGGTTTATGTGGCTGGCGCCTTATTCGCTTAAGCCACAGGCACCTACCTAGCCAAGGTCACCTTCTTGATGACAGTCAGGCATTCTCTCCATGAGAAGATCTTGGTTTATTTTTCTAAAGATGTTTGCAAAAAAAAAAAATAATAATAATAACAATCAGTTTTAAGATCCTTTGATGAACAGAGCAATTTGAAATATCTACTTGGGGTAGATAAAGCAGATTACTACAAAATAGGATATCAGTTTTTATATTTCTATAATATGGTAATAGACCAGATATACCAGAGACTATGTGAAACAGAAATTAGTCGACTTTCCTTGCTACAGAAAGCTCCAAAAAAATCAAGAAATTGTAATGCCCTGTGTCAGGCCAGACAATGCTTTCAATCTTTGCCGTGTCTTATCAAGCCTTTCTGATTCACAACAAAGATACTCTTTTTTTTTTTTTTTTTTCCCATCTTAGGAACATGTGTTTTGCTTTGGTTTTTGGCAGAGATAAGAGATCACAATCTTTTAATGCACATTTTTGTGGTTTCTCTACAATATTTTCCCACAGTGATTATTCCAACCATTCCCTCTTCATTAGCTTTTTATTTTTTTTAATTTCAGAGTATTACAGAGGCACACATGTTTTGTTTACATAATTTGCTTTTGTACATTTTAAGCCAAAAAGTGTGCCCTTTGTCCAGACTATGTGCATTATACCAGTTAGCTGTGACTATATCCTTCCTCACCTCTGCCCTCCCACCTACTCAGTTCTTGTTGAGTTTTAGTCCCGTACGTGCACATACATGTTGATCAACTAGTTCCAACATAGTATTGCATACATGTGGTATTTTTCCATTCCAGTTTGTTATAGAAGATACTAGATCAGCATGTGTAATGGCTGAGTAGTACTCCATGGTATACATGTACCACATTTTATTCTTTTACTCATGTATTCTTGGGCACTTAGGTTGTTTCCACTATGTAGGATAATCAACTTTTTTCTGAATTCTCATTTGAACAACCATCTTCTCATTTATACATAATTATTCCATCTGCTTTCATAATTTTCTACCTCTTCCTTTGATATATTTTATACTATAATATGAACTAAGGAAAGGTTTGAATCATGCAGCCAATGATGTCCTGGTCTCCACAACCCTCAGGAGGCTCCATTAATTAACCAGATTCTAACTTGTATTTAACAAAGTAGAGCTGTATCTACTTATATAGGGATCAGGGATAACAGGTATTAGAAACTTCATTTTTGACATAATACAGAAAACTTTTTTAAATTTTAAAAACTTTGTATTTCATGTAAGAAGACAAAAACTACTGAGCATAATAACAAAATGATTTTTAAAAAAAGAAGTATAATGTAGAAGTCTGGCTCTAAAAATTGTCTAACGTCTTTAGAAAATATTGGAATTAAAACAATTAGAGATAAAATAGAAAATACAAAATAAAAGCCCCAACGCATCATTAGAGGCTAACATCTACATTTTGATTAATTGGAGGAAAGCAATCATTTTACAAATATGTTGATAAAATTTGATAACCTAGAAGGAAGAAAAGGGGAACATAAAATCAGGGAGTAAAATGAATATTTCCCTGGCTGTGCTCTGAATCCCATGGCAACAGAGACTTACAAATAGCCAAGTGGAGCCAGGTTGCAGCAAGCTCTGAGTTGGAATTTACCTAACACTTGTTATCAAAGAGAGTTTATAAGACCAATCTTTGTTGCCCAAAGGAAAGGGAGCAACATTGCGCAGAGGAAGAAGCTGAGTTTTGGTGCAGGCTTCATGAGAGCCTCTGAAAATCCACAGAGAAGCTCTGGAGCTACAATGACCTTCAGAACTGTGAATATTTTGGTGGGGTCGGTCTGGCCTCTTCATGCAAGGACTGGCTTGTCAGTAAGCAGACTGCCTTGGAAAGGGGTACGACTTTGATGAAAGTGGCCAAGGCAATCCATGAAGGGGCTAGGAGCTGAAGGCAATCTGCCAACGCATACCCTTGGCTAGAGCGCTAAGTCCCTCCTGGAGAGGGACTCTGGGTACAGTATAGCCTACCTGACCAGTCCCCAGTGGCTGAAAACTGTCAGTCAAAGCTGGCAGGAAAGCAGAAAAGTAACAAAGTGGGGAAAAAGCATAAATTCAATACTGGTTTAATATTATGTTCCAGGCACTGGACTAGGCACTGTCTTGGTTGTCTCTTGTAATTCTTACAAATCTCTATGTGTATGTATTTGCTTTTATTTTACAGATGAGAAGGTTGTAGTTCAGAGATACAGATTAGTCTTCACTAAATCTCACAGCCCCAAGATTGCTTTAGTGCAGAATTCATGTCCTTAACCAGTGCTGGATCGTGCCACAAAAAGAGACTACAAAAGCAATCGGTCTTTAAACAGAAACAGGATGACTCACTCCTGAAGCCAGCCTTTCTCTTTTATCACAATACTACCAAATGCCCTATCTGATTTATTTGACTTGAAGATTATCATTGAATATTGAACAAAAGTTTAATGACCTTTCTGCTTAAACACACATTTTGGAGTAGTTTTAATGTTTTAAGGTTTTGTTGTCACTGTTGTTTGTGTCTTTACGGGACAAAGAAATTCTAAAAATGCTAAAACACTGATCCCCAAAAGTTGTAAATCTGGATAAATACTATCCTTTTTTTTTTTTTTCGTAGTTCAAGCACGGCCTAATGGAAAAATGATGGGGAAGAGAGCTGATTTAAGCACTCACAATCCAGAATCCAATTAACATCGCTATCCTGTTATTACTCACTGTTTAACACAGCAGAACAGTTTTATAGTTCTGAGTGAAATTATGTTTCATGAAATGAAAAAGAATTCTTATCAGTTAAATCAAATGAGCTCCAAATTGCAAGCTTCCGATATATTATGGTTTTCATAATATGTTTTCAATAACACAAGAAAATCGAAGAGACAAATATTTCCAGGTGAAAATTGCAGCAATATTCAGCAACTCATAATAATTATCTCTCTCAAAAGCCAGTGTAATGCCAGATAATAAATCTTTTCAAAACTATACTTTCTTGTTCCTTGTATTTTATTTAAACTTATCATTTATCATGTTAATAAAGTATTTCCAGACAGCCTGTTCTTTGAAACACTAAAACAAAGATTATTAACCCAAACCTTCCAAACAATAGATTTCAAAAACATATCCTTAAACAAACAAGAAATAATAATACCGGTTCAAGATTTTAAGAAGGAAAGAAAAAAGAATGCCTTCATAATTCCTTGCCTACCTAATACTATTCTGGCTAATTCTACCAACTCAGAAATGGATGACACCAGCACATTACCTATTTTACAATTTAACAAAATGCAGCATTTTTCATATTTATACAATGCATTAGTCACACACTTTTCTATGTTAAACACACGTGTTTCAAGGTAAGTCAACCCTGATTAATGGAAAGGTAGCTGAACTTGAAATTCGACATTATGTGAGTTCTGCCACATGCTAGATATGGCATCTCTCTGAGTTTCAAGATTTTTGTTTATAAATTGAGAAGATAACTAACCCTGGGCATTGGGAGGATGGATTTAGGTAATACATGTAAAATAAGCTTTATGAACATTAAATCCTAATGCCTACTACGCATGCTGTTCGCTATATTTCAATGGAAGAATATTAATTAACACAGCCAGTACATAATGAAAAATGTTACATTTGTCCATCTGATAGAAGAAAAACAACAAATCATGTTTTAATTTTACATTTCATTAATTTTAAATGAAGTTGAACAGCTTTGTCCAGGTTGAAAATGTCCTTCCATGCACTGTGTACTCTTCTCCTCTCTGAGATTCTTGTCTTTTACACGTCAGTTTATAAGAACTCTTTAATGATTAAGACATTCACCTATTTTATGTGCCTGGCAAATATTTGCCAACTTTATTTTCTCTTTTTACTTTGTTTTTTAAAAAAGGTCTCATTTTGAGTACTAATCATTTCTCTAGGCAGGAAAGCTTCATTTCAGGCTGGTCAGACACGTTTAATTCTAGAGAAAAGAACTAAAAAGATTTTGAGGCATTGATATTAAAATCAAATTAACCTCAGTGTTATATTCTGCAAAAAACCAAGCGGGGTTTTTAATGACATCGTCTCATTTGTCCAAAACAAAACCTTGAGTACCAGTGTTCCACCATCAATCATTTCTACTGCTAGAAGCAATGAAAATAACAGCGTCAAAAATAATACATAGAATTTCAGAAGCCATATTCAAGTTTAAAATTCCCATGTATAATAATGACATAAAAAGGTGAAGAATATTACTTTGGATGCTACAGATAAATAAAAGGAAGCCTAAACCTCTTAATGTAGTTCATGGAAGGTCACTGAAATAATTAGTGGAACTGAGGCTGAATTCAGGTGATTTTTCTCTTACATTATGATAAACGCCACATCACTCCCCCAAATCAAACCTGTCTGGGATCATAAATACAACATAAATCATTTTAACTCTTTCATATTAGATTACTATAAATATGGATACTTATAAAGAGAAATGCTTGACCAAAGAACAGTTCCAAAAAACTGAACTGCCTATATACCACAAGAAAAAACTGGCCTTACCAATGTACATATACTGGCAGCAATTGTTAACCCCCTAACACGTGCATTAACACAAAGATGGATAATATGGATTTCCCAAGGATAAATAAGAATTCAGCCACCCGTGTGAGAGGGCCATAGTTTGGGAAAATGTCTATGTGTTCTAAACAAAGAGACCTTGACAGGGAAGAAATGGAATCTTGAAATTGGACTTGGTTTCTTCATTTCACTATGTGTTGACCTATGGATACAAAAGCAAAGGAAGCTGCAAAGCGATTTGAATACCAAGTGCTTTCTAGAAAGTTCTACATTTAGAAACCGCAATCAATGCATTTTCAGAATTATAATAGCTTGATGTACTTTGTTGCATTACTTTGCTAAGAGAAGTCTCTAAAGATTTAGTTGACATACTTTGGGTATCCTAACTAATGTATGTTTAACATTCATAACAAAAGCATGCAAAGATTTCCATTGTATTCCTTTACTCATTTGAATTGAGTGCCATTTTCTCCGAGTCACCAATTAGCTATTCAGGTTGTTGCTGCAATTCATTTGCAAGGTCGATTCAAGAGATTCCAAGGTATTAAACCAAAATATTTTTGCTCAAAATCAGTGAAAAGAGTTCTTTATTAATTCAAAAAATGGAAACTCATAAAGCTGTGATGGTGAATTTTGCTTCAGCATGTTCATTGTGAGATGACAGCAGGTGTTATTCGGGATATTTGTAATTGTCAATGTCCCATGTAGCAGGAGCACAGGCACCAATTATGGTCTGCTGGGGACTGGGCTGCAGACCTCTCTGTCTTGCATCACAAGGCATGACAATAGTTACACTGAACTGGAGGAATAAAGCTTCCCGGAAAGAGCAATTTGGCATTTCCTTATGTTTATGATGACTGCATGTTCTAGTTTGAAGCCTATGATAATTAACAGACAATTACTTCATAAAATCTCTTGTGATGTTCTCAATTCCATGAATCCTCTCCTACCTAATCAAACAAGAAGTGAAGTCTCACCATATCAATATAGTAGAACCTCTGTAAGTTGACCACCTAGGGGACTGTAACAAAGTGGTTGACATACAGAGTTGGTCAACATGAGGAAGCAGGCCTACCGTACTGATATGTACACATGGTGCAGTACCAGTCTATGAAAAGTAGGGCAATATAAGGAGG
Source organism: Otolemur garnettii (assembly GCF_000181295.1). Classification (NCBI taxonomy): domain Eukaryota; kingdom Metazoa; phylum Chordata; class Mammalia; order Primates; family Galagidae; genus Otolemur; species Otolemur garnettii. Next base: position 3,290,060 of record NW_003852430.1, on the reverse strand, counting down.
TGGTCAGTGTAAGGAGATGGGCAACTAGGGAGGTGCCACTCTACGCACTATTATATATCTTTTTCTAATAAGGGGAAGGAAGGAAATGGTTTTATCATCCTGGGTCTTCATTCTGGCTAAATCCCAGTGTAGAAGCTTATGCAGCTAAATATTTCCTCACAGTCTTACTGTCTGACACATGTGAATTGATTTTGGGATTTTCACATAGCTGGGGAAATAGAAGACTTGGAGCTAAGTTATTCATCTTTTTTGTTCCAATAGTTAGCAGAGCACTGGCACATAGTAGGCTTTCAAGCTAATTAGAAGATGACAAAGACAGATGAAACACACTCTTTTTCCTTAAGGAATGCGTTACACCTGCATGGAGCGACTTTAAGGGAGGGAATTTTTGCTACATATAAGAAGACCTTTATTAAATACAAAGCACTGTTTATTTCAGAATTTCTCTGTACTTTTCTATCTATGAAAGATAAAGAAAATCAGTGGGAAAAGAGTAACTCCGTCCATCCTCCTGTCTCTCTCACTCTGACACCTTCATCACTGATTTTTCTGCTGAAATTGCTAAAAGCAGAAACAAATTACTAATGATTAGACTGTAATAAAAATGCTGAATATGGCTTAGACAGAATCATGAAACCAGAACAGAATTCTGGCTGTGTTCTCTTCCCCACACCAAATATGGTCCTGATTACCAAGTTACTCGACAAAGGCATTATAATTTAAGTCCTTCAAATAATGACCTATCCCGGAGTGTAAGAACTTTGACCGGCTTCTGGGACATGTAACTCCTTGACCTTTTGTTCATTCTTGTTTGCTGGCTCCACTTCCCTCCCTTCTCAAAAGAAAACATTCCTTGGCCTTCTGTTTTTGCCTCTTTCTTTATCCTTATGCTCTCCTTTGGCCGTATTATTCATTCCTTTCAACTACTGCCTATAAATCAGCAGACTCCATATTCATAGACACCCAGTATTTCTAGTCACAAATCTTCACAGCAGTTTAGGGGACACTTTTCTGCCACCTAACTTCTACCTAGGGCCCCAAGGCTAATGTGTGCACACCCATGCAACCATAAACCCAATTCATAGCTAAACCATTTCCATCACCCTAAGATGTTCTCTCATAGCCTTTCCAATTAAACCACCCTAAATCTCTACCCCAAGGAAATAATCATCTGATTTTTACCACTTTATATGAATTTGTCTGTACCAGAACTTTGTATAAATGGAATTATGAAGAACATACTCTTTTTGTGTCTAACTTCTTTCTCTCAGTATAATGGTTCTGAGATTCACCCATATTCTTACATTTATCAGTGGATTCTTTCTCTGTATCACTGAATCATTTCATGTGAATGGAATCATGGTTTCCCTGTCCATTCATTGGTCAGGGAACCACCTGATAGATGGTTCAGACTGTTTCCAGGGTTGACTTATTATGAATAAAGCTTCTATGAACATCCACATATAAATCTTTGTGTGAACGTGGGTTTCCATTTTTTTGGATAAATGACAAGGCACAAAATTGCAAGATTATATATTAAGTACATTTTTAACTTTATAAAGCACTGCTAAACTGTTTTGAAAAGTTGATGTGGGCTCAGCGCCTATGGCTCAAGTGGCTAAGGCGCCAGTCACATACACCTAAGGTGGCGGGTTCGAATCCCTAGCCCACCAAACAACAATGATGGCTGCAACCAAAAAAATGGCTGGGTGTTGTGGCGGGCGCCTGTAGTCCCAGCTACTTGGGAGGCGGAGGCAGGAGACTAGCTTGAGCCCAGGAGTTGGAGGTTGCTGTGAGCTGTGATGCCATGGCACTCTACCCAGGGGGATAGCTTGAGGCTCTGTCTCACAAAAAAAAAAAAAAAAAGAAAGTTGATGTGTAATTTTATAAATCTGCCAGCAAAAGATGAGTATAGCAATTCCCGCAAATCGTTGCCAATACTGGGTCTCATCAGTTCTTTTACACATTCTACCAAATGTGCAGCAGCGTCTCATGGTGCTTTTAATTTGCAGTTTCTAAATTACTACAGATTCTGAGCTCTTTTCTTGGTCTTCTTGGCCATTTTAGTCATTTTAACATCTTATTTTATTAAAGGCCCATTTAAATCCTCTGTTCATTTTCAAAGTTAGAATGTTTTTCTTACTGCATTGTAAGAATTATAATTATACATTTTTAAAACAATTTCTTTGATGGTTACATAGATTTGGAAATATTTTCACCCATTCTATGGTCTATCTTTCTTTAAAGTATTTAAAGTGCAGTGGCTTAAATTTTTAGAGTCTAATTTATAAATACTTTTATGCTTTAAGCTTTTTCTCATTCTAATGTATCTTTGTTATTTTTAGCAAATTGTTTCCTCTTTTCTTCTGGAGGTATATAGTTTAAACTTGTATTTTTAAGTCTATAAAATATAGACTTCACTGTTTTTAAAGGTAGGTGAGAAGTAGGGACCCAGGTTACTTTTCTTTTGGTAAGAGTACCCTATTGTTCCTGCCCTATTTGTTAAAAAGAATTTTCTTCCCTCATTGAATTATCTTGCCGTATCTGACAAACATCAGCTCAGTATATACATATTTATTTATTTTTGGCTGTATAATCCATTCCACAGACCTGTATGTCTATCGTTATGTACTATTGTATTTGCTATAGCTTTGTATCGAGTCAACCAAGTGGTACAAATCGTTCCATTTTGTACTTCTGTTTTCAAGATCGCAAAGACTTCACGGCTTTTCAATGTAAATTTTAGGATTATCTTTACAAATTAAAAAAAAATGATTCTCCAGAAAGTTATCAGGGTGAGAGGCATATGTTCTCTTTCTCCAATATTTAAGACATGTTTAACTTACCCTGGTTTTATACATATATTTTTAAATCCATTCCTAATTTACATTTTTATGCAATTAATTACATACAGTGTTCTGAATTTTATTTTCCATTTGTTTTTTATCATATGTAGACATACCATTAATTTTGATATAGACCTTTTCTTAGTTTTCTGTATCAATATGTTATTTACATATAAAAAGTTTTGTGTTTCAGCAGCGCATATATAAAATATAAGTTCAAAATGTTACTTATTCCGTTACTTTATGTGCGTGTGTGTATAATCTTTAGAAGCTTGTTATCATGTTGGGAAAGTTTTCTAGTTCCTACTTTTTTAAAGAAGTTTTTATCATGAATGGATGTTGAATTTTGTCAAATGTTTTCCTGCATATATTAGGATAATTATATGGTTTATCTTTGTTTAATCTCTTAATATGGTTAATTATATGATTTTCAAATGTCATAACAACCCCTTGCATTCCTCAGGCAAACTTCAGTTGAGAATAATTTATTAGCCTTTAAAAAAATATGCTGGAAAAATTTTGCTAATATTTTTATTAAGGCACTTTATATCTATGAGGTTGAGGAATATTAGTATATAGAGTTATTTTCTTTTTTTGCTTTTATATCAGTGTAATGTAGGATTCATAAAATGCACTGGGAAACGTTCTAGTCTTATTGTTCGGTAGAATAATTACTTTTTCTTTAAAATGCTTAATGCAATTCACAATGAAACTATCTGGCAGAAATATTTTCAATTAAGAATTCGATACCTTTATAAATATGGTACATTATTTTATTTTATTTTATTTATTTGTCTTTTGTGCTGTACTTTAAAGGGCCTTTTCAAACTCAGGTTCCTGTATTAATAACATATACTGAGGCTTTCTCTATGGTTTTGTTTTTTTGTTTGTTTGTTTCGAATGTTTAATTCTAATTTTTAACCTCTCAAATATATTTCACAAAGGTGTTGAAGTAAACATCTTGCTTTTTTTAAAAAGGGCACTTTAAAAATAATATTCTGCAATTAAATTTGCTGGTCAATCTGTCTTTTCCAAAATAATTAAAAAGCCTTATTTATCACATACTAAATGACCATCGGTGCTTATTTTTATATCTGGAATTGGATAGAACTGTGTAAACATATGCACTTGGGAATGTACATCTATCTATCTATATGTATGTATATGTTCTTATAGTTATATCATACATTTCAATAACTTTATTATAATATTAGTTATTGTATGTTATAACTATGTTTCAATTTTTTTTTGCCAAAAATCACTTTGCCAATAGTATTTTAATTGATTTGAATTGTGAACATACAATTTGTTAGGTTAGTTCTGTTATTACTAAGGCTCCTATTCAAGAATAAACTTTGACTTCATTTAGGTTTCTTAACCTGGATACTGCACATTTTTTTCTTAAATCGATCTCTAGATATTTTATTTGTTTGAGGGGGAAGGTTGTTGGTTGTGTCACTGGCTTTCTAAAAATTATATTTTAAGAACTAATTTTTTTAAAAAAAATAAACTTTATTAAAGAGGCAGTTTGGGGCATGTTTTTTTTTCCTTTATGTTACTTAAAAAGGACAATATCCCTCTATAAATTTGACTGAAATGTAACAATTTAAAAATCATTTATAAATATCTTTAAGAACATTCTTAATGTTCAATATAATGTTACATAAAATTTACACAATTTACTTTAGAATGATCATTACTGGAAAAAAGACAATGTTCTTATATAAATTATACTAGTTATAATAAAATATTAAGTGTTACATACTCTCTGGGAAGGGTCAGTAAGGCAAAGAAACTTTGAAAAACATTACATACATACATACATATACACAAGCACACTTTATATCCATCATTTACAATCCTTAGAATGGCAACAATGCGTCTGTGTAAAATGTTCTTTTTATTTCAAATTAATATGAGGGTACAAATGAGTAAGTAACACTGTTTGCATTTCTAAGGTAAGTTCATACTATAGTTGAGCACACTCAAACTAACCAGCAAGAAAAAACAATCCCGTTCATAAGTGAGCAAGAGACTTACCAGAAACTTCTCTGAAGAAGACAGATGAATGACAAAACACACACACACACACACACACACACACACACGAAAAATGCTCATCCTCATCTTCCCTAATCATCAGAGAAATGTAAACCAAAACCACTCTGACCTGTCACCTAAGAACTGATTTTTAAAGTATACCTATTTTATTCAGATATCTTTAAAAACTTCTACATAAGTTTATTCATTACGTTATCTTATCATCGGCAAAACTATTAATGTTCCTTCTATCCTTTTAGAATTCAGAGTACTCTTCTTTTAAATTTGATGATTATCTTCAGAATTGTCAAATAAGAGCCTGAAAGGAAGCCATGTTGTCTACTCCTTGATTTTAATGGGTCAGCTTAAAAGTGTCATATTAAGAATGAGGCTTGTCCTTGAGACTGAATTTACATGATTTTCATGAATAATTTTAAGTGGATAGCTTTTCATTCATATTTTAGTAAGTCGTTTCTTTTTGAGGTCTATTGAAATCACATTTTGTCTCTCCTACTAACAGAGAATTTTATTAATAAAATTTCCAATTTTGAACTGTGTATGTATTTTACACTTCTGGAACAAACCCCATTAGGTCATGATGTGCCACACTTTTATGTACTTCTTCGTTCTATTTGATAACAGGATGTTTCAAATATTTCATGTTAATCAATTGTGACTTTTTTTCTAGTCAGAGTTATAAGCTTCAATATTTGGGCGCAAATTGAATAGTATATATTTGTGAAAATGCTGAGTATTATATAAACAGTAATGGAAAAAGCTGTATGGAAATGAAGAATTTTTTCTTGCCTAGTGGCATGTTTTAAAAATTTATTCATAATGGTTGTGTAATTTGATTTATATATCTTTTTATTATTCAAATGGAGTCAGTGATCTCTGCAAATTCTTCTATCTTGCCAGCCATGGTTTTATTATGTCTGAGTTTTTCTTTTTAATTCATATTGAATACAAATGATTGATATATCTCACTGAAGTTTTGCTTATTTGAAAAAATGTATTTATTTGTCTTCACATATGAATAATAATTAGATTTATGTGGCATACACTGTTGGCTGCCTAACCATTATCTATTCTCCTTTCTAACTTCCTAAAAGAATTTTAATTTTTGTTTGGGATGGCAATGTATCCAACTAAATATTAATTTTTTCAACCTCCTTAGACAATAAGATACTTGTAGTCCGATAAAAGAGTACACACACAGGTTGACTGATTCTCCCAACCTTCTCTTGAATATGGAAACCTAAAGTTTATCTGGACTCTTGAGCAATGAAGCTGTCAGTTTGAAGGCCAACACTCACAGGCTCAAAATATTGAAGAAACTTAGCACCTGGCCTGTGAGCAGCCGGACCACATATCTATACCTATGTGCCTCTGAATGCTTGTATTTGAGGGAGATGTAAATAAACACTTGCTAAAGCTGTAGTAATTTGGGTTTTCAATTATCTAGTGCTGAGAACATTCCTAACTGATACAGCTTGATAAAGAATATAGCCAGTCCTAACCTGCTGTATCAGATCAAGTATAGGGTGAATAAAGCCTCTAAAAACAACAGTTAGCCTAGCGATCTTCAAGTTAATTTCAGATTTCTAGAGATATTTTCTTTGTACTGATGATCAAATAACCTAATAAGCAAATTTTATTCTGAGTTATCAATCTTTGCTTGAACATGTGGCCACTGGTCTAGACCTGTGATGTTAAATGCCTCAGTTCCTAGCATCAGATGTTCAATTAAATTCACATTTATTAACATTAAATAAAATATTTTAAAAATTTAGCTTCTCCATTGCACTAGCCACATTTCAGCAGCCTCATGGAATTAGTAGCTCCCATAGTAGAAAAAGAAGATATAGAACATTTCATCGTCACTGGACAGCACTGTTATAGACATCACTATGCAAAATGTCATCTTAAGACCAGAAACAGCCGCATCACTTGGGGCTTGTTAGAAATACAGACACTCAGGTCCCAGACCTGAGAAATCAGACCTACTGAGTAAAAGTCTGAATTTTAATAAGATTTCCAGGAGAGTCATAGAAACCCTAATGTTTGATGTGCGCACTACCCTATGTGATCTTGTACTTTATATATCTTGGTCCCAACATTTAATGATAATCTAACCTTTATTGATATATAGCAAGTTACTAAGAATTATTCTAAGAGCTCTATGACAATCTCAGTCAAACCTTATAATAACCCTCTGACATTCTTATTTAACATTATTCTATAATTTCCCTCATACACATGAAAAAGCAAAGGCATGAGAAACTGCATAACTTACACACATCAGTCTGTGAATATGCCAAGATGAATGATGAGGGAACTCACAGTGCAGCTTCAAATAATAGTTTATAAGCTTTTAGAGGGAGGTATCATCTCTTATTTATTTTTTGAATTTGGAGCATAGTAGAATACGTGGCATATAACAGATATAAAGCATGCCTGAATAAAAGGAGGGCTGAAGGCTTCTTTTGCTTGATGTCAGGTGGGGCTCCCTGTAATCCTGTCATTAAGCCCATCCTTTCCAATTGAAAGGAAGGAGATTTTATCTCTGCTTATTTTAGGAAAAAAAAATTGGACCTCAAAACTATTCCATATATTTACCACTTTTAAGCAAATAATAGACCCATTCAGCAAAGAACACTGAAAAAAGTAGAATGAAAAGTTAAGCGGATAGAATGCTCTCAGGGACAAACATCCATTAAAGCAACGACAAGGGCTTAGAGCATGAAAACATTTTAAGAACCAAACTAGGTGATGACAGCTGCTATAGCAAACAAACCCCAAACTGAAGACTTATAACAGTGGAAACATGATAGATTTTAATTGTTATTAATGGAACATTCAAAACAAGTTTTCCTAAATAGAGACTAGGTCCCCTCCAGATGGTTCTCTAAGGGCAGTTTTCTCGGTCTTTTGTGATTTGCCATGTTTCCTATGCAGCTTATGAATTCTCCATGCCTTTTGTAAAAAAAAAAACAAACATGTTTTTAAAAAAATTTCTTTTTAACCTTTAACCCTCTTAGCTTGAACCCTCTTGGTTCCATCTACATGCAAGTTGGGGAAAATGCTGAAATTCCAGACTGGGTAGCCTTTCCAGGTCATACCTTTGATTTGTAGTAGACAGAACACAAATATTTTGATGATGAGGTATCTACCTTGGCCATCTTTAATGAGAGCAAAAAGCATGGTTTATTTTAATTTATATCTTCCAATTTGCAAAGTATAAGGTAAGGACTTTGGTATAGGTAAGTTAATAGAAGGTGATTCCTGTAGGCAGAATGAATAGAAAGATGGAGATGAGGCTTGGAAGGGAAGAGTAGCTAATAAAGATTGTTACTGAGCTGGTTGCTATGGTACATTATGGGAGCTCATCTCGTTTGTGGCCCTTTGAAGAAATGTGCAGAATGCACAATAGCTGTCTCTCTAAAGAGCAAGAACACTTAGCCCATTGACTCCCAGGCCCTGCTGATTGACGGTTGCCCCTTCAGACATCCATAGCCTGGTGTCAGGCCAGTCCATGTGCTGTGTGGAGAAAGTTCTGAAGTAGAAAAGATCAGAGCACTGAGAGATGTCCACCTTAGAGGGCAGAAATTGGGTGAGAAAAGGGAATTTCAGAACCTGCAAAAAAGAAAGTGTACCAAAAGCACTGTACAAGAAAAGATCGCAGCAAACCAAAAGATAGAAGAGAAGGAAAAGGAAGTAAAACATTGTATTTGTAAAACAATGACTGTTGCTGTTCTCAGGGCTAACTGACCGGTGACACAGAGGAAAGCACTGCAGATGAAGTGAATAGCGTGAAAGGGAGACTGAGGCTCCCTCTGGCACTCAGTAACTACCTGTCTTTATTGATTCTCTTATATACTCTAAAACATCCAATAAAAGTTTAAAACATCAAACAGTTGAGGAAGCAAAGTAAAACCACGGAAACTGCCATAAAAATTTCAATTCAGCACAATTACTGCTGAGCACGTATACAATTAATACAAATTAAGAACATTTTGCTTGGGGCTAAACCACAAGGGCACCAGGCTATTGGTTTCCTTAGCCCATTTCCTTAAACTAAAAGTAGCAACTATTGTGTTAATGTGGAGAAAGGAACAAAGTACAACGGCCCAGCTCCTGGACAGGGGTTCAGCCCTGGGCTACAACCCTGCATGGCCCTCTGGCACATTCCTTTCTGTGAATTCCTTTTTGCTTTTCTGCAGGCCGGGGCATGTCCTCAGAGTAAGGAATTCCATCTTAGGGCCATGTTCCTCAGGGAGCACATGAGGCTAAACTACCATGTCTGAGCGTTGGGGGCTGTACCTTTTCAAATGACACTCCTAGAGTCATTTGTGTGTCATAAGACACACAAAGGACAGATACTTATTATACTGGCAACTTCCCATTTTATTTATACAATAATTGTGAAACACAGGTATTGTTCTCATTCTACAATTGAAGCATTATGACTTGGACAAATGAGTCAATTACTAATAATCTGGATCCCCTACCCCAATCTGGCAAGTTCTATATCCCTAATTTAACGTCAGTATGGGTCCACATCAATGACCCCTCCACTGTAACATCAAAGAATAAAAGAAAATACCTAATGATTTATACAATAAGACTAAGAAAATGACTAACGCCAGTGTGCACCAAACCATAATATGCATATTAACCACCTGTAGCATTTTATTAAAATTCAGATCTGACCTATAGGTCCAAAGTGGAGCTTTAGGTTCTGCAATTTTCACAGGCTCCCAGGTGATTTTACTGGTGTTGGTTCACGGACCAGACTTTAGTTGTCAAGGCCTGGAAATTTCTACCAAAGTGATGAGAAAAGAGAATTGCTACAAACAATATTCTCCAACACCCATTCATGACATCCATGATAAAAAATCTCATTAAACTAGTAATAGAAAGGAACTTCCTGAACTTGAAATAGCTACAAAAAACTTACAACTAACATCATACTTAATGCTGAGAGTATTACAGAAGATTTCCCACTAAGATCAGAAACAAGATAAGGTTGTTTCTCTTTTGTACCCCCCTTTTCAACTTTATACTGGAAGTCTTAACCTAATGCAGTAGAAAAGAAAGGACATAGAAGGCATATAGATTTGGAAGGAATACATAAAGCTGTATTTATGTATTGTCATTCAGACATACATAAATGATGTATTGTCAATGTCATTCTACACAGATGACATGACTGTGTAGAAAATCCAAAAGGACTAATTAAAAATATTCCTGGAACTAACTAACAATTAAAGCTAATTTGTAGGATAAAAGGTTAATACACAAAATTCATTCACTTTTCTGTATGCTAGCAATAAACAAGTGAAATTGGAAATTAAAAACACAATACCATTTATATTGGCATCCACAAAAGTGAACACTTAGGGGTAAGTGAATCAAAACATGTTCAAAATCTATATGAGAGAAACTGTGAGGAAAGATATCAAAGAAGAACTGAATAAATGGAGAGACAGTTCATGTGTATGGGTATGAAGACTCAATATTATCAAGATGTCAGTTCTTCCCAAATTGAACTATTGATTCAGTGCAATCTAATAAAAATTCTAGAAGTTATTTTGTGGATATTGACAAACTGATTATAAACTTTATATGGAGAGGCAAAAGACTAGCTGGCAAAATATTGAAAAAGAAGAATAAAGTTGGTGAATTGACAATATCTAATCTCAAGACTTATCCTATAGGTACAATAATCAAGAAAGTATGGGCTAGGTGCAGTGGCTCACACCTGTAATTCTAAGACTCTCGGAGGCTGAGGCAGGTGGATTGCTTGGGCTCAGGATTTTGAGAACAATCTAAACAAGAGTGAGACCCTGTCTCTACTTAAAATAGAAAAAAATAGCTGGCCGTTGTGGTGGGCATCTGTAGTCCAGCTACTCAGGAAGCTGAGGTAAAAGGATCACTTTAGACCAAGAGTTCAAGGTTGCTGTGAGCTATGATAATGTCATGGCACTCTACCAAGGGTGACAGAGTTAGTCTCTGTCTCCAAAAAAAAAAGTGACAATAGCAAAGGAATAGAGAAATAGACCAATCAAACAAGGTAGAGATCACAGAAATAAACCCACACATATATCATCAACTGATCTTCGCCATAGGAGCAAATGCAGCACAATAGAGCAAAGATAGCTTTAGATAGCTTTCCCAACAAATAGTGCTGCAACAACTGAACATCTATAGGCCAAAAAGAAAGAAAGAATCTAGATACAGATCTTACACCTTTAACAAAAATTGACTCACAATGGATCACAGACCTAAACATAAAATGCAAACCTGTAAAACTCTTAGAAAACCTTGGGTGTGGAGATGATTTTTTAGATATAACACTAAAGCATAATCCAAGAAAGAAAGAATTAATAACCCATATGTCATTAAAATTAAAAATTTATGCATATGAAATACACTGTTAAGGGACTGAAACTATAAGCCAAAGACTGGGAGCAAACCTTTGAAAAAGCTATATCTGAGAAAAGACTATATCCAGAATACACCAAGAACACTTAAACTGAGCAATAAAGCAACAGCTCAGTTATACAATGCTCAAAACATCTGAGCAGATACCTCACCAAAGAAAACATACAGATGGCAGATATGCACATAAAAGATGTTCTGTATTGTATGTCATCAGGAAAATGCAAATTAAAACAACAAGAAAATACTACTATGCCCCTATTAGAATGGCCAAAATCTGACACTGACAACACCAAATGCTGGTAAGGATGTGGCACAATAGAAACTCTCATTCATTGCTGATGGGAATGCAAAATGTATTCCTTATAGGCTAGGCCTTCAGCAAAAGCAGCAACGCTTAGACAAGTAATTTAACTGTTAGTGTAAAAGTAAGCTAGATAAACTGTTTTTATTCTGCCTTGCTCAGCTCATTTCCCTGTTTTTCCCCTTTTCCCTTGTCAAGAATGAAGTCTTCAGTCCCCATTCTTCCCTCATTGCTAAGTCTAAGAAGTCAAGGTGAAAATGCTGCAAATTGTATGACTCCAACTATGTGACATTCTGGAAAAAAAAAACTATGGAGGGAAAGGGAAGAATAGGTGAAGCACAGAGAATTTTGGAGGTGGTGAAACTGCTTAGTATAATATTATAATGGTGGATTCATGTTGTTATATATTTGTCCAAACCTGTAGACTATCAAACAAGACAGAACCCTACTAAGGTAAACTACGTAGCTTAGCTGAGAAAAATATGTCCATGCATCAGAATGTTTATTGTGGCTTAATTCACAATTGCCAAGTCATGGAAACAACTTAAATGCCCATCAACGCACAAATGGACTAACAAATTCTGGTATATGTATACCATGGAGTATTATTTGGGTATAAGAAATGATAGAGACTTTACAACTTTTTTGTTTACCTAGATGGAGATGAAACACATTCTTAGTAAAGTATATCTCAAGAATGGAAAAAAATATCCAATGTACTCAATTCTATTATGAAACCAATATATAAACAACTAAACGCATACAAGAAAGATGAAACACAAATGTCTAAAAAGAGGGAGGGTAGAGGAGGAAGAAGGAAGGGAGGACGAGGTAGGGCAATGGTGAGATCTCACCCAGCGTGCACAGTGTGAAGGTATTCAGCCAACCCCTGAGTGAAGGGCTCAACTACAACTTGAACTTTACCTTAGAATTGAAAATGATGTAAACTAAACATTTGTATCCTCATATTAATTTGAAACTTAAGAATATGTAAGTTCATCGGTCTTAACAAACATTATTACTCTGGTTGAGGATGTTGATCCTATAATGGAAAACGCTCTGTATGCCATGAGTGAAAGGGAATATGAAAAATCTCTTCATCTTCTGCTGAATTTTGCTGTGAGGCTCAAACTAAAAAGTCTATTTCAAAAAGGAGACATTCTTTACTTATACAATGGATTTTAAATAGCTTATTTATACTTAACATTCGATACTTAGTGGATTCTATTCCAAGCTTTGTCCATTGAGCGATTAGGGTTTTCTAAAACAGAAACAAAAATAAATCTGTACTTTCTAATTATATAATTAATAAAAAAACTAAAGAAAGACTTTTATCATGATAAAAATCTAAATCTGTGGGTCTAGCAGCTACCTAATTACTGAGGTTATAATGTCCTTTTAAAAATATTTTCTGATTTTTTGTATTGAGAATGTATATATATATATGTGTGTGTGTGTGTGTATATAATTTACCATCTTTATCTTTTAAAATATACTATTTAGTGATAATACATGCATTTATTTATATTTTTCCTTCCATACTCCTTCCCCTTCCTAGGCTCTGGTAAGGACCACTCTACTCTCTCTATCTTCATGAGATTCACTTTTCTTAGCTCCCACATATGAGTGAAAGCACATTATTTGTCTTCTGCACTTGATTCATTTCATTTAACACAATGGCCTCCATCTCCAGCTATGTTGTACCACTATGTATATATACTATATTTTCTTTATCTATTCATTTGTTGATGAGGACCTTGGGTTGATTTCATATCTTGTCTATTATGAGTAGTGCTACAGTGAACATGAGAGTGAAGATATCTCTTTGCTATATTGATTTCCTTTCATTTGGATATATACCCAGCAGTGGAATTGCTGATCATATAGTAGTTCTATTTACAGCTTTTTGGAGAATGTCCATACTGCTGTACAAAGCAGCTACACGAGTTTACATTTCCATCAACAGTGTATGAGGATTTCCCCTTTCTTCACATCCTCACCAGGATCTATTGTCTTTTTGATACAAATCATTTTAAATAGGATGAGATGGTATCCCATTGTGGTTTTGATTTGCATTTCTCTGATGATTACTAATGTTAAGAATTTTTTCATATATCTCTTGGCAATTTGTATGTCTTCCCTTGAAAAATGTCTGTTCTTATCTTTTGCCTACTTTTTAAAATTTCAGAATATTAGGTTGTGCATATGTTTTGGTTACATACTTTGTTTTTGTACAAATTGAGTCAAACTTATAAATGTGCCCTTCCCCCAGAGAGTGTACTAAGCCCAGTAGGTGTGAATTGACCTGTTCTTGCCTCTCTCTTCCCCCAGCTCAGTTTTTTATTGAGATTTTCTTCCATATGTACACTTAAGTGTTGATAAATTAATTCCAATTTGGTATTGAGTGAATGCATTTGTTTCTCCATTCTTGTGATGTTTCACTTGGAAGAATGGGTTTTCAGTCTCATCTAGATTGTTACAAAAGATACTAGATCACCATTATCTTTTGGCTAAGTAATACTCTATAGTATGTATATGCCACATTTTATTGATCCATTCATGTATTGGTGGGCACTTGTGTTGTTTTCATGTCTTTGCAATTGTGAATTGTGCTGCTATAAATGTTTGAGTGTATATGTTCTTTTTATAAAATGATAATTTTTCCTTTAGGGATATATCCAGCAGGGGACTTGCTAGATCAAATGCAAGTTCTATTTTAAATTCTTTGAGGAATCTTCATACAATTTTCCACTGAGTGCTGGAATAAGTGCATAGCCACATATAAAAGACATAAACAGGATCCACAACTCTCCACACTCACAAAAATTAACTCGCAACGGATGAAAGACTTAGATCTAAATCAAGAAACTATAAAGATCCTATAAGAAAACATTGGAAAAACTCTTATCAGAAATCAGAGTAGGCCAAGAATTCATGAAGAAGACCCCCAAAGCAATCTCAGCAACAACAAAAATAAAGAAATGGTACCTGATCATTTTCCCCAGAGCCATTTATTGAAAACACTATCCTTTCCACATTGTATATTCTAGGCTCATTTGTTAAGGAGGAGTTGCTTTGAAGTGAATCAACCCACCTCTCCTACTTGGGAGACAGATAAAGAGAGCTGATACCCACAAGAGTTATTTTTATAAACACTGTAAATTGAAGTCCATAAAATCAAATAAAAAGTGTGCATTAAATACAAATTTAAACTTACATATATATGGATCTATCATTTAACAGCCTCATAAACCTGAGATGGTGACTTAATGCTTTTAAGTTTAAAAGTCTCCAGACATAAATAAGGATGTGCTAACACCTGTCTCCTAAATGTCTTAGGCCAATGTTTTATGCTAGAGTGGCTGGGATAAAAGACATGCCAAAAACCTAGTATCCATTTTAAGAGGAAGCCCAGAAAGAGATTAATAGTAGAAACAGAGTTGGACAAACCAGGTGGGATAAAGATACTATAAGAATTTCAGAAAGAGTAAGAAGAAACTTTACTCTCAAGTCTTAACTGGAAAAAGAAGCATTCCCATTGCTATTACAGAGTCAGCTTTATACATTGAGTACGACATTAGTTTGAAAAATGCCTATGGGTGTGAGGAATGTTTATAAGTCTATTAATTTCAGAATGAACACTTTCTGAACTACTCAAGGTGAGACCAGTTTTTATTCTTCCTAGCATTCATTGATCTGTCTCCACAACAACGGGCTCTAAAAAAAAATCAATGGCTGTTCCTTGCTGGGCTCTGCTTGGAAGGAACTGGAAGAGAGTCAAACAGCTCTGAAGTTTATTTTTGTTAAAGGATGGCACAATAGAGGATGTCCTCGACATCTGCAGCATTGCTGATGAATTATTTATTCCTGATTATTCTCAGCAGACTTTTTTGCAGCAATATGCCACATGTATTACCCTGGCGCACTGTGGTTTACGAAGCTTAGAACGCAAAAGAGAGAGTGACAACTTTATTTTCCTAACCACCATAATTTTTTCATGTTCAGAAATTGAATTAATGTCTTTAATGTTAATAATACAGAAATCTTTTAAAAATGCATTGAATTTTATTTTACATTTGGCAATCAAAAGTAAATGAAATATCCCAATATTAGCCTTTACCACCACAATACAAATTTCTTTCTAAATTTTAGACTATTGCAGGGGTGCACGTGTTTTGATTATACAATTTGCTTTCATACATTTTAAGTCAAAATTGTAAGTGCGCCCTTACCCAGAATGTATGCCTTGTATCAGTTAAATGAAAATTCACACTCCCCCCACCTATTTGATTTCTGTTGAGTTTTATTTCCAGATGTGCCTGTGTTGATTGACTAGTTCCAGTTTTTAGTGTTGGGTACGTATGGTGGTTGGTTTTCCATTCTTGCAATACTTCACTTAGGAAAACGGTCTCCAGTTCCATACAAGTTGTTACAAATCATACTAGAAATAAAAATACCAGAATACTAGATCACCATTTTTTTAATGGCTGAATAGCACTCCATGTTGTGCTTGTGTGTTTGTGTGTCACATTTTATTAATCCACTCGTGTATCGATGGGGACTTAAGTGGTTTCTATATCTTTGCAACTGATAATTGTGCTGCTATAAACATTCAAGTGCAAGTGTTTTGTTTTGTTTTTTATAAAATGTCCCCCCCCCTTTGGGTAAATACCTGGTAGTAGGATTGCTGGGCCAAATGATAGATCTGCTTTTAGTTCTTTGAGATATCTCTGTACTACTTACTGTTTTTATCAAGCTTTGGTTTCTAATAATGCATTACTCCTATGCTTATATTTACATGGTATTTATCAATCTTTTAGTAGCTGCAGTCATGTAAATAACTTATTTATGGCTATTTTGGAAGATAAATATAAACATCTCATTACTAATTTAACTTCAATTGACTTCCCTATGTTTCCATAATGGGTTGAAAATAGCAGTATAATTAAAACTCATTTTTTCATTAGTTTGAGTACATATGAATCACAATTGACACACTTAGTAAAACAAAACGTCCATTCTTTTCTCGAGATTACAGTATTAATTTAGTCAGTGTGTGCTAAGATTTGTTTTGCAGTTCTTTCTAAAGAAAAGAATATTTAAGAACTCTTTTTTATGTAACTAAAATTGATGTCCGAGCTGATAAATCAATTATCTCTTCTTCACATTATAGGCACGTTACTAACATCATGAGCATTTTTTCTGTTAAAAATCTCCACTTCGTATTTACTCACACCAAACGCTTTACAGACTCTTAAATATCTCCATCAGCATCCTTGTCATTCAAGAGTGAGCATAGAAGCTTTAATAATATTTATAAAATTTTATTAGCAGCCTACTTCAAGCTACTGATGAGTAATTGTCACAATACTTCTGTGGAAAAATGTTTTCTCCACCCCTACCAAGGTCAATGTCAATGAACTTGTTAATTGAAATGCTTGTTAGTCCTGCCAGGATGATTCACGTTGCCATTGGTTTCCTCTCTGTTACCTGACTTTTTAATACACACTTTTTATATGCTCTCTTTACAGTGTTTATTGTTCATAGAGAATTTAGAAAAAGCTGATAACCAAAATGGACAAGATTTTAAAACAATGTAAAGCATTACCTTGAAAGAACACTATACCCATTTTGCCATACTCTTTGAAGTATTTTTTAATGTTTGTGCATTACATATACATAGTTTGTATTTTAAGAAGTCACTTGGCCATATTATTTTAAGCTGAATTTTTCACCATAACATATTGAGTGTCTTTTCATTTTACTAAATATTCTTCACCACATCATTTTAATTGCCACATCATTTTAATTCCATAGGTGTACCATAATTCTTCTTCCTTTTCTAGGTTGTCCTCTATTAGAAATTTAGATTGATTTCAATATTTGGCTTTGTAAACAAATTTTGTGATAAATGTCATTCTAGTTAAACTTTGCTCACGTTCTTAAGTATTTCTTTGCAATAAAATTCCAGAACATATAAAACATATAAAAAACATCCTATCAATTTTCAACACATACTGACAAATTGCCCTATAGAAACATAGGATCATATATACTTCCACCATGTATAAATAAAGGTCTTTTTTTTTCTTGAACCCTCATCGATACATACCATCTACTATATTCTTCAGAATAGATAACAGAAAATGAAGGGGAAGACATACAATTGGGTATACAGTGAGGGTAAAAGTAGACAAGGAAGTCCTGACTTCTCTCTGTTGGATAAATCACAACTCTGAGATCACTGCTGAACAGAGAAAGAGTTTGTTTAACTACCAATGTCATCTTCAGGGCTTCCCCCAAATTTCCCATCATTGGTCCTCTGCAGAAACTTTCTGCTATATAATTTTGGATTCTCAGGACTGATATATTCTCTCAAGAGTCTGACTGTGAAATAATTTTAAAACTATGAAACTATCAAAAGTAAATAATGTTGCAAATAATAATTATTCATAATGTGTCTCCTGTTTAGTTTCTTGTGATTAAATTTTCTTTCACGTGACTTGCAACAGAATAGAGCATACATTTAACCTATTATTACTAGACTGCAAGACAACGCATAGAATATAGGTTAGATTATCAAAACACAGTCACCCATTGCTAAATTTATGGGGCAAAGCAAAACCATGGATAAGTATCTTTAGCTCATATTTGGTTTCACTCTTCCTTATCCAGCTGGCTACCTCCCAAGCCTCACATTCACTGAGATCATTAATACTTTGGCTACTATTAAAATGTGTGTGTGTGTGTGTGTGTGTGTGTGTAGGCAGAGAGAGAAAGTCAGAGAGATAACATACCATGCTCCAACTCTTGCTTATGCAGAGAGAACTCTTTAGCTCTTTTAAACAGTTTTACATTCATTTCACCTCAAAAGAAAATTATTTTCCCAATGCCTTCTAAGCAAATCAGCCTTTGTACTTTGCTTAAGAATTCCCTGAGCCAAGTTTTGTTCTTTTGTTTGATACACTGCACTGAACTTCTCCTCAGTCACTTTTCAAATTTTAATTATCATATCTGAATTTAGCTAATATTATTTATAATTCCTAAATTATTATATATGAATCCTGCATTTTTCCATTCCAGCCTCCAAGATTCCTCACAAATTATAAACTTGTACGCATTCTCATGAGATCATGCTTAATTTCCCTTGGGAGAAAACCTCTGGATATTTAAATTCTTTAAATTTGCCTTTGACCTCATTTCATTTGACCATGACTTGGAAATAGGGTTTTCTAGCTAGAACCTCAAATTATACAAGTTGAATAATTTGTTTTATATATAAATTTTTATAAATGTAAACGTTTGAAATTACATTCCCATTTGGTAGCAGGCCTATTGAAATGACTCTATCATGACTGTGTGGTCCAAATTCATCTGATGGCCTATTTTTTATCCAAATAAATTAATGTGGAATTTTTAGGGAGTGAATCACTCAGAAGACACAGTAAGCAAATCCTGTCAATTAATGGGTGACTATAATAAAATTTGTTTCCCTTAAACTTTGTATTTTCTTCTCTAATAACTGTGATTTGTCAGTGTTGATGGAGAAACGGATTTACCATTTGGCAGTTCCTCCTTTCAGAACTTATACCTCTGTTCCTAGGAAACAATTTTTTTATGTGTAGCTTTTAGAATCTTTAGAATAAAAGCTGTCTGGTTAGTGAAGATGGTAGAATTTTGAGCATCTTTCAAAAAGCACAAAATTCTTATGTGATTTCATTTGTCTATCGACTGAATTCTTTCTGCCTCTTGCAATGATTATCTGATCAATTGTTTTAAGTGTTGCTATCCAGTGGTCCCCCTTTCTTCATGGTTTCATTTTAAACTTTTCATGGTTTTAGTTGCCTGTGGTCTGAGGATATTAAATGGAAAACCAGATATAAACAAGTCACAAGTTTTATTTTATCTATTTATTTATTTAGAAATAGAGTCTCACTTTGTCACATTCAGTAGAGTGTTATGCTGTCACAGCTCACAGCCTCAAACTCTTGGGCTCAAGGGATTGTCTTGTCTCAGCCTCCCAAGTAGCTGGGACTATAGGAACTCACCACCACACCAGGCTAATTTTTATATTTTTAGAGATGGGGTTTCTCTCTTGCTCAAGTTGGACTCCAACTCCTGAGTTCAGGAAATCCACCCTCCCAGAGTGCTGGTATTGCAGGCATGAGCCACTGCACCCAGCCTAAGTCATGAGTTTTAAATTATGCACTGTTGTGAACTGTGTGATGAAATCTTGCAATGATCTGCTCTGCACTGCCTGGGACATGAATTTTCCTTTGTTTAGTTTATGATTCTGTGGCTGCTACCTACCTGGTAGCCACTTAGTAGCCATCTTGGTTATCAGACTGATTGTCTCATAGCACTTGTGTTCAGGCAACCTTATTTCACTTAAAAATGGCCACAAAATGTAGTAGTAGTTTATATAACTGTGATGTTAACACTTAAAAATGGCCACAAAATGTAGTAGTGAGGATAGTTTATATAACTGTGATGCTACAGCGATTCACATATAAGTAGTTCTATTTTATTAGTAGTATTGCTATCAATCTTTCACTGTGGCTAATTTATAAAGTAAACTTTATCATAGGTCTATTGTATAGGACAAAAGTAGTATATGGAGGGCCCGGTACTCTCTGAGGTTTCAGGCATCCACTGGGAGGCCTTGGAACTTACCCTTGTTAATAAGCCAGGACTATTATATTTCAGTTTTACAAAGAAGATGTCAAGTTTGTGAGTTTTCCTTTTAATGAATTTTACCTGTTTTTTTCTATATTCAAGCTATTAAAATCTGTTGGTTTACTGGGACAGAAAGTAGATTCTGGCCTCCAAGGTAACTGCTTGCACCTGTGCCTGCCTTCCCACAGGGAGGACTTCAGCGGCAACAGCAGTGATAATGATTCATCAGTGAGGTAGGTAGCACTTTTTCTGGGATGAACCAGTGAACTTAGTTGTCAGACCTCGTATATCCAGTGGTAGAAATTTTGTGAGATGCGATTTTAATTTTAGCATCTTGTTTTCTTAACTTTGACATGACTTCTAAACTTTCTCAATATACTTATAATTATTGATCACGAGTTTCCCTTTTTCTGTCAATAAGCCCTACCATCCTGGGGAGGTACATTTGTCTTCTACTGAGGGCCCCCCAGTACCTGTCTCTCACTGAATTCCAGCCTCCCCGTGCACCTCGGTTTGCTTATACAATCTGTCTGCCTCTGCTGCCCTGTCAGCTTCAGGAGACTGAGGTAGTGTATGGCACACAGCAGATAATCAATGGGTGTTTAGAGAGTAATTTTTGCAATAATACTTTTTAGCATCACAGTTATACAAACTATGCTCTTTATTGCTTCCAATTTCCTGTATATCCCACTACCCCTGTTCTACACAGAAAGTGCCTTCTCCTTTGCTTGCTGGTTTTTAGATGAATAATAACTCTCTTTACTCTGGGAAACATCTGTTGCAAATCTTAATCTGCACTGATGCTCTCACAAGATATGATTATGCTTTAGCGAATTTAGGTGTCTCTGTATTTTGGAAGTGGGAAATGCTAAGTGCATTTTCAAATGACTGTGAGATTTTTTTTTTTTTCTGTCTACTCACCTTTCCACTCATTTCATTCAGCCTAAGGAGCGTGGAGAAAGGAAAGGGATTGTCTCGTTTTTCAAAATATTGATCTGACAAATTGGCATATGCAACATAAACTCTAGGCTGTTAAATGATTTTGAAACTATGTCATCATAGAAATAAAGATAGTTTGTAAGAGGGACAAACTCAGTGGAAATCAAGTGGGGGAGGTTAGGGGAAGGTGCAGAGAGGAGAGGTAAAAACCTACATAATGGGTACAGTGAACACTATGTAGGTGATCAGTGCACCTGCAGATGGGATGTGAGCATTAGAAAAGCAATTCATGGCTCGGTGCCTGTGGCTCAAGTGGCTAAGGCACCAGCCACATACACCTAAGGTGGCGGGTTCGAATCCAGCCTGGGCCCGCCAAACAACAATAAAGGCTGCAACCAAAAAATAGTCGGGTGTTATGGTGGGCGCCTGTGGTCTCAGCTACTTGGGAGGCTGAGACAGGAGACTCACTTGAGCCCCGGAGTTGGAGGTTGCTGTGAGCAGTGAAGCCATGGCACTCTACTCAGGGGGATAGTTTGAGGCTCTGTCTCAAAAAAAAAAAAAAAAAGAAAGAAAGAAAAGCAATTCATGAACCTAAAATATTTGTTCCCCCTTAATATTTTGAAAAAAAAAATACTGCATTTAGTTTGAAGTTAAAAACAATGAGAAAAACATTTATCTATTCATCCAGAGATTGAAAGATTATTATATAAAAGGAGTGTATTATACTCTACTCATCGTTTCAGATACTAGAACTTAGATGTATAGGTGGCAATCATAGGGAGGATCTGACTTCCCACTACAAACAACTCTGTCTGCCTTATGTGGTCGAATAGACGAGCACTAGTTCCTGCAAATGTTCTGGGAAGATTGTACCGTCATCTAAATAGAGGAGATAGTTCCTTGGAGTTGGGACAGGACACCCTCTTAACTTTCTTTTATAAACAAAATTTGATTTTCTTTTCTATTCACTGTCAGTACAAGATAGACACGAAGAATAAGAACTCTTGGGTCGCACTGCCTGGTGTTGAATACTGGCTCCTCTCCTGCCCAGTTGCATGATTAAGCAAGCTTTTCAGCTTTTATGTGACTCATTTTTCTCTCCTGCAACCTGGGGGATTTACTCACAGTGCTATTGCGAGAGATCAGGGAGATTACACATGTAATACCCTTGGAAAGAATGCTTGGCAATTAGATAGCAATAAACGAATTCTCTTATTAGTTAGTCAGAAATAAGGGCCATTTCCAAATAAAAAATCTTTAAATCAATTTGATTCTGCAATCATAAATGTAAATCATATACGGTATATAGATGTGTATGTATGTATATAGATGTGTATGTATGTGTGTGTGTGTATATATATATATTATTCTTGTGTGTATATATACGTATAAGTAATGCAGTAATATATTCTCCCAAATCCCTTCAGTAATTTACCATTCCTGGTCTGATATATATTATACCAGAATTTTATACCTATAAATCTATAATGCATCTATGAACTTACCAATGGGTATACATGCATACATAAATACCCCGCATATTAATTTTTTCTCTTAATTATTATACACATTTTTCCATTTATGTACATATAGAACATCAATACCTTATTTTCATGCCAAAGATTAGTCTATATTAAAGATGTATTGTAAATTTTTAATTCTCAGTAGATGCATACTCAAAAAACTTTTAACTGTTGTTATCAGTGCTACAGTGAGTAGTCCTAATCATCTTGGACACATCATTATTATTAATTCAATAAATTCCTAGATCTATAATTGATTAGTCACATTTTACATTTTATACACTTATGACAACTGTCCTTCCAAAATTTTTAGCGCATTTAAACCCCAAACCAACTGTGTGTAAATGCTTGTTTTCCATCACCTTTAATAATATTTGGCATTCAAAAGATTCTCAATGTTTATCAATTTTAAAGTGATATTTTCCTGCTTTAATTTATATTTCCCTAATTATTAGAAGTTATTCATATGTTTATTTGATAACTATTTTACTTTCTGATAGTTTTACCCATTTGTGGAAAAGAATTCCAAATGTAAATTCTTTGTCCATTTTGCTTTTGGGCTCTTGTCATTTTTTTTTTTTTTAATTTGAGACAAGAGTCTCACAATGTTGCCCTCAGTAGAGTGCTATGGCCTCACAGCTCACAGCAACCTCAAACTCTTGGACTTAAGAGATTCTCTTGCCTCAGCCTCCCAAGTAGCTGGGACTACAAGCATTCACCGCAATGCCCGGCTACTGTTTGTTATATTTTAATAACTACCAGAGTTTTTTTTTTTTTTTTTTTTAGTTCCTGGCCAGGGCTGGGTTTGAACCCACCACCTCCAGCATATGGGGCTGGCGCCCTATTCCTTTGAGCCACAGGCTCCACCCCAGCAGAGAGTCTTCATATTCTAAGGAGAGTCACACTTTGTTGTACTTTGAACAATTCTTTTTCTCATCTTGTCATTGCTTTTTCAACATTGTTCATAATGTCTTCTGAAAAATATAATGTCAAAATATGAAACCAAGCACATTACGTTTTTTAAATGTTCATTCACCACTAAGTCATACCAAAAATACCATCTCTAAGCTACGATTATGAAAATATTGTTAAACATTTCCTTTTTCTACAGTTACCATTCTACTTTTTCTCTCAACTTTTAATTGACCTGAAATTCATTTTGCCCCTTTGTATTTGAAAAAGAAATCTTCCCCCCAGTAAATAGTCAAATATACCTAAACCATTTATTTAATAATCCATCTTTACTCCCCTGAGTGGTAAGACCAGATACATTCAATGTAAATTCTCACATTTATATTGGATCTGTTTGAGACTCTACATTTTATTTGTATTTCGATGTCAATCTACTTTACTAATTTATTTGCTCTCACTTTATGTTTATTGATATCTTTCTCAAAATTAACTTCATTACTCAATAAACATATTCATCCAAATAAACTGAACATTTTTTCAAGTCCCTCACCTAAAAAGGAAGGGAAAAATAGAAAATTAGAAATAGAAAGAAGAAAGGGAAACTAATCACAGCCGCCATTTTTGGAGAAATTTCATTGAGTTTAGATTTTGGAAACCATGCACAAAATACATATTTACAGTGTTGAAACTTACCATTTTGGAACACTAATTCCACCTTTTTGTGACTCTTTCTGCCATTCCTCTCACTTCATATTTTTCTGTATTGATATTGGTATATTAAAATTATAGCTTCATTTGAATAAAATTGATGGTTTATTCAATGCTTCATCTATTCATCTTATATTTTTTTCTCCAAAATGGATGCCTTCCTTTATCCTTTTCCAGAAACTTGATTTTGATGATGTCATCCCAGTTTATCTCTTATCTTTATTACTAGTATTATTCTTTTTTTAATTATGATTTGCTTCTGTAATGGGAGCTCTTTCTATTATATTTCCTCCTTTGCTATTATGGGTATTGTTTTCTCGTTCTCAATCTTGAATTTGGCCATTTTTTAATTGAATTTCCATTTTGGAATGAAAGGATGTTGTTGACACCTGACTTTGTGACTCTGGGGATCAGAGAATGTTACCGCTCAGACACTTGGCCACTTGATGTCTCATAAATGGGCATTTGGCTTCTATCAGGGCCCCGTGTCAAGCCAGGGGCTGTTTTCCAGTCCTGGACAGTCATCTGCAGAAGAGGTCACGGCTTTCTATCATGACCCTGAGGCTTACCCTATAAATTCTTCTATTGGGATTTGCCGTAGTTGACCTGTGCTGAGTGGAGAATTTATTTAGCCATCCAAGCACATGGAGCCACTTCCAGCCACTTGGGCCGGCACAATAACTCCGGAGTCTGTCTGCAACACACCCCCATTAGAGTTCTTGGCATAGTCTGGATAAAAATTCTTTATCAGATGTATCTTTTGCAAATATTGCCCCAGTCTGTGACTTTCCTTCTCATTCTCTTAAAAAGTTTTAAGAATTTCAAAAATCTCTCCCATGCAGTGAAAAATTAGTTTGTTTATTCTGTAGTCCTTGTGATCCACAGTCAAACTAGGCCATATTTTCACCCCCACTTAGTTCACCTAAACCTTCTTTCTGCAAAAGCAGAAAACCACTAATGATAATTTAAGTAACTTTTTTGCCTTTGCCTTCTATGGGACGCTAATATTAGTAAGCAGATCATGATTGTCTTCAAATCCTACCAGGTAAGATATCAGCTACAGATTTCGCTCCTTATAGAGCTATTGCATCGAGACAGTTATGGTAATTTTTGAGACAGTAGGGTCTTGCTCTGTCACTCAAGAGAGAGCACAGTGGTGTCATCACAGCTCACAGCAACCTCAAACTCCTGGGCTTAAGCAATGGTCCTGCCTCAGGCTCCTAAGTAAGCTGAGACTACAGAAATTCTCCACCATGTTCAGCTGATTCTTTCCGTTTAGCTAGAGACAGGGATCTCACTCTTGCTCAGGTTGGTCTCGAACTCTTGGTCTCCGGCAGTCCCCCACATGGGTGTCCCAAAGTGCTAGAATTATAGGCATGAGCCTGACTTTAAATACAATATTAGTCAAGTTCTAAATCAAGAAACAAAAGTCACTTTAAATTTTTTAAGCAGAGAGAAATTCAGTACAGAGAAAAGGTACTATTATTGGAAGGGTTAGAGGTATAGTAATTGGGAGACCACCACAGTAACCATTGAATTCAAGGAATCACAATTCGGGTATGAAAAGAAAATTGTTATTAATATCCATATCTCCACAACGTGATTCTATTTCTGTGCTATAGCACTGCCTACCCACATAATAGCTAAATTAATGTTAGTTGTTTTATTGTTATCCTTTTATATGTCTTTCTATACCAAAATCTGTATGAATTATTACCATTAACTCAGATGAATGCTTTCATCATGTCTTTAGGTCCGTGTAAGTCCCTAAAAGACTACGGGGTTCTGAAAGAGTTTGTAAACAGGCAGACAGGTGTCAGTGAAGGTCACGACCAGCCCCAAACAAGGTGAGCAACGGGAGATAGTGAAGAAGCAGATGTGCTCCCTCCCTTTCACCTCTTCTGGCTCCAAGGAGGCCTTAGGTCCCTCTGCGTTTTGCAATGCTGTGATGAAGGACGCCCCAGCTTCCTTGCGGGGGTAGTGAAGGAGAAACTATTATTAAACGTGTGCCCTTAGATTGTCATAGCAACCTTCCATCTCCAGAGAGGAACATGGCTTTAACCTGGTCAGCGGGAGCAGGACCAGTGGGACATGGGGGAGTACAAGAAGGACCCAATGTTTATTATTAGACGTCTGAGAGTTTTCTGTAAGTCTATACTTTCATTTTAAATTTTCTAGCAAAGATTAGGATTGAACCAGTATGCTGTAACACATACTGATTTAAGGAAGCTACATGAAATCTTAAAGAGTAATAGTAATTATGTCCATAATCTCTTTACTCTGTCAAAATTAACTGCAACTAGGTCCAAACTAGTTGCCTTAAGATTCATATGTTAAGAATGCAGAATGCGAAAGAGGTTCTTCCCTTTATTTTTTAATTCCCTCTTAAAAATATACCAAGGTAGATGGTTTCTGCAACACGTTTAAAGGTTCTTCTACGGTTCCCTTCATTATAATTTTAGTTATTCTAATCGAAATACTTCAGGAGTAAAAAAAAGTAGATATTAAGTTAGTAGCTAACATAGATTAATGAAAAGTAAGAAAAAAGAATACTTTCCTAAAACTATATGTATTTCCTGGTTCTCTGTTAAATAAAGTCAGAGGTTCTTTTGTTCATGTTTTCTTTCTTGTGAACATTAACTGAATGTTAATTTGGCAGAACATAATAAAGTAGAAAATCTGAGTCTTATCTTTTGAAATTTAGTAGAGGATGTTCCCCCCAATAAATTCCTCTGCATCAAACACTATGTTCAAATTATCAACGAAAACATAGTTATTGTTTGCTAAGCTGACTGAGAATGAGACTCCACCCTAAGGATTCCCATTTCTTTACTTTTCAGCTTTTACTTGCTATCCCCCAAAGACCCTGCACTCTGATTGCTACTCTTCTTACCAAGGGAAAAGGGGATAAATTTTCCTTAGAGATAGTCTTGCCTCTTAGGGAGAATAAGTGAGGATTATTGATCAGAATGGCAAGACATATAGAGCTTTTAAAAATTAAATTCAGGTATAAATATCTTTGTTGTAGTGTGATTTTTGGCCTTCTGGATATATACCTAGTAGAGGAATTGTAGGATCAAATGGCAGATCGATTTTTAGTTCTCTAAGTGTTCTCCAGATTTCTTTCTAAAAGGAATGTATTAGTTTGCAATCCCACCAGCAATGTAGAAGTGTTCCCTTTTCTCCACATCCATGCCAGCATCTCTGATTAACACAATAACTAATAAAATGACATGAAAGCTATGCTAACCAGTTTGATGAAAATATTTCAAATTGTATATAAAAACAGCACACTGTACCCCATAACTGTATTAAGGTACACAGGTATGATTTAATAAAAAAAAAATTAAATTCAGTTCATCTTCAAAGTGCTTTGTAAATTGCTACAACATATACAAAGAGACTAGGTCAACTTCTTGTACTAACTAAGAACAATACTTACCCACTTTATATGATTGCTAAACTGAGACAGGAGGGGGTACTAAAAACTTACTTTAGACCCTCCCAATAAAAATACCTATTTGAGAGCTTACTTCTCAATATGCCTTTCTTGGAATTATTAATTGCTATCATTTTCAGAAATTATCTTCCCTTAACCAGGGAACATAAATAGAGTGTGTATGTCAGAAGTTCAATGTAAATGCACTTTCTTATTTTCTTCACCAGATCATCATAGACTGAAATAGAGAAAAAAAAATCTTCAAAAATTATATACCTTAGCACTGGACATAGAGCTGAACATAAAAATGATGATTATGATGCAGAACCTGCTGCTGTTGGAAATTCAGACTAAAGATATCTGTTTAACTGTTTATAAAGGAGAAAGAATATTGGTGGAAAAATATTGCTTTATTTAAGAGTTGTGGCTTTTTAATAAAAATTCTTGGAGGTTCCTCCCATTGTAGGCTTTTTTTCTGATTGTCATTCATTTAATTCTCAAATAGAGGTGCTTGGTGCTATTCAATAGATGAAATTTTACCTGATAGAAAGATCTTAGCTTGTAATTCAGGAGGAGAAAAATGCCCAAATAAATATGCCCTTCCTAAGAACACAGACACTAATGTCCTTACAGCAGGCTGCTTCCCGAATGAAGTGGGTTGTAGGAAACAACAGCTAAGTGACAAAAGCTTTTCCTTCACAATCTGGAAACAAATGGGGCATAGGGAAAAATAGCTAAGTGGTTATGACAATTCCTACAAAAATCTAAAATAAATAATATTTATTACATATGAATTTAGTATATGAATCTAAACAACAAAATGATTCACTCTGCCAAACGATATATTAGGCACTAATCAAATGTAAGAAAATTACCATTTTATTACAGAGGTGATTGATGTGAATGTGCAATAGATCTTCTGGATGTAAGTCTTGCTTAATCACATCCTCGTTATCTTAATCTGTTCTCAAACTAGCTCAGGAGAAAGGACAAATGTGTTGAAAAGTCCACATACTTCTAGATCTCTGTTTCTCTTGACTTTCTAGGTTGTATTTCATTAAGCTGGCTTGTGCTGCATGGCTGAAAACATTGCTGCAAGGGCTGACTTTGCTGCCTTATTTCTGGCCCCCAACTTTATTTTATGATGATTTTATAATGAGTTACCATGAGAGTACATAGGATTAGATTACTATGTAAGGTAAGGTCCAAAGTCTGAGTTGTAGTTGAGTCCCTCACTTAGGAAGTGTGCCACATACCCCTACATTGTACCGGATAGGTGGAAACTAATTGAGACACCCACTTCTGCCCACTTACGCCTTTCTTGAATTAATTGTGTTTTTCTCTCATGGGGTCCTATATTGTTGGTCTTGTATTTTCAGATTATTACTGAGTACACGGAATGCTTGTTTTTCCATTTTTGAGATGCTTTACTTAGGAAAAATGTTCTCCAAATCCACCCAGGTAAATACAAATGATTCAAAGTCTCCATCTTCTTTATATACTATTATCTCTGAGATCAGTACTTGACTTAAAACGAGTGAATTATAGGATTTAAAATTTGGGCCCAGACATTAGCCTATGAATGGATTAGTAAACTGTGATAGATAGACAGATATTATATATATAATATATATATAATTATATATATTAGATTATACATAATTATATATATTATTAAATATATTGTTGGTCTTCTATTTTCAGATTAGTACTGGGTACATGGAATGCTTGATTTTCCATTCTTGAGATGCTTTACTTAGGAGAATGTTCTCCAAACCCACCCAGTGAGATATATATATATACACGCATATGTATAATATGTGCATATTACATATATAATACTTATGTATAATATATGTATAATGTATGTGTGTATATATATATATATATATACATATATATGTGTATATATATGTATATATATCACAGTTTACTAAACCATTCATGGGTCGATGTTGTCTAGGCCCAAATTTTAAATCTTAGGAGTTAAAATTCACTCATCTTAAGTCAAGTACTGATCTCCGAGATAATAGTCTTTGTTTGGGAATGCATGATCACATGGAAAGACCTGGCATTTATAAGAATATGGCACTTTCGGTTTTTACCCTATGGCTATGATGATTTCAGTATTCACTCTCAGTATTAGAGATTTCAGTATTTCAGTATTATGTCTCCCATTGCTATACATGAGAGAAACTGAATAAGGTAAAAGGCATTTGTTGTCTCACATTGTAGAGAAATATAGTAATTGCTGGGCTTTAGGCTCAGCTACACAGAGTTGTTAACATGATATCATTGGTTCCTGGTTTCACTTTATCTCTTACCTTTACTTTGTTTTCAGCATTTTCTTTCTTAAATAAAATCCTCCATCCTGGTCTCCAAAGGGCTACAGGTGCTCCAGACTTTTAGGATTAAGTCCACTGGAAATGGCAAACTTCTTTTTTAGTAGCCTCCATGGAAGCACAGATGTTCATTTTAATTTTACTAACTTATGTCACATTTTAACATCTGAAACAAATAGTGTGGCTAGAATAATGTGATGGCTCAGATAGGCTTAGGCTTGATTTAGGTACTCAACCACAGAGCCGAGGTGTGGCGCCCCACACAGAAAATACCAAAAGGGCTTTGAAGAACTAATACTCATCTGAAAACTGGAATTCTTGCTATAAAATGGTGGGATGGAGGCTGAAAAAAACAAATCTTAAAAGTCTCTGAATAATACCCTATGGAGACGTAACACCCGAGGGGGCAGCAATTGCTTCAGTAAGACATTTTTCTCAGAAGTAAATGCAGCACTACCTGGGCCTCAAAAGTGACAAGGTGGGCATTAACAGGTCGAGCATACTCTCCACCCATCTTCACACAACCCCATTCAGTTTAAGCTCTGAGAGTACTGCAGCACTGTGTTAGCAAAACCAAGATGTGTGGTTTGAGTAGAGTCAGGAAATGAAGCCTTCTGGAAGCATCCGTATCGGGAAGGTGCTCCTGATAAACTCCACAGAGAATAACAAAAGGGACTATGAGAAAACTATTCAAAAACCGAGTCACCCTCTGGTACTCCCAGAAATTAATGGCTTCCATCACTTGGTGATAAGAGCCAGTGAAAAATCATTAGAATTTCTTTCTCAGGTTGCGTCCTTAGACTGGTCACATTCTTGGAAATGTTGGTTAAAATTACCTAATATAGGGGGAAAGTTACAGGGGAAGAGAGAGAACACGAAAGGAAAGGAAAAAGAGGGAATGGAATTAAATTTCATGCAGGGAGTTGTAGATCATAAGGCACAATGATACTGAGGGAATAAAACTTCAATAGACCGGAGTTCTTTCTTGTTGAATCTATAATATTAAAGTAAATAGAAGACATTTACTTAAGTTATCAAACTGTGATGTAAAAACTAATGAAAAATACCTTGTATGCTTTGAGAATTTAATGGAATAATACAAATCTATTACATTTTCAGAGTATTACCTGGCCCAAGGATGCAGCTCCCTGAATGTGGAAATGATTTAGAGGAAAACACTGAAGCCCTAAATAAGTTCCATAAAAAAATGCTATGAAGTTTTTTTAAGATGGGAAAGTTTTTTAGATGGGGAATGTATGGAAGGAAGACATTTCTGGTATGTGAAAACAGCAGAGGTAGAATGGCCAAAATTTCAGAGTATTTCTCTCATCAAGTCGATTGGCTTAGCCAGGGTGGAATGATGGATGAGAGTGGCTGGTTAATGGCTTATAACAAGATAAGTGGCAAATTAAAAAATTCACTGATTGTAAACTCCTAAAAGGTAGAAAAGTGTACGTTGGTGGGCAAACACCTGCTCTGGGTAGTGAAAATTAGGGCTGGTGACAGGCAAGCCGCAAACACGCCATCCCAGACCGAACCGTGGAAGATGAGCCTGAGAAAGAGGTCTGATTTCAGATGGTAAAGGATTGTGCACGCCAAGTTCAGAAACTTCGTCTTTTTTCCCCAAGTGACAGAGAGCTAGCGAAGATTTTTGTGTAAGGAGATGGTATTATAAACCTACTTTAGAAACATAACTCTGGCAGCCTGTGGAGGATAGAGGTACAAATTTATTCAGGAAACGGTCGCTGTGATCCTGCTGGAAGTAGTGATAAGGCTTCACATAGGATTGTGTCAATAGCAAAGGAAAGAGAATGGATAAGAAAAATGATTCCAAATGACAATGAATAAATCATAGTGCAAGTGAGAAGGAAGTGAGAAGATGGGGAAAATGTTTCTGTGATTTCTAATTTGGGTTCCAGAGGGAGGTAATAGAAATCACAGGAGGAAAGAAACTTTGGAGAATAGAAAAGGAAAACTTAGTTTGGGACTTTTGAGTTAGTCTCAGGAGAACATTCAGTTAAAGTTGTTCAGCAGATATTTAGAAATTTGTCTTCAGCTGTATAGACAGGTGAACTCCACAGATTAAATCCTGTCAATTCCACAGTTTTCAGGATTAGCTAAAAAACAGAGAATGGGTTCTATTTGCTTCTAGTCAGACAGAGCATCCAAAATTACAACATTGGTCACAGAGGGGGAGGAAGATGCGTTCCAGCTACCCTATTGATAAAAATTTTACACAGTGGCCCTTCTGAAATAAGTAAGTGCAGGCTACAAAAAAAAATATTTCATAGAATTTATAAAATCAGTAAAAAATAGGAACAAGCTATGCACAAAACAAAGAGATCAAAAGCAACCCTTTGACTTCTAAGAAAGGGGGAAAATGAAATAATGTAAAAATAATGTAAGTGATGAGTGTTGAGAAGCTTTGAGGAAAAGATGAACTTTCAGCTTTAAGTCTTTAAGTAAAAGTGAATTTAAATAATAAATTTAGTTTATAGGTGAATGAATAGTATTTTCAAAGAAATAGTAAATATAGTTTTAGAAGAGCACGAGTCCAGTGGCCACTGAGATACTTTACAGATGTGCTCATGATGGTTGCCCGTAGAAGCCTGGTTGCTTTCCCCTGGAGTCTACATTTGCAATTAGAACATTCAGTCACTTAAAACGTTAATATTTTTTTTATTGATTGCTACTTCTTGCTAGGATGTAGTAACTTATAAAGGACTTATTTTTCCTGTATTAAAAATTATAAAACTGGACAGGTGATATGAGGCAATTGTTTTCAGGCATTGAATATGGGCAGTTCAGGACATGCTAAGAGAAAGTAAATTAAAAAGGTAAGCCCCATAGGAAGCTAAGCTTCCTACCCTGGGTCAGTTTCCCAGACTGCACAATGGGGATTGGGGATTATGCAGTGAATGGAGTCTTCATGAGAGGAGGCCAAAATCAGAGTTCAAGGCTGGGAAAGTGGTTGGGATTGGTGGGGATGTAAACCAAAGAGGAGCAGTCTTCACAGAAGGCACCCTAGAAATCTGATGTGGGTGCCCTGTGGGCCCTTGACTGAGGACTGGGCGCTACGTACTCGGGCAAGAGTCCAGAATGTCTAGCATAGAGTGTTGCTGGGGGTCTGAGAACTGAACAAACACCAGAAGGCTGGCTGAACGAGGAGACGGTAGACTTCCAGTGCAGTCAGCGGGAGAGACCTCACGGGGCACTTTGGGCCCAATGAATCAGCCATAGTGTTTCATACCAATACCGACTGGACAGGCAAAGAAACAGAAAAAAGTCGACCCACTGAGAAAGGAGTTTTCAAGAAAGACAGCCCCTGAAATCACTGATACATTAAACTTAGTAGATCAGTATTTTTCAAAGTGCTATTATAAATACATTCTAGAGCTTTAAAACTTGAACATAATAAATGAAAAGATGAGCAATCTTAGAAGAAAAAGAAACTTAGAAAATGGCTAACACAGTTGGAAGGCTTACATTCTCTGATTCTGAGGCTTACTACGAGCCACAGTAATCAAGATGGTGGGGTGTTGGCAAAATAATAGATCCATAGATTATTGGAAAAGGAAAGAAAAAATAGTCACTTGATTTTTAGCAAAGGCACTGATCCAAATTCAGAGGAGAAATGCGTATCTTCAACAAACGGCACTAGAACAAGTAGATATTCCTAACTCACATGATCCACAATTTAATTCAGAATGAAGAACGCATATAAAGATAAAAGTGGAAGCTATAATTTTTTCTAGAACAAAGTGTAGGAGAAGAACTTTGTGACCATGAGTGGGATAAAGTTTTCTTAGGATACAAAAGAGGATACAATAAAGAAAATAATGATATTTTAGACTTCATCAAAAGTACAAAACCTCTGCTCATTGGGAAGCACCTGACCCTGCTCACAGCATCAAGACTGTTAAGGCCCAGGGAAATTGTCCCATTTGTTCTTTGAAGTTTTGCTGAAAATCATCGACAGGGGACAGATTAGTAGAAGACAGGCATACAAATTTATTAGGTTATAATTTCACATGACACAAGAGACTTCAGAATATAAAAGCCAAAGATACAAGGAAAACTGTCTGCTTTTATAGTTAGATTCAACAAAGTAGTAACAACCATGTAGAAATATGATTAGACAAGGGGCGGTGCCTGTGGCTCAAAGGAGTAGAACACCGGCCCATACGCCAGAGGTGGAGGGTTTAAACCCAGCCCCGGCCAAAAACTGCAAAAAAAAAAAAAAAAAAAGAGAGAGAGAGAAATATGATTAGACAAAAAAGATATGAAGGATGTGATCCAGTACTAATAGACTGAGTGGGGAAACCCAGCAAAGCCTGTTGGTCCAGATTCTTCTTGAACTTTGGGCATCCATTCCTTCCTTCTGGGTGCGTTCCAAGACTTCCTCTGAAATAAAGATCTTAAGAACTATAGTCAAATAATTGTAAAAGTAGGTCAAATAATTTCTTTCTGGCCAGTTTTCACACCTAGTATTTTGAGAGTTTATGGCTGGATATGAAGAAAAAAAGTTCTAATTTCCACAACCCACCTTTAAAAATGATTCTAGTTTTTCCGATTAGCTTTGGGGAAAAACATTGCTGACGAGAGGGCAGGAGAAAGTCAGAGAAAAACTTTTGCTTCTGAGGGCTTCATTTTTGGGATCTGAAAATGAAGCCCTCGTTTTCTGAGTCCCAACATAACTTTATTATAACTAATCCCAAACTGGAAACAACCTGGTGAACTGCATTTCATCCACAGAAAGTAGAACAACATTATGGCATGTTAATGCCATCAAATATTACTCAGCAATGAAAACAATGAACTATTAAAAGCAATAACTATATATGTCTAAAATCCTGTTGGATGAAATAAGCTAAACAGACTATATTCCATTTAAGTGACACACAAAAGTAGATAAAATGAATCCCTGGCCATGGAAATCAGACCAGTGGTATTGCCTAGGCGACCAAGGATGGATTGGAAAGGTGCCGAGAGGAAGGAAGTTGGTGGGTAATGGGGTTGTTTCTATCTTGGCGGGAGTGTTGGTTACATGCGTAGCCACTGAATTGTATGTTTAGTTTCTATATATTTCATTGTATGTAAAGTTTATGTGTGTGCATACATACATACATACAGGCATAAGAAAGAAGTGTGTGATGAACTTCTACTGAGTTCAAAGCCCCCGTAAGAGGCATTGTGAGGGATTCATAGAACAGGGAGAGATCAGAAAGTGGCCAAGATGCCAAAAGACTCTTCTGCCTCTAGAAAAGCTAGCTTTCTTTTTCATCACAATAGTTAGATATTTATAAACCAGAGTAATTACTCTTCACCAGTTTACTTAGCAAGTTAAATGTGTTTCATGAAAAATATGTATACTTTGGAAGTACTCTGTAAGTTTGACTCATTTACTTTATTTTTTAACCCCATTTGTATATCTTTTTGTGTTTAAATCTATTGCCTTTTAAAACTTACTCTTATCTCTCAATAATTTCTGTGCTTGTATTTTTCCACGACTCCAGAACTTCTTTCCAAATTTTTAGAGGTAGCTTCCCTTCTTTCCACACTCTTCCCTCTCGGGAGAGTACTGATTACCTCCCTCCTAATCGGGGAGCAAGCATTAAGTTGTCTTCTCAGCATTCTCATTAGGGTGCTGAATACCAAGAATCTCTGCTGTATTTCTTCTCAAAGACAGGCTTTTTCCCCTCTCCTCTTGGCAAAACAAAAAGAAACAAAAATTACACAGCAACATGAAACCTCTGATACGAATGAAAACTCTGAGAATGTCTTTTCCCAACCAACAAAATCAAATCTCTAGTAGAAAGCTTCTAAATTGCCTTCAATTCCCTTCCCGTAGCTATGCTCAATGCTTACTAATTAATTTGAACTAAATGGGCCCTTAGCAACCCTCATTCACAGATTTAAGTCTCAACGTTCCTTAGATTTGAAAAGACTATATCCTCCAGTAAATGTGTAACATCTTACAACCTGGATAAAATTTGTGAGCAGAAAATAGATCCTCCAGGTAGCAAGGTAAGCCCACTTTCTTTGTAATGTAGCATTACAAAGAAAAGGATAAAAAATAAATACTTGTTGGAGAACGTGAGACAGTGAACAGAGTCACTGAGTTTTAATTTGGCATTTGATTTTTAGGTACATGTCGAATAACACAATGAAGAATGCCTTTGACCAAGTATGTGCATCTTTTCTGAAAATCCTGACTGTTCATTTCTTACTTATTTTTATGTAGTTGATCCTCAAGGATGGTGGAATAAAATCAGATTCTAAAAGAAGAAAAACCAAGTTATCATTTTAGAAGTGGATAAAAGTGTTGGGAGTGGATGAATGTCATAAAAGGGCAAAGCGGTAGTTGATTAAAAATGTGTGGATGAGTATTAACTCTGTGTAATGCTCACTGAAAAAGCAATTAGAGAAAGTGACCACGTACCATTTCTCATCACCCTTACGGAAAATAGTTTTTAGAATGCCAGTAATGATGTGCATTACCGGAACTGAAATATCTCCTAGGATGTGTGCTGAGCACTTTTTTATTACTTGCAAATGTATCTTTAACTTCACATGTCCTCACCTAATGGGCGTGGTCATAGAGGCTGGTTTGCCTGCACACCAATGAGTTAACTCCAGGCTATGCTTGTGATTTTTGCAGTACTTTTTGCAGAGATGTTCCCAACTCTGCTTTTCCTCAGAATAAAGTACGGAGATTTTTAAGCATACAGAGTCTTACAGGATCAAACTCTTCAGAGGAGGAACCCTTATACCTATACATAGTTAGGGTTGCACAGGTAGTTCTAATGCACAGCACAGCTTGAGAACTATTGCACGAAACAACTCTCAAGAATGCAAGTGAGAACTAAAACTGACATAATTTGTTCTTTCTCTGTTAAATTATATTAGGATCAGGCTTACTTTATTATTTCTATGCTAAAGAATACTGGGATTAAGCAAATATAATTTAGCGGCTTGCTTTAAGGAATATCTACGCTAAGAATATAAGTCTTGTGAACCAACTAAAAAAAAGTGAACTTATCAACACTAACAGCTTATACATCCTAAGTGACATTAAGACCCTTCCCTCACTGAACCTCCAAGGCCAAAGTTAAAACGTGCAAAAGTCTGATCAGTTCCTAATGTGAAAATTGACCTTTAAATTCCCCAGGCCAGGCCCTTCTACCCTATAAATATCCTTGACCACCAGCTCCCATCCGAGAAACTTCTAAGACTGTTAATACAGTGTTGTCCCTCATGGCAGTGTGTATAATTCAGCTTTGCTTCATCAACCAGTATTTCTGAGGAGATGGAATCATAGTTAACATCAGCATCACTCAGTTGCATAAATTTGTCTTATAACAATC
Organism: Otolemur garnettii; assembly: GCF_000181295.1. Lineage (NCBI taxonomy): Eukaryota > Metazoa > Chordata > Mammalia > Primates > Galagidae > Otolemur > Otolemur garnettii. Next base: position 3,252,520 of record NW_003852430.1, on the reverse strand, counting down.
ATTTTATAAGAAAAAAATATAATTAGAATTTAATCATAGGTGTAAAGCACCTAGTTACAAACTGATGCCTAAAATTAATTAGGCATTTTTGCAAATATTCTTATCTACAGATTTTGTTTTAACATGAACTCTAGCAATACTTCACACTTTGATATCCCACAATGCCCTTGTTTAACCCAATCATCTGAACCAGTTGTCAAAAATCTCTAAGTTGTGTTTTCTCTGGTCGTTATACCTAAAACCTTAAATAATTCAGACATCTTACTACCCCCCAGGGATCTAGAGTCCCCGATTTTTTTGACAGTATAGATCCTTCTGTTAGTATATCTATTTATTAATATGTTTCACAAATAGAATTAAAAATTCAGAGAAAACAGCACATCCTGTAAGACTCTGCGTTAAACCAATCAGGAAAATATTACATATGGAAGTTAAACAATTATGACATTGACTCCAGGTTAATTTTGCCCCTTTCTTTGAAACAGCCTGTTTCTATTAACTGTATACAGATATAACTCAGTATTACTTCATTTAATTCTACCTATATACCTGACTTTAGACACACATTTAAATAAAACCTAAGAAAATACATCTAAGCTCATGACCTGAGATATGAAAATGGAGGATAATTCAAGAGGATTAAGAACTTTTCCAAAAACAACAAAAAAGGCAATCCAATAAATAAATAAACCTAGAGAAAGCTGGGGTGTCCAATGTGACTGATGAGCTTGTGTTTTAAAGGAGATATTTAAAGATGATTAGGAGTAAATAGGATAGAGTGGGATGTTAGGGGAGTCCAGGAAAGAAAGCTAACATCCAGATTAAGCCCAATGTCACCACCTAAAAACAAAAATAAAATCATATTAAGGTGAAGTTTGGCAAAAATGGCCTCATAGCTTATGTGTGTAGTGTGACTAGGGGAAGACACTGAACTTGAAGAACTAAATAAGGCAGTTACAACTACTCTTGGGAGTATGTGATCAACATTGAAAATCCTTAAAATCCTTTGAATCAATCTCGCTAAACCTCCAAGGTCTAAGTAGCTTATTCATTAAATTTTCCATCATTCTCATATTTAAAATGAAGAGAGATAGACTATAAAAATAAATTTCACTATATGCATTAATGACCCACTGTTTGCAGCTTTGGGATATGTCTGGTTTTAAGCAAAGAAAACAAGGAATTCATTGGGAAACATCACACAGCAACTGCGCTGATTTACTCTGCTCTAAGGACCTGGAGTCAAGCTGATGTTCACAAACAGGTATGATACAGGTGATAAGCTAAACAGGTATGATACAGGTATAGGCTAAGACTCTATGGCTTATTTTTAAAATCAGCATTAGATAGATCTATCTAATATGATTTATTCTGATTTTATTTCATCATAATTTGGGTATCAGTAATAAAGGCAGGAAAGGCATACGATGAGTTTGGACATCTAAATCTAATCCTTTCAGAGTTATGAAAAGTGAAATAAAGGGTAAGAAGCAGTTAAAAGTCAGAATAGATACATGATCTATTTAAAAAATCACCAGGCAATCTCTGGTTTCAGCTTTGATCTTACAACAAGTAAAAGCTAAAACCTAAAAATCAATTATTGCTTTTGGACCCATCAGGATACTCAGGTTAGGAGACAAATACTATCACAAAATCTAAAGGGAAAAGGACACCCAGGGAGTCACAGCAGACAGCTGCTTACTTAGAGCACTTCAAGAGCTGTGAACTATTAGGAACACTTCAATGGTAATTTTGATGGATTGCTGAAGGCTGAGCTTGACCTAGCATGAAAACGAAAACTCCTAGGGCCATGGTCTTACTTTATGCATTTTCCCTCCAGAAAACCCACCAGGTCCTCAGAGCAAAGAGCCAAGAACAAATCCCCTATGGCTCTGGCTGGGAGAAAGGAAAAATAACCTTTATGAAGTGCACCCAGAGTTCTCCATGACAAAGGTGTATTCTCCAGAGAAAAGGACTTTGATCTGAGCCTTCCAGATCTGAGGGAATGTCTTTTTCTCTTTTTCTTTCTTCCTACCTGTTTCTTCACAGGTGTGGTTTCACAAGAGACACTTGTAAAAGTCACAAACTATGGATATAGTCTCACTAACAAACTGAGATTTAATTATAAGATTATGTAGAATATTTCCCCTTTCCCACACCTTAGTGCTGCATCGAAAGGGCTCCAGAACAGCAACACTGGATTACAGCTGAAAAATTTGCAAGACACAGACTTTATTTAGGAGAAAGTCTTAGGAAGTCGTAAAGACACTGGAGTAATTTGAAGTCCTTGCTCAACCCTTCCAACTGCAACGTACATTGAAAGCAGTCCAACTTCTCTACAGATCAGCTTAAAACTTTACGCTGAAGACATTAACCTCAGTTCTCCTTACCCAGCAGCATGTCTGGTTATCAACAGAAACACAGAAGATAAAGCAGGCTTCAGAACAATGCTCAGAAAAGACACAGACTTTGGAATTATATGGGAAATTTAAAATAACTATGATTAATATTTTTAAAACTCTAGTGGAAAAAATAGGCAATATCCATGAACAGATAGGTGATGTTAGCAGAGGTCTAGGAGAATAGAGGTCATCTCAAAGGGACTCCCAGAATACACCTGGGAGATTCTTCTTGTGGTGACTCAGCTCTTAGGAATTTGAAAAAACTTAACTTCCTGGGACTTGGAGGCTGACACTTGCTTCTGGTAAAAGCCTGCAATTCTGTAAAAGCCAGAGTCTGCGTCTCCAGCTTGATTTAAACTGACCAATGAGAAAGGTACCCCTGGGTTGGAACTCTTTGATTGGAAATAAAAAGGGAATGATCAAGGCAGTAGGGAAGTGTGGCCATTTTGAATTCTTCTATGCCATTGGCTCCACTGACTGAAATAAAGCCCTTCCTCTTATAAACATGGTGTTTGGGTGCTCTTTCTCCCCATTGGGCCTAGTCTTCCTGCAACCCTACAAGAAAATGAGAAGGAAATACCAGAAATAAACCATTAGAGAAATAAAGAATGCCTTGAAAGGGATGGTCAGTGGGCTGAACACAGATATGGACGGAATCAATGAACTTAACAATCTGTCAAGAGAAACTTCCCCAAGTGGAATGCAAGGAAAAAAAAAAAAAACAGAATAGATTATCCTAGACTAGAAGAGTAATTACCAAAACAGTATAAATAAATGTAATTGTAATACCAGAAGGAGAAGAAAGAAAAAATCAAAGGAATATTTGAAGTAATATTGGCCAAGAATTTTCCAAAATTAGCGATAGATTTTTAGCACAGATCTGGGAAGCTCGGAGAGTACTAAGCAAGGGAAACACAAAATATTCTGCATCTATATTACTGAACAAAGAGGATCTGGCCCCCTGTCACTGCCAGCCAATATGCAGAATTGGGGACAGGTCCACCAAATTCTTATTTGTCAGAAAAGGATTCTGGGGATTCTGGAGAAGAGTGAGAGTAACCTCTCCAAGACTATTCTGTTCTTCTATTTCCAAAATCACAGTTTTATACATAAAAATTCCAAGTGAGCACAACTCAGTGACAGTCTATTACATTTCCAATTCAAAATTTAATTTTCTAAATCAATCCTCCTTAGCTACTCAAGGCAGGCATCTTTAGGGTGGGACCAAAATTTACAAAACAATAAGAATGGGAGACAGGAGGTGAAGGTCACTGAGGACCTAAAACAGCCAGACCAGCTTTGTCACGCTGGCCCTTACCTGATTGTCTCCATCTTATTTGCACCACATGTGCCCTCACCTAGGCATGTCATTTTCAAATTGTTCAAATTGTGGTCAGCACCAAAGACAAAGTAAAATTCTTAAAAGAAGTAGAAAAGTTAGCATAGGAAAACACCTTACCTATAAAGTAACAAGGATAAGAATTACGGCAGATTCAGGAAGCACAGACCACACTAAGCAGGACACACACACACTCTTAACCTGGTCACATCACCCTAAAGTGTGGTAAACCAAGACAACAGATATGTTTGACTTGAACAGAATTATTAATCAACTGGTCCTAACTGACATTAATATAATAAAATACTGTATCCAAAAACAGCAGAATATAGATTCTTTTTAAGCTAGCATGGAACAGGCATCAAAATAACCTAAAATCTTGGCCTTAAAATCCACCTTAACATATATAGAAGAATGAAAATCTAACAAAGTATGTTCTCATAGAACAATAGAAGTAAATAAAAACTCAATAATAGAAAGAAAGCCAGACTATCCTCCAAATATTAAGAGAACAAAGAACCCACTTCTAAGTAACGTGGGCCAAAGAATAAGTATCAACAGAAATTAAAAAGTGTTTTGAATTAAATATAAAAACACATCTCATCAAAATGTATGGTTTATAGCAAAAGCAAGGATTAAAGGGAAATTTACAGAAATAAATATAGATATGGTAGAAAAAAAGAAATACCTAACATCAATAATTTAAGATTTCACTTTAGAAAAGAACAGTTTAAACCTAAAAGAAAGTAGAAGAAATTATAAAAATTAGAGAAGAAGTAAATGATATGAAAAAAAATAAAATTAGAGAGGTGGGCACTGTGATTCTAAGACTTTAGGAGAATGAGGAAGGAGGATTGCATGAGCCCAGGAATTAGAGAGTTTGAGGTTGCAGTGAGCTATGATGCCATTGCACTCTAGTTGGGCAAATGCTGGCAACAGAAAGAGATCCTGTGTCTCAAAAAAAAAAAAAAAAAAAATCAGAGGAGAAATTAATATGGGGGGGGACAATAAAAGTACCTAACTAAACTAAAAGCTGATTCTTAGGAAAGACTAATACGCTGATAAACTTTCAAGGCTATCGAAGAAAAAGGAGAGGAGTTACAGATTTCTACTATTAAAAAAAAGGGGGGGGACTCATTACTATGGATTCCATGGACAATAAAAAGAAAATAGGGTAAACCGGAGAATGGTTTTATGCCCCCAAATTTAAAAAGTTAGGAAGACTGAAATAGAGCTTTCAGATACACAATATTTTCTTCATATGAAAATTATTTATTTGCTTTCTAAAAGATCCCAATGGTTGTGGTTTTATTAACACACAAAGGATATCTGAAATGCAGAAAAGCAAAATGAAGAAAATAAATAAATCTATATTCTCAACGTCATGGAAAACATTTGCTGAATTTCAGTAAATATACCTATAGATTTTATGTAGATAGATGTAGACCCAAATACAGTAAACACTGATGTAAAAGAGTATATAATTTTTTAAGTTGTATCAACATACACAGAAAACTTCCATCGTAATCTTTTTTGTGTATAGTTCAGGAGGGTTGAGTACTTATTCATTTTTGTGTAACCAATTTGCAGAATCATCTCCAAAACTGAAATTCTCTATCTATCACACAACCTCTCGTCCTTTTTGCCCAACCCCTATATCATGTGTTACCTGACGTTTTAAACTTAACATATCAATATGTTTTCAAGGATATTCATCAATTGTTTTTAATGTCTGCACAGAGACTGCTTTGGATCATAATTGATTTAGTTGTAAAACAATTTTTGAAATTTTAGAGTTTTAGCCACAAACATTATTAAGCTAAATATTTTTACGTACTCCTAATTATTTTTTTCAGATGTCTTAGAAGTATCAGTTATGGGTCCAAGGGTATGCACATTATTAAGACTTTTTCCTCATTACTTCAGCCCTTGAAGTCCAGTTGGTAAGAATTTATTGATTAGAAAATGTAAGAAATTGAATATTGTGACAATAAAGGCAAGTGACAGAAACTACTATAATCACACTACAGTATTTTAACGCATTAGGTGTTAGAAATTGGCTATGGAGGGAAAAGTACTAAATGTAAGGTCAGAAGATCTGGAGTCAGTTTCCCACAATGCTGCCTATCACTGGAGTCTCTCCAGCATTCGACCTCACCAATCTATTTCATCATTTTAAAGTTGAATTGATAAAACCTGCCATAGAAACCTCCCATGCTTGTTTTAAAAATCAATACGAAACAAAGTACATGAAGCACTTAGACAATATATAACAGAGATTTTTCACTAAGATTAGAGCTAAATGAAAATCACAGCCAGACCTGAGGGGGTGTCTGTAATACCATTGGAGCCCCCTGCCTGGACTCTGACCAGCCATAAACTTTATTGCATAGTCCTTTGGAGAAGTAGCTACTAGTTCAAGTGAGGGAGCCAATAATTGTTTTCTATTGCTATGTAACAAATTACACTTTGTGGTTTAAACCATAATCATTCACTATCTTCCAGAGTTTCTAAAGGTCAGGAATTCCGACAAGCAAGATACTGAGGGGATACTTGTCTTAGACCTCAGATGGAACACTTGAAGGAAGGAGACTGGGATTTCTTTTTTTCTTCAGAAATTAATATTTGGTAAGAGATTTACAAACAGAAGAGAGGCCTCTCGGGCAACAGCAAAAGAATGAATCCCTGCACCTGCCCTCTGGAACATACCCTTTATGTAGCAAACTCCTTCTGGTAAAATCATATCCATCTGATCATGCCTCAGACTCTCTTGCAAAACTTATGACCCCTGTGGAAATTAGATAAGCATCTTTACAAGGTATTTTCTGTGTTACAGGTTTGTTTTTTGACTTTGCTGTAGGAACACTTTGGTATGTAGGAGTCAAACATCGGTCATGATGGTGGTTTTGCTTCAAGTTGGTATTACTCTGGCCACTCAAAAGGGTGCTTTCCTACATGGAGACTGGAATCTTTGGAAATTATCTTCAGTTGCCTTCCTGGCAGTTGGTGTCAGCTGTTAGCTGAGGCCCTCGTTGGGTGTTGGGCTGTCATTTGGAAAACCTATATGTGACACTTGTAGCATGTGCCCTAGTTTTTTCTACCACAAGGTGGCTAGGTTCTATGCACATACAGACAGAGAGAGGAGTGAGCTATGTTGTCTTATATGAACTAGCTGTGGAAGAGATTCCCGCATGTCAGAAGAAAATCCAAGTTCTCATTATCAGTATATTCAGCGATAAAAAGAGACAAACTTTGAGCATAAGAAGATTTAAAAAAATGGCTCCTCTTCCCTCTGGTCAAGGAATTCCTGGAAATACTTTTTTTGTGGGTCTTTGAGCTGCCAGTCAGGAGCCAGGCAAAACCCTTTTCCATCGCCCCAATCATTGTCTTTTGTTTCTGTTCTACTTTCTTAAAGATTTCCTGGATTGTATCTTTTATCTCCTATACCAAATTCCTTATTTTAGACATCGTAGTTTTAATTTTTAGAGGTTTTTCTGTAACCATTCTTTTCTTAGGCCATTTTTTTCCTTTACCTTTCTTATTATATTCATTACAATAACATTGACTTACATTTTCTCTGTTTTCTCTGAGCCCTTTTTCTGTTTACTTGTTACATAGCTCTCTGATGTTGGGGAATTTTCTCACTTGACTGGTAATTCTTACCAGTGTGATTGCATTTAGAGTGAGCCCTCACTGTTGATTGGTAGTATTGTGTTAGGGGATGGGGCTCCTGGACCGGAAGGCTTCCCTGGAGGGTGATCCAGTGAACAGCTGCCTTTTCTCCATAGAACATTCCATGTAAACATCTATAAATCTTGTTTCCTTTGGCTGATGAGCTCTACTAAAGAAGGCTCCTTTAGTATTGTCAAGGGAGTTTTAAATCTCCCTTAGGAAGGACAGAGGAAGATTTCACACTAGGCCTTATGCACATCTTGACCTAATCTCCCCATGTGCAACTCTGCTCCTCCCCCTCCGGTTCAAGCACAAGTCAGCATGGTTGTTTAGGGTGGGAACTGGTTCAACAATCCCTAATAAAGACTTTCAAGCAAGCCCTTTGGAGTCAGCCCCCTACCAATTCACACATTTTACCCTTCATGTTAAACCAACTTCCCAGCCTTGCTGAGGTTTCAGGGAACAGATTCCTGTGCTTCTCATAAAACCACCTGAGCATTGGTAAATATTTACCTTTCCCCATCTGCCTTCCGTCATCACACATTGGAGTAAGAGGGCTACAGAAGGCTCCTAGTTTCAACCATTTCAGAATTTATATTTGGTAATAATTTTTTAAAGAAGGGGAAAAGTTATGTTTACTGGTTTTGAGATTCCAAGTCTTATTTTCTATATAAACTGTATTTTTATCATAAAATTAACATATCTAAACATATAGATTTTAAAGAAAACAAATAAGCTAAAAAAATTACCCATGCTCCTATCCTTCGAAGGTAACCACTATTAAAGTACAAATTCTTGATTGACACGTTAGCTCTTCTTCTGTCGCGCCTTCTGGAGCCAGTTTACCACTTGCTGGAATGTTGCTTCTTATTAGAATCCCAAGTATCCTGATTTTACTTATTGCTCCTATTTTTTAGAAGGCTGCTATGAACGGTAGAGAACCCTACATAAAGAACTGTACTGCAAGAATTGGTACCTATTTTCTATATAAACAAATAAATATAAGTAAGCAAAGTTAAAAACTCTTATTCAATGAAGACAAAAAGTGTTAGTCATTAATCTTTCTCTAGCAAGAAAAAAAAAATTATCTGTAGTGTCACTTTCCAGAGCTGAGAAACAACAACATTTGTGAAGCTCTGGGGAGCTACCTGATTATTCAATCATGATTCCTGGCATTGAAAAACCCTTTCACAACAGAGGCCATGTCTTATTCATCCTTATCTCTTTTATGGTGCCTAGATAACGACTTCACACATATTGACTCTTGAGTAAAGGAAATTAAATACCTGAAAAAATACCTCTGAAAATTTTTAATAGACTGTATTTTTCACATTCAGGTGGGGCATTTCCCTTTGCTGAGATCAATTTCAATTTAGACTAAGATATGAGAAGAAATTAATTTATTGTGCAGATGGCATTTGCAAGTTAAAATAAAATGAAGTTTGCTTGGGTTTCCTTTGAATAAGGGCTCGTCTCTCTCTTTTAAACAAAGAAAAACATCATTTCATTAAATATTGATAGAAGCTGTCTAACTTATGAAAATATCAAAAGGAAAGTGGTATATTTAAATTGTAAAAAACTAGTTAATTAAAATTCTTAAATTTTAATGGTTTTACTAGACAATATATATTTACTGCATAAAAAAATAAAAATACAAGACAAAGCAAAAACAGAGAAACAAAGAAATATAATCTAACAGTTATCGAGATAAAAAATGACTGTCAAATACCTGAAGGATTCATAGAAAACAGGAAATCCCTAAGACACATCACTATCAGCATGTCCAAAGTCAAAATAAAAAAGAAAATTCTACAGTCTCCAGTCTGCAAAATGCAAGAAACAACCTCTGAAGCAAACCATCAACCTAACAGCAGACTTCTCAGATGGAGACTTTATAAACTAGAAAGTATTGGAGCCCCATTTTTAGTCTTATTGAATAGAACATCTATAAGCCAAGAATTTTGTATACTATAAAACTAAGTTTCATAAATGATGGAGAAATTAAAACTTTTCTTTTTTTTTCTTTTTTTTTTTTTTTTTTTGGCCATGGCTGGGTTTGAACCTGCCACCTCTGGCATGTGGGGCCGGCGCCCTACTCCTTGAGCCACAGGCACCGCCCCTAAAACTTTTCCAGACAAACAAATGCTGAGGGAATTTGTTACCACTACACATACTCCAATGGAAATGGTCAAACGAGCATTATCCATGGAAGAAATAAATAGATACCTACAGTCCAATAAAAACAGTCAAAAGTTAAGGCTCATAACTCTTATAAAATAATAATAAGAGGGAAAACAAAGCAGCAAATTATCATTCAACATAATGAACAGAACAGATTCTCACATATCAATACGAGCACTGAATGTGAACAGTCTTAATACTTCACTTAAGAGACATAGACTGGCTGAATGAAAAAAATCACATCCCAAGTATAGGCTGTCTCTGAGAAACACAGCTAACTCACAAGGACTTGTACAGACACCATGAGGTAAAGAGATGGAAAAAATATATTTCATGCAATTGGAAACTCAAAGCAAGCCAGTGTAACCATGCTCATATTCAATAAAATTAACTTTAAATAACAATGGTTTTAAAAGGGGCAAATATAACCATTATATAATGATAAAGGAGGAAATTCAGAAGAAGATATAGCATTCCTAAATATATAAGGACCGAACGCAGGGCCTCTAAGAACAAATGATACTAGATCTTAGCAAAGAAATAAACAGTAGCATCACAATGGCTAGGGACTTCAACATTCTATTGACAGAACTAAATAGATCATTGATGAAGAAAATCAACAAAGAAATATTGGACCCTGCAATAAATAAAGCGAGCAAAGTAAATATCTCTCATTTTAATCTTTTGTTAAAAATGTCCTAAAAACGTAGAAAGAGAGAATGCAGCAGTCACACGTGTATTCAAATTGAAGTTCTGCAATTCTGTTAGTTGTCTATAATCAGAATTTCTCCATGTAGATAGCATAGGGTTACCATAAACTTGCAGTTTATTCTAGTAACTCTTTTTTTTTGAGATGGAGCCTCAAGCTGTCCCCCTGGGTAGAGTGCCATGGCATCACAGCTCATAGCAACCTCTAACTCCTGGGCTCAAGCGAGTCTCCTGCCTCAGCCTCCCAAGTAGCTGGGACTACAGGCACCCGCCACAACGCCTGGCCATTTTTTTTTTTTTTTTGGTTACAGCCATCATTGTTGTCATTCTGAAACAATGGCGTAATGGAGTGATAAACTAATTTATGATTTACTACCAAAGCCTTAATTATTTGCTTCCCATTAGTAATGGAGTATCTCATTCTCTCCATTTTATTCTACGCAACTCCAGTTAAAATAAGAAGTCTATTTTTTAAATCCTAACTACCAGGTACCAATATGTTGCAAAAATCTATAAAGAAGAGACAAGACCAGATATCTGGTACAGGGTATTTGTTTTAAGAAGGCTCAAGAATGTCCACCTGTCTCTTGAATTGTGCTATCATTCTGAGTCTGGGTCTCAGTTTTTATAAAAGTGAGTTGTGCACTCAAGATTAAGATCCAATGGCTTGAGTAGTTATATGTGCAAAGAATGATCATTTTATCATCATGGAATATGAAACATGTTGAGGTAGATGTTTATCTTGGCCACACTAACAAGGATTCACCTTTTTCAAAAGCAGATTATCAATGATTATATTTATTTTATTTTATTTGTTTTTTGAGACAGAGTCTTACTCTGTTGCCCTGACTAGAGTAACAAGAGGCTCAAACTCTTGGCCTTAAGTGATCCTCCTGCCTCAGCTTCCCAAAGGGCTAGGATTACAAGCGTGAGCCACCACACTCAGCCGCTAGTGGTCATCTTTAAATTATGTATTATAATCTTGATCCGATCATCTGTGTTTAGGCCAGCAGGTCAGTTTTACTCAACATGGTGGCATCATCTCAGCAGTTTATTGTCAAAACAATTTTTTTTATAAGGATACATTGAATTTCACATGTACTTTAGACTTTATTTCTGAACCGTTTCAAATGAGTAATATTCTTCAAATAGTCCAGTTATTCAATAAAATAAAGTGGGTATAAAATTTCCGAATTTTAAGTAATCGTATCCATTGTAACAAAATTCTACTTACAGTCTGAGCTCTTTAAAACATTCCGTGGTTGATTTTGCCTTAGATTATGTTTTAAATGCCGATTTTCTCATCTGTTAGACAAGAAGGAAAGTCACTCTATTATGATTGCTGCATGACAGGGATGAGGTCGGGTGTTACACTAGGCCTGATATTTTTCACCTGTACCACCCAATATGTACTTCTCCATCGATTAAAGTAGAGCACACCAGTGTACATCTTGTGACACATCTTCAATACGTATCTTTCAATATCAATTACATCATTTACCAGAGAACGTTAAGCCATCTCTGAAATGTCAATTAATTTATAAATCATAATTTTCCAGAATGACACAGGTATTTGTCATCGTTGGCATGAGCACATGTAATTTCTTTTTCCTGATTATAACCATGATCTAAATGGAACATTACAGACTAATCGGGCTAATGTTTTAGATCTACATTCTGCTGCAGTATACATGCTTCTCATTTTTAATTTGTATTCAGAAATTCATGACAGGAGGCAAGAGTCTAATTGATTGTTCTGAAGACAGACTGCATACCACATCAAAATAATTGGAAATTTGGGACACAGCCTTGTATACATAATGCATTTTTCCCTAGTTAAGATTTCTTTTGAATTTGAAGTTGTGCAGTCAAAATGCAACCATTTTGAACATTATTAAGCTGAAAATTTATTATTATGGATATTCTAGTTCATAGGCATATGTATTAAAGCTAACAAAAAAGTCAAGTATTAGGGGCTTCCTTTATGGGATTAGTTTAAATTAAACTTTGTTCAAAATTTATACTTTTCTTTATTATAGATGTGGATATTGATAACCTGGGTTCAATTTCTGACTCTCCTCCTATGTACTAGTTTAACTTCAAGCTCAAGATCGTTAAGCCCCTTTTCTTTCTACTCTAGAAAGTGCTGATAATAATTCAGAGTGCTTTTGTGAGGATTATTTGAGATAACATACTTGAAAGTGCTTACCTAAGCCAGGCTTTTGGTAGTAACTATTTCTGTGTTCAGTCTGAAAAGCATGAACCTGTTTAAATTCCATATGAAATATAGAAGTCATCAAGGCAAATTAGAGTTTATAAAAATTCCTAACCATATTTTTCACTCTGGATGCATTCTATATGAAATATAGAAGTCATCAAGGCAAATTAGAGTTTATAAAAATTCCTAACCATATTTTTCACTCTGGATGCATTAAAAGGAGGATTCTGATAGGCAAGCGGCAAGGTGCAACTGTTACTCTGCTCTATCCTTGATTATTTAATTAAGGATTCAAATCTCTAAGGGGTGGGAAGGAATAATCCTTTCCAGCAGTCACTCAGGACACCCTCCCTGTACAAAGTCCACTCCTGATTGTTTTCTAGTCTCTGCCTTCAGTCTAACATCTAACACACAGCCCAAGTTTTGTTTTTTTTTCCTCAATTGAAAATGTGCCACGTTTGCACCCTACACTTTTGAAACACCATCCCCTTGGCCTTGGATCACCTTTTCTCCTATGACCCAACTAATTCCTCCATTTCATATTTCAACCTAGATAATACTCCCCCTTACCTTCCCCCTCCAAAAAAATTAATGTTTTTATTTGCAATTTTATTCACTATTCTCATCCCTGGGGAAAGTAAGTGCTCAATAAGGAGCACATGGGGAGTACTCAAGGCTTTTAACTGAATCCATCCTGTAATACTGTCCTCCTTGTACATTAGCAATGCGGGGAATGGGCTGGGTCAGCAACCCAATTTGAGGACTTACCAGGACTAACTGATATGATTTCTTTTTTCTTTTCTTTTCTTTTCTTTTTTTTTTTTTTGGCTGGGGCGAACCTGCCACCTCCAGTATATGGGGCTGGTGCCCTACTCCTTTGAGGCACAGGTGCCATCCATCAGTGTGATTTCTTGCTTATCTTCATGTATTTGGAGTCTAATTACCTGGTGAGTCCATGGGCCTGGGTAATATTAAAGGGACGAAAAGAGAAGTTGGAGAAACAACTTAGTCTACATTGCAGATTTATCTTAGGAGAATAGAGGATGCAGGGAGTAGTTGCAAAGGGCAATAAACTTTGCACCTTACAGGTCAGTTCCCACCACTCTTGATATTACTGGGTGCCAGTCTTTGACATCTCCATTGGAATAATATTAAACCACTATCATTGAGAAAATTAAAATTTTTATCCTAGTAGTTCTAAGAACAAAAATAAATACAATAAGGAAATCAGAAAAATTTGGATAGTATAATTAAATTTTATAATCACATTAAAAGAGATCTCAACTTGCAAAACGTGTAATATTGTCCACATTTATTTATATTGCATTCAGGAAACACAAAGAAAACCCCGCTCTTTATTTTTAAAATTTATAGATATGATGTTTACTTAAGCCTCCAGCTCCTGGGTAGCTAAAGGGAGAAACTGGGGGGAGATGCATGGAGAACAGTACATTGATTCTAATACGGTAAGCATGGTCCACTAGAATCAATTGAACATATTTTAAATTTACACATTCTCTCCCAGATCCTTCATTTCTCTCTGATCTCCGTGGTCTTCTGTCCCCTTTCCAAATTTGGGGGAAATGCCAAACCTGGAGTGCCCATGACAGTCACTGTGAATAAGCTTGTAGAAGGGACTCTGGAATCCTTTCTAGGATTCTGGATGTATAAGGTAAAACATATTTATAAAATTTGCAAAATTAATGTAAAAGGACCACAACGGATGAAAACTGCTGTCTATTTCCTCTCTGTCACAGTCTCTGTCTTGTCTAGTAGGGTAGAGTGGCCACAGGAAGTTTTGGAATTAGCCTATGGGGACATTTAGCTGACACTGTATGTAATAGAAGTCTGGAGCAATGCATTTCCGTAGTTTGCAGTCACTGCCGTGCAGCTTAAATTATGGCTGGCAGTCTTGAAAGGCTTCGAGGAATAATGTAGTCAGCTTAAAGAGTATTTAAGGAAACTTGAAATGTCCTGAAATTTTAAAGCTCATAAAGGACAGAAGCTTCACAAAGGGCTTCCCAGATTTAACAGCAATGGGAAAAATGTACCTGGCATTACTAATTATAAGTTGTGAAGCAGAAAATAACTTTTCTTAAACTGATACTAGTTTTCAATAAATTAGTTTTAAATTGATAATTTTGTTAAAGCAAATTTCTCCTAACCCTTCCCGAGGCAAGGCAGTTACTTTTCTAATTTCTCCATAGATGGGCATTACAGAATGATCATTTTGAAAAGGCAATTAAAGTTTAAGCAGTCAATGATGTAGAGGGAAAATGTATTATGTATTAGAGGAGCGAGTCAGGCAGCGGATTGTAAGAATTAGTTGTATTCTTCCCCCCACCCCGCCTTTTCTAAAGCCTTTGATGGCTTTTGAAAATTAAAATTTTCTTGGTGAATTCTTTTTCCATTTAGAACATATATATTCATTTTCATTCTTAATTTCTTAACTCTGATCTTCTGACACTTCCCCCAAATCTCCAAAAACCATTTACGTTTCATGCACCAGAAAGTTTAAATTTCTCCTGGATGTGGCTAATGTGAATTTGCAGCTCTGGCTGGGGCAGAGGTCTCCAACGTCTTGGTGTCTTCAGGCTACTCTGCCCACGGAGCTCCTGAGATAGATTAGTGGGAATGGTTCCGTCTAATTTTAGGGAGCAACTTATCCCCATGGCAAGATTATTATGCTCCCTAAACTGCAGCTGCTGTGCTTTCTTTGCTTCAACCACAGGCCTTGCTGCCCCAACAGCCATCTCTACATCTCTCCACATCCAAGAGGGCCTGCAAGGGCTTTGTGGTTCCTTTTTCAATCACATACTAGCCTTGGGGAAGCAGAAGCAGAAGTGGTGCTTCAGATGCTCTAGTACAGCTGTCTTCCTCTAATAGCACTAAGGGCCCCTGTGCTGGGACTTTGCCGGGATGTTACGTCTTCCCATAGAAAACGTAAAGTGTGTTTTTCAAGTCACCCATCATAATCTGTAGGGTTCTACAGAACAATTCCCTAAATTAGGCCAAGTGGTGATAATCCAACATTTAACTTAGTTTTCTACTTTCTCAATCTGTTGGGACTATGGTTCTATTTGCTCTTTACTCATAACTCCCCTTCATAAAATTCTATATTTCAAGTCTGTTTCTTCATATCATAGATGACAAGTCATACACCATGGAATCCGAGCCAATTTTCTAGCTAAAGTTTTAAAAATCCTATTTTGGTGTCTAAATCTGAATCATGTCTTTCTCTTTTCTTTTTTTGCTGCAATAAGTTCTCCCACTATACCAAGCATAAGAAATGATGGTTCTCATGATGATTAAGGAAAAGGTCGCATACCCAGGGAAACAGAGGAACAAAAGACATGCTATTTAGTTTTTCCAGGGTTTTCCTCGCTTCGTCTGTAAGTATAAAAAAGTAAGGAAAACAACTTCATAAATAATATGTCAGAACGAATTAGGAAAAGAAAATGAGAAAGAGGAAAACCTGATAAATTATAAGCACTGAAGTTTCTTCCATCTGACCACTTTGCTCTATTTTAAGGAGTCTTAAGTGAGTTACCCCTTTGATGAGGGGAAAAGAGGGGGGAGAGTGTAGAGTTGGCTCTATCACAGAAAGTGACTTGCCTGGTCCCCAGTGATGGAGTAGTGAGCCTGAGATCCTCCTCCTGGAACAGCACAGAAGATACTCTTCAAGGTTGTCTTCAATGGCGAAGAGGCAAAAAATAGAATGAACATCCATTTGGACAATTTGTTCCAGTTGCATTTGTATCTTTTCCTTGAGTAGCCGGAGCAGATGTATGCATTATAAATTTTTAATTTCATAATTGCTAACAACTTTTCCAACAGACATGGAATAGTTGGAGACCATCAGATTTCATTTATTCTTTTTTATATTTGGCCAACTGTGTCACCCAGCAGAGGGAATATCTTTATGATAAATACGCCAACCTAGAGAAATGACAATGCCAACTGGTAATTTTTTTTTTCATTAAAATATGAATCAACCCTTGAAGTGTTGAAATATATTTTCCCAGCTTATTGTACATCTTTCACTTTTCCATCAACCATTCCATAATGGTCATTGAAATACTCAATGTTGGGAACAACTTCTTTTCTCTGCATTTTCCAAGAACATTCCTAATCTACTTATAATATTTTAGGGAATTGTATTTATTTTGAATTAGAATAAATTGAGGCTCTAAAAGGAATAAATAGATATATTTTTTGGAAATTCACACCATCCCAGCTAAAACTGAATGACTTATCTTGCGACTCTCAGTTCATCACCCTTTATACTACGTAAATACCTTCTGTCTGGCTACGCATAATCGAACCATCTCCATTTTACAAGAGTCTGGTTTTGCAGACTCTTAAAATTTTAGGTCTCAAGAGATATCCTAAAGGAAATGCTCTTCTTCTTCTTCTTCTTCTTTTTTTTAATCTCACAAAGATGAAGCCAAAATTCTGAGAGTTAAATGTCTTGCTGAAAGTCACAAACCTAAATGGTGACAGATCCAAAACTTCTTGAAAAGTAAATTAAAGAAGTATAATGTAGGATAATAAAAAGAAGCTTGTAGTCAACACTGAGTAAAGCAAAAATGATAATTTTAGAGCAGTAAGATTTTGTTCAAGTACAGCACATAGAGAAAAATATTGCATGGTACATGTTTTCACATATCAAAATATTCTCAGGAAAATTATCCTTTAAAAGGATTTCAAATAAATTCCAAGTGAACATAAAACTTAAATGTTATGAAACTTTTATTAATAGAGAGGGGAAAACAGAAATTAGTAATTTTTTAATCTCTGCATAGGGTAGGACTTCCTAACTTTGAGACTGATAAATTAATTTGGTCATACAAAAATAATAATTCTTTGAGTATTGCTTCCACAAAATGATGGAAGCAATAATAAAAAGAAAGCAAAATCATTATCAATCAAAAAGAGAAGTCAAGGAGCATGTCTGGAAAATAGCCACATTTGCAAAAAACATCAGAAAAATACATCTTTAATGTTTATAACGAAAATAAAACCCCTCAGACTTTGCTCTGAGTTTAACCATGCCCCTTGCCAAAGATATGTCACATTAACTGTGAATGTGACCTTATTTGAAAATAAGATCTTCACAGAAGTAAGAAAGTTAAAAATAGATCATGAAGGCATGCCCTAATCCAGTTCCACTGGTATGCCGGTAAAAAAGGGAGCTGTGGTGCCAGAGGATGCTGCTGCCCAGCATGGATGCGGATGCTGTGGTGTGGGGCCAGTGGTCCTCGACCTACTCAGCTCTTGCTGGTTGAGAGGCCAGAGGACCGGAGTGGGGGAGCAGATGAAGGAGGCCCACCCCAGCCAGGGGCTCTGCACCTGGGAGCTGAGGGCTTCAGCTGCCCGCCAGTTGGCCTTACATAAGCTCTCAGGAGGACCAGGGGCTCCCTGCTTCCTCCCTGCCTAGGGATTGAGTCTAAAAGAGACGGAAGCTCCTCCAAAACTGATCTTTCTCGGGGACTATCTCTGCCTTCCTGACTATCTCTGCCTCACCTTCACTTTCTGCCATTGTTCATTCAATCCACAAACATTAGGCACCTACGGGTGCTAAGCACCCAAGTTACGTAGATACAGCCACAAGGTGTCAGCTATGAGAAATGATCCCTAACCAGGCTCGGAATCTACTGGCACCTTCATCTTGGGCTTGCCAACCTCCAGAATTCCCTGTACTGCACTGCCTCAGGCCTAGTTCAGACACTTGTCTCATCTGACTGCTCCTGGCTCCAGACTCCTTTCAGTCTATTTTCCACTGAGCTCCCAGTTTATTCTGAGTGCCTCAGTGATGAATCCAGATGGTGCTTTGATGGAAGAAAGGCACCAAGAAAGACTGGTCCCTGTTGTCCCGCACACCTGGGTTCAGAATCCTACCTTGCTGCTGCATTAGCTATGTGACCTCAGACAAGTTGTGTAATTCCAAAATGAGGGTTTCCTCTTATTTAAAATAGAGATATTATCATCATTCCCACGTCATCCCTTCAGGCCCTCATCTCCCATAATCTGCATGAAATTTACTGCATATTGTTTATCTCCTTTGCTAGTCCAAAAGCTCCCAGACCCAGAATCTTGTTACGTTAATCTTTCCATCAGTGCCTCAACTTGTTCTTGATTAACAGTAGGTCCTTAGTAAATAAATTCTCCAAACTTTAAGTGAATCAAGTTCCAAATACCAAAATAAATGTCAAATACCCAAGTGTTTGGAAATGCAGTGGATCCAAATGTTTTCACATCAGTGGAGTATAACCTAAATTCCTTCTTAGATGAAAATCAGTAGCCCTGGAATTACTTACACAATCTCAACAATTTCTGTAAAACTCTCAATGAGTTTTATAATCTATAACTAGATACTGTGGCCAAGAATCCCAGCACTTTTGCCCTTTGACTTGAAAATTGGCAAATGAATTAGCAGGGTGACCCCTCCCAACAGAGCACACGATCAGCCACAGCTATGCGTGTTTATTTAGTATGACTGCACCAGGATAGGGCTCCAAGCCACTGGGTAGAGGATTGTGCTCTGGGGAGAAAGCTTATGATATTTCCCCTATGATTTCAATTTCTGCTGAGTGTCAGTAGAAAATGTCATAGCATAGCATGTTTACATGTAGATGTATGCATGAAGTCATACTACCATCAACTACCACTAGAGTGGGAGACAATTTAAACTGCCTTGATCCTAAGAGTGAAGGAAGGCAGACACTACTACCTAGTTCTTACTCAACCTCTACTTTATTTTTTTCCCTTGATAACAGAATCCCAATTTTATTCTGGGTTGACAATGTATATAGCTAGAAGACAGTCTCTCCCCTGAAGGGCTAGGTTCTGGCCAATACGATATAAACAGAAGTGTGTGTATGATGTTCAAGTAGGCTGCTTAAAAGAATCTGACTCTATTTGAAAGGTGAGCTCTGTTCGGCCTGCCTTCCTTCTTCCTTCCTCTGGTTGAATGTCATCTTGATGGCTGGAGCTCCAGTAGCCATCCTGGATCTCATGGTAACCTTGAGGATGGAAGCCACAGGCCAGTATAATTGAACACAGTAAGAAACAGGTTGGTTTCCAGATGACTGAGGAGGCACCATACCAGCTCTAGACAGGTACAGGTTTCAGGTACAGGTACAGGTTTCTACTGTTCCTGTGAAAGAAAAACAATCACAGCAAAGCTTTCTATCTTATTTAAGCTATTTTTTCAAAAGTCAGTTTTCTGTTATATTCAGCCTATTAATCTTATCCAAACAAAGTGTAAGTAAAAGGTTTATTGTTGCTTCTTGTGTTTTTCTTTCTTTTTTTTTTTTTTTGAGACAGAGCCTCAAGCTGTCCCCCTGGGTAGAGTGCCAAGGCATTACAGCTCACAGCAACCCCAACTCCTGGGCTCAAGCGAGTCTCCTGCCTCCGCCTCCCAAGTAGCTGGGACCACAGGCGCCCGCCACAACGCCCGGCTATTTTTTGGTTGCTGCCGTCATTGTTGTTTGGCGGGTCCGGGCTGGGGATTTGAACCCGCCACCTTAGGTGTACGTGGCTGGCGCCTTAGCCGGTTGAGCTATAGGCGCCGAGCCGCTCCTTGTGTTTTTCAATCATAGCAGATACATTGGCCATAAATGCCCATCAGTGGGGAAAGAAACTATAGGTGAAAGGGTACCAAAGAAAACTATGCATCAAAGTTTTCCACGTAATATTAAGTGGAAAACACAGAGGCCAATATGCTTTACAATCCTATAGTACGATGCCATAAACACATAGAAATGCAACAAAATCCTTTCTAGAGATACTTTGATGTTTGCAAATGTATAGAAAAATATATGTGCTAGGTAACAGTGTGGAGTAGCATTGTGGAATTGGAATTTACTTTATATAATGTTTGGATATTTTACTACTAGGAGTGGTTCATGTCTTCTTATGTAATTAAAAAGTTAAAAGAAAAAAAAATAAGGAAGCTGTGGACATAGACAAACTTGCACATTAGAGGATGCCACGTCAACACGTAGGCACAGATGCAGCAGTGGGGGCGATGATGTCATTTTAAGCCAAGGAAAACCAAAGATTGCCAGCAAATCAATGGAGGTTAGGAGGGAGGTGTGGAAGAGATCTTTCCTCCACAGCCCTTCCTGCCTACAACTTCACCTCAGACTTGTAGCCTCCAGAGCTATGGGATAATAAAGCTCTCCTGTTTAAGCTACACAGTGTGTGATAGGTTGTTAAGCCTGAGCAAACTAATATAGCCCTTAAATGGGTAAGGGACACAGCAGATAAATTTTAAAAATAGCTTATATAAAAAGTTAATATGTTCGCCGTAGCCCCAGCTACTTGGCAGGCTGAGGCAGGATAATTGCCTAAGCCCAGGAGTTGGAGGTTGCTGTGAGCTGTGATAGCACAGCATTCTACTGAGGGTGATAAAGTGAGACTCTGTTTCTTAAAAAAAAAAAAAAAGTTAATATGTTTAATATTAAAAGTTAAATATTTTTAAATTATTCAAATTTGCTGGCAATTAAAAATGTATATTTAAGTAACACAATTTTCTTTTTTTCATAAAGTAAGGTGAAAACTAAAATTCTGATACTTCATGCTCTTGAGTATGTATGGTGTGCAAATAGCATTTTGCTGTATGAATCAAGGAATTAAAAATGCTTATACATTTTGATTCAGTATTTTCTATTTCTCTAAACACCCTTTTAAAAACATACACAAACAAAAATTGATGTACATGACAATACTTATTGTAGCAAATACCTCAAAACTTGAATTTCCAAAAATAGAGAGTGAGGAAATTGAAATACCCTTGTAAGAGAAACTAGGTTAATTTAGTGGTTTAAACAAAAGAAATTTGTCTTATTATTGTTCTAAAGGCCAGAAATCCAAAGTCAAGGTTGCAATGTTCCCTCCAAAGATTCTGGAGGATGACGCTTTCTGGTTTCGTCAAGCATCTGGCGTTTCTTGGCTTTGTTCCACTGGCTTATGGTAGCATAATTTCAATCTCTTGTGTTCACATGGCTTTCTCTTTACCTTGGTGTCTTTCTTCTAAGACAACCACTCAATGAATTTAGGACTCACCCTAAATCCAAGATTTCATCTCAAAATCCTACATCTGCAAATATCCTATTTCTGCAAAGGTCACATTCTCAAGTTCCAAATGGACATAAATTTTGGGAGGACACTATTCAACTCAATTCAAAAAGGAAAAAAAAGAAGAAGAAATCATAATGAAAAAAGTGGCGAGTGGTTATGTTGTGTGCTTTGTAAGAGTTTATGGATGATGCATTTCACACAGGTTATGTCAATTCAAAGTTTGTGATTTTAAAAATACTGTTAGAGAGTAACCTTGAATATGTAACATCATAAATCTTATGTAATCCAAATAAACACATGTGCATATTCTATTCAACTCATTTCATGAAGAAGTAGTAAGAGGTTCAAATTGATTCGAAGATGTTTCCCAACATCAGGATGAGACTGTTGCCTTCCATCTGGCTGAGGTGACGGGAGACAAGCAGACACAGGTGTCAGTGCTAAAGTGATGTGGAGATTTGGAGTCTAAAAATCACTGGAGACCCAGAGCCAGTCTGTGCCTTTCCCATGAAGAGACTCAACAGTGAGCTCCTGAGTCTGGGAGGAAACCAAACGACCTTAAGTAGCTGCTAACTGGGAAGAAAACTTGAGCTGAGGGAGCTGAATATTCTCTGATGATTGCTAAAAATTTCGTGTAACAGTCAAATACTGTGCAGCAAGATACCTACAAATCTCCCTCTGCTGGCCTTTATAAAATTTTATTGGAACATACATACACCCAAAAACTGATTCGAAGACATTTGAGAAGTTCTACATTAATTGGCAATGTGAGGATCAAATTGCTGAGCTAAAGACTAGATAAATTTCCAAGGGCCCCCTAAACTTTGGCATTATATCCTACCACAGAGAAATGATCTCATCTCTACAGGATAATCTTGACATTGACATATAAGGAGAGTACTTCAAAAGTGACTATAGTGATACTCAGCAAAGTGGTATGTAGCACTTTTTCTAGAATGAGTTTTTGAATTTAATTGTCAGACATTATACATATGTATATGTGTGTACACATATAACTAGTTTTCCAAACAAAATGTGTATAGTTTTATATATGTATGGTAAGACATATTAAAAACTAGACATCTAGGTCCCAAATGGTAGTTTTTAAAAGATGGGACAGAATCTTTAAGCTGCTGAAATGTTTTCTACACTCAGTAACCTCCAGTAGAAAGTAGATTTTTAAAAATAATCGAAAGTAGCCATGGACATTTTTTAAAACATTCTTAGACACATACATGTGTTACCCGATAAGCTATAAGAACCTGCTCAGATAAGAAGATTTGGAATCTTTTGTTTCCCAAAGAACATCCATGTATCTTAAAATAAAGAAATACACTTCTTTGGATCTGTTAAAATTATGTGCACCTACAATGCCAATTTTATTTAACCAGATTAGGATGACATATGCATTCGTTGTTTCTTAAGTACTTAAACATCAAGTATGATTCACAAATAGAGGTCCAGAAAGAAACCAAGCAAAGATGTTTCTAATAAACTCACTGGAATATATGTCAATAGCATTCTAAAACTTACTATTAACTACTTAATTTAAATGCAATTATATAATAGTTTACCTTCTCTGAGCCTAGTATTTGCTGAATACATTGGAAGAGTTAAGTCTTACTTTTAGACCTTTCAGTTTCAAATTCCTTTAGCCTATCACGTTATCTTCTCTGTATACCAACTGGAAGTTTGTGTTTCTATTTTGGTTGGTTTGTAATCTGAGAACCTAACACACCAGAACTAGTACATCATCAAAGTCAACATCCAAAAGAACAATAAAAAGCACATTTATCCATTTAACAAAAAATTACAGCATGCCTATAAGGTGCTATACCACCTAGCAATTGAGGCCAATACCAAGGAGTTTCCCAGTGCGGGATTCTGGCTATGTAAAGTGATTCGAGAACTATAAAAAGATTATATCATAAAGTACCTAAAAATGTCAGAAGTTACAATCTAGTGCTAAAACTTTAGAGAAATTTTTGACATCTGTTTTTCTCACATTCTGGATTCAATCCATCAGGAAATCCTGCCTGAGCTTCTTTCAAAATGCCCCAAATCCAAATGCTTCATGGAACTTCTCTTACCAGAGCCAGTATTTTCACTAGTACAGGGGTACAGGCACCTATTCAGTCACTCAGTTGCCACATCGTGCCTTCCTATAGCCGGTTCACAACACAGCTGCAAGGGTGAGCTAAATAAAATTTAAGTCAGGTCATAAATGTCCCCAACTAAAAAAAGCCTAGCAACAACTTGCCCTTCCATTCATGATAAAAGCTAAAATCTACACAATGTCCAGTGGAGCCCTCTGTGGTGTCGCCCTGGCTACCTCTCTCTGACTTGTCCTTTATGGCACTCCTCTCCACCACCGGATCCGTCATTCTGTATTGTTATTTTTGAAGCATGACAAACCCACTTTCATCTCACGAATTAACGTATTTCTTGTTCTCACTGCCTTGAATGGTTGCTATTCAGTAAGTGCTCTTGAAGGCCTCCTTCTTTCAGTTCTTTCCAGGTCTCTACTTACACATCAACTCACTGGAGACTTTCTCACTAACCAGTACGTATAAAGTAATACACCTCTGCTACTTTCTACTTTACTCTGTTTGTTATTTTCCATAAAAGTTAATTGTCATTGGTTGCATTAGATACTGACTTATTTCTGCTCTTTGGTTTACAAAAAAATGGAGAAACACCATGTGAAAAGATGTTTAGTCAGCACAGATCTCCATGTGTCTGGGCAAGTGAAGGTAGAATGGAGAAAGAGAGTGAATGAAACCAGAGATGAGGGGAGAGGGTTAGGGAGAAGGACAAGGTTTGAATGAGAGGAGAAGCACAAGGAAGCTTGATAGAAAGTTTTAATTTAATTCTAACTTCAATGGATATTTTAAGTATTTGATTCATAAAGCCTATTTTTTAAATCTTTTTTTAACTGTATCGAAGAAAAAGTGTGATGGAATGTTGGAATTCCTTTGAGAGTCTGGACTTTATAGACAGTATCAGTCAGACCCTCTTGACATCTGGTTAACCATTGGATTTGGCCAGTGGAAGATTTCAGAGTGAAAGGAGAGAGAAATTGGAGAAATTTCTCCCCCCAAAACTTACCTGCTGAGCTAAGGTTTGAGAGTTCTCATGTTACCCTACAAAAGCCTAGTATGTTGTTGGGGATGGTAAGTGTGTGGAGACCTCCTATGGTCACTGCTCGTGCCAGGGTCCAGCAACCACTCCTTTGCCTTGCTCCTCATGGCCTTGGACTGGCCCAGACACGTTTTCTCATCCCTTGCTGATTCCTTATGCACATCCACACCTCATTATGTAACATCTACTTCCTGCCAGGACCCCGATGGCAGGTAAGTGGAGAAGGTAGGAAGTGACTGCAGCAGTCCAGAATAGAGGAGGTGGCTTGGATTAGATTGTGTCAGCAGAGACAAACAGACAAAAGATGTATTTTGAAGATAGAATTAGAGGGCATTGCTACAGTAATCTAAAAAAGAAATAAGAAAAATAAGTAAATAAAACTGATTCTTAAGTTTGCTATTGAGCTTCTGGCTAGATCACAGAGTCACGTAAAACAACAGAGAACTGGGATGGTCAAGTTGAAGTTGTTTCATTGGCATACAAACTTATTAGGATGTTAAAGACCAGGAAGACACCAGAGTTAGATAAAGGTATAGAAGTCACATATTTAGAGATGGCGTTTAATATCATATATAGGTTAAGGGGGTAGTGTAGGAAGAAAGATTGGCTTTAAATGAGAAAAAAAAATAGCATGGGCATAGTATTTCCAGAGGTCCAGAATGTGAACATGTAGAAATGGGATAGAGAAAGAGGAGTCAGCAAAAATAACCAAGAAAGGTGATGTGACAGTGATCACATTCAGAACAATCTTGGTACAAATGTGGAATTGGAATGGAAGTTAAATTAAACAAAGAGGTTTTCATTAGAATCCAGCCTACCTCATTATAGATCTACTGTGAGGATGAAAGACAGAACATCGGCTGGTCATAAAATGCCCCTTTGTCTTTATTTATTTATTTTTGACTCCTGAGAACATATTTTTCTTGGCACCATTTATATGAGACTATGCTACTCACTGATTGGATCAGGTGATCAGAGCCTGGCTTCAATCACTATCTATTTATAACTATCAATCACTATCTTACCTTAATTGAATTATAAAGCCTTTGCAAGCAAAATAACAGCAATAACAATATAAAACAAATTAGATGCTGAAGATGTTATAATGATACACTGTCATCCAAAATCCTACTTGCAAAATTTTGACTGCATCCCAAGACCTTTTTTAAAATCACTCAACTTTAAAAGTAGCTTTTAATCTTAAAACTATACTAACTGTACAGTTTCTTTTATTGATGGCTTCCATAGAATATTTTGATTTGAACAACAATTTCATTGAAATAAAGTAAATATATAGGTCATTTTGAAAAAAGTGGCACACATACTCTTCCAGAAGTCTTTTTCTGTGAAGTTGTATGAAATTATTCCAAACAATTTTTCCAATATTAATTGTTTTGCTCTTTCTCCTGCAGATGAATATAGCATGCACTAATAACCATATGGTCTTACTTCAACATTAAGATATAATTCAACTCTATTGTCAAGAAAAGTCCTATTTTAAAAAAGATTTTAATTGCAGAAAGCATTTTGTATTTCAAACTAGATTTTATTATAAATATCATACCAATTTCTTCCCAGTTACCCTATATATTATTTTTAAAAAATATTTTATGTTTTGTTATTACAGGTACACTATAGTTGTATAGTATTTTAGATGAGATTTTTTTACATGGCACCCCACAAAGCAGTGTAAATAAGAACACAGATGTGTAAAATCATTTGGCTAGCTTCTAATTTTTCCATTCCATATTTTAAGACTTTTGATGTGCCAACTGCCCCAGTCTTTGAAATAATCAAATAAAATTAGAATGCAAACTAACTGATTAGGTTTTTATTTTTATCTAATACCAAAATGAATGCTTGAAGCCAAGATATGGACAGATGGGTAATGTAGTAATTAATTAAAATATGGATCTTTGTTTTGCATTTGGATAAACAAAATTTTTTAAAAAACTCCTTTTGTTCTTAAAGATACTTGCATTTCTTAAACTATCTTCTCAGCTTCAAAATTGCTAGTACATAAACCAAAATGTAAACAGATTAAAAGTAGATGTTTCCAAGTGCATGTAGATTATTATATTCAAAATAGAACATTGAAATGGAACAAAGCCAACCTCAGAACAACAGCAAAGGAACAAGAGAGTTTATTTACCACTAAGCTTTACCCACTGGCTCTCAGGAAAGTCAAATTTCTCTTATGTTAGTTTCATTATGAATACAATCAAGGAGAAACAGCTTCTTTTTGTTTTGGGGAAAATTTTTGAGAAAAGAAGTGGTTTTTGTTTGGCAAGCTTCCTACAGAAATGAGAAATATAAGTACAGCTTAAAGTTGTGCAATAAGTGATTACGTATGTTATTTGAACAAATGCCTCTTTAAAAGATCCATCCTTGATAAAAAATTACATACCTTAATTTTAACAAGGTATCAAATTTCTCTATATATAAGGTGGCCATAAAGTTCACCTGAAATTCTGAGGTTGGCTTTCTTCCATTTCAATGTTATATTTTTTTTATAATAAAATAGTATTTATTAAAATTATGATGTTCTTAGTTTTTATACAAAATTATTACCTTTCTTTTCCAACCATAGTGGGTTTTTTTTTCACCATAGGTGTGGTCCCACCAATTACCCTCCCTCCACCTACCCTTCCATCTACCCTCCCCTCTCCCTCCTCTTCCCCTTTCCTCTTGGGCTGTAGCTGGGTTATGGCATTCATATGGAAGTGTGGGTGCTTATAAATTGGTTTCATAGAAGGGCTGAGTACATTGGATACTTTTTATTCCATTCTTGAGATACTTTGGTAAGAAGAATATGTACACATAAAAGAGGTAAAGTCTCCATCTTCTTTGAAGGCTCCATAATAATTCCATGGTGTACATATACCATGATTTATTAATCCATTCATGGATTGATGGGTACTTGGGTTTCCTCCATGACTTAGCAATTATGAGTGAGGCTGCAATAAACATTCTGGTGCAAGTAACTTTGTTATAAAGTGATTCTTGGTCTTCTGGATATATACCTAGTAGAGGAATTACAAGATTGAATGACAAGTCTATTTTTAGATCCCTAAGTGATCTCCAAACATCTTTCCAAAAGGAACATATTAGTTTGCATTTCCACCAGCAGTGCAGAAGTGTTCCATTTTCTCCACATCCACGCCAACATCTCTGGTTTGAGGATTTGGGGATGTGGGTTGATCTTACTGGAGTTAGATGATATCTCAAAGAGGTTTTGATTTGCGTTTCTCTGATGATTATGGATGATGAACATTTCTTCACGTGTCTGTAGGCCACACGCCTGTCTTCTTCGGAGAAGTTTCTTTTCAAGTCCCTTGCGCTCCCTGAGACGGAATCACTTGTTCTTTTCTTGAGTTCTCTGTAGATTCTGGTTGTTAAACCTTTGTCAGAGACATAATCTGCAAATATCTTCTCACATTCTGAGGCCTGTCTGATTGCTTTACTTACTGTGTTCTTGGCTGTGCAGAAGCTTTTTAGTTTGATCAGATCTCAGTAATGTATTTTTCGTGTTGCTTCAATTGCCTAGGGGGTCCTCCACATGAGATATTCACCCAGGCTAATTTCTTCAAGTGTTTTCCCTGCACTTTCTTCTAGTATTTTTATAGTTTCATGTCTTAGGTTTAAATCTTTTGTGTATCTTTGTTAATAGTGATAGTCTATCTTTGTTAATAGTGAAAAGTGTAGGTCCACTTTCAATCTTCTATTGGTCTCCAGCCAGTTCACCCAGAACCATTTGTTAAGTAGGGAGTCTTTTCCCCCACTGAAGGTTTTGATTGGCTTATCAAAGATCGAATGATGGTAGCTGGACTCATCTTTTGGTTCTATATTCTGTTCCATACATCTACCTCTGTTTTTGACATCTACCTCTGTTTTTGTGACAGTACCATGCTGTTTTGATCACTATCAATTTATAGTATAGTCTGAGGTCTGGTTGCATGATTCCTCCTGATTTGTTTTTATTTCTGAGTAATGTTTTGGCTATTTGATGTTTTTTCTAATTCTATATAAAATGAAGTATTATTTTTTCGAGATCTTTAAAGTATGATAGTGGAACTTTAATAGGGATTGCATTAAAATTGTATATTGCTTTGGGTAGTATGGACATTTTAACAATGTTGATTCTTCCAAGACATGAGCATGGTATTTTTTTCTATTTGTTAACATCTTCAGCTATTTCTTTTCTCAGAGTTTCATAATTCTCTTTATAGAGATCTTTTACATCCTTTGTTAGGTAAACTCCCAAATATTTCATCTTCTTTGGCACTACTGTAAAAGGAATAGAGCCCTTGACTGTTTTTTTAAGCATGACTATTATTGGTATACATAAAGGCTACAGATTTGTGAGTATTGATTTTGTAACCTTAGATGCTGCTGTACTCCTTGATCACTTCTAAGAGTTTTGTAGTTGGATCCCTGGGGTTTTCAATATATACAATCATATCACCTGCCAAGAGTGAAAATTTGATCTCCTCTGACCCTATATGGATAGCCTTGATCACCTTTTCTTGCCTGATTGAGATGGCTAAGACTTCCATTACAATGTTAAAAAGTAGTGGAGACAATGGGCAACCTTGCCTGGTTGCTGATCTGAGTGGAAATGATTTCAATTGAACTCCATTCAGTACAATATTGGCTGTGGGTTTGCTGTAGATGGCTTCTATCAGTTTAAGAAAAGTCCCTTCTGTACCTATTTTCTTAAGTATCTTGCTCATAAAAGGATGCTAGATATTATCAAAAGCTTTTCCTGCATCAATTGAGACAATCATATGGTCTTTGTTTTTTTATTTTGTTTATGTGATGTATTATATTTATAGATTTATATATATTGAACCATCCTTGACACCCTGGTATAAAACCAACTTGGTCATGGTGTATAATTTGTTTGATGTATCACTGGATTCTGTTTGCTAGGATCTTATTGAATATTTTTGCATCTATATTCATTAAAGATATTGGTCTATAATTTTCTTTTCTTGTGGGTCTTTTCCTGGTTTGGGGAGCAGGGTGATATTTGCTTCATAGAATGTTTTGGGAAGTATTCCTTCTTTATATGCTTTGGAAAAGGTTATGTAATATAGGTACTAGTTCCTCTTTAAAGGTTTGGTAGAGTTCTGATATGAAGCCATCTGGTCCCAGACTCTTCTTTTTTAGGAGATTTTGTATAGTTGATGCTATTTCAGCACTTGATATAGGTCTGTTCAACATTTTTAATTCTTTCTGGGTAAGTCTAGGAAGGTGGCATATTTCCAAGTATTGATCAATTTCTTTCAGATTTTTGTATTTCTGAGAATAGAGTTTTTTGTAGTATTCATCAAGAATTTTTTGAATTCCTGAGGTGTCTGTTGTTATTTTGCCTTTGTCATTTATGATTGATGAAATTAGGGATTTTAATTTTCTATTTCTAGTTAGGCTAGCCAAGGGTTTACCAATTTTGTTGAACTTTCCAAAAAACTAACTTTTTGATTTATTGATCTTTTGAATAATTCTTTTGTTTTCAATTTCATTTAACTCAGCTCTAGTTTTGGTTATTTTTTTTTTTATTCTCCTGGGCTTGGAGTTGGAGTGTTCTTCCTTTACCAGTTGATTGAGATGTACCATTAAGTTATTGACTTCTCTTTCTGTTCTCTTAAGGAAGGCTTGCAGCACTATAAATCTTCCTCCTAGGACTGCCTTTGCAGTATCCCAGAGGTTCTTATAATTTGTATCTTCATTATCATTCTGTTCCAAAAACTTGGTAATTTCCTTCTTAATCTCATCTTTGACCCAGCTATCTTTCAGCATAAGGTTAGTTTCCATGTCTTTGTATGAGTATGAAGATTCCTGTTATTGGTGAGTTCAACTTTTATTCCATGATGAATTGAGAAAATACAAGGAATAATTTCTATTCTTTTAAATTTGTTGAGGTTAGCCTTGTGATCTAAGATGTCATCAATTTTGGAGCATGTTCTATGGGCTGATGAGAAGAATGTGTATTCAGTTTTGTTAGGAAGAAATGTTCTATAGATGTCTATTAAATTGAATTATTGTATGGTGAAGTTTAAGTCCATAATTTATTTGTTTAGTTTCTTCTTGGAGGATCTATCCAACACTGCCAAAGAGGTGTTAAAATCTGTGACTATTATGGTGCTGGAAGATATCAAATTGTTCATGTCTGTTAGGGTGTTGCTTATAAATTGAGGAGCATTTCGGCTGGGTGCATAAATGTTAATTATTGATATCTCATCATGTTGAGTGTTGCTCTTAACAAATATAAAGTAACCATCCTTGTCTTTCCTCACTTTTGTTGGTTTAAAGCCTAATGTATCTGCAAATAAAATTGCAACCCCTGCTTTTTTCTTTTTTCCATTTGCCTGGATTATAGTTGTCCATCACTTCACTCTGAGTCTATATTTATCCTTTAAGATAAGATGAGATTCTTGTATACAACAGATATCTGGCCTAAGTTTTTTTATCCAGCCAACCTGTGCCTCTTTAGTGGACAATTTAAGCCATTCACATTAATTGAGAGTATTGGTAAGCCTGTTAGTATTTTGGGTGTCAACTTTTTGAAAGGCCAATATACATTTTTAATCTTTCATCACTGTGGAAGTTGGGTTTTGATCCATAATTCCTGAGTGAATTTACTTTGGTGATAGAGCATTGTGGTGGTGATTATGGAGTATGGATCTGAGATATCCTGGAGAGCTCATTTAGTTATGGCTAATTCCTTCAAAATGTGAATGTCATTGAAGTATTTAATTTCTCTCCATCATAAATGAAACTCAGTTTAGCTGGATACATGATCCTGGGCTGAAAGTTGTTTTGGTTTAGGAGATTGAAAGTTGATGACCATCCTCTTCTGGCTTGAAAAGTTTCAGCAAAAAAGATATGCAGTCATTCTAATATTCTTACCCTTGTAAGTTATGATTTTCTTACACTTGGCTGTTTGCAGGACTTTCTCTTTCATATTAACTTTGGTGAAGTTAATTACGATGTGTCTAGGGGATGCTTTATTTGGATTGAGTTGTGCTGGGGTTCTGAAACTATCTACTATCTGAATTTCAGTATCTCTTGCCATGTTTGGAAAGTTTTTCTCTCAAATCTCTTGGAATAGAGCATCTGTGCCTTTCAGATCATTCTCTTCACCTTCAGGAATTCTGATAATGCAAATGTTTGCTTTTTTGGAGTAGTCCGACAACTGTCTCAGGGAATAATCCATCTTTGCTCTCCATTTCTCTTCATCTTTGAGCATTTAGGAGCATTCAAAAGCTTTGTACTCAATGTCTGAGATCCTTTCTTCTGCCTGCTCTATCCTATTACTGAAGAATTAGACTATATTTCTCAGGTCTTTAAGGGATGCAAATTCTTGCCTCAATTTGTCAAAATATTTGGTGATTTTATCTTTGAATTCATTGAATTATTGAGCAAACTTTTGAATTACTCTTTCAACTTCTAATTCCAATTTTACTTCAATTCTGTTAATCTTATTTGCTGTCCAAATTCTGAACTAAATTTCTGACATCTCAGCTATTTCTTTATGAATAGGATCTTCTGTTGCATCTCTTTTGTCATACATTTGGAAAGTTGATCTACTCTGGCTATTTAAGTTGCTGGAATTTTTCCGGTGATTCTGCCCCATGGTTATTTTTCACTATTGTTTAGAAAATCTGGTAAGGTGGAATTAAATTGAGGGTGCCTGGAGTTGTAATTAACCAGCCCTTTACCAGAGTGCTGGGATTGATGACTGTGGCTAATCCCCTGTGGCTTTACATTCAGTACTACAGCCTGAGACTCTAGGGATCTGCTTGGTATGATGGGGCTAGATGGATCTGTCTTGGATTTAACTAGACTCTGACCAATCCTAGTAGAATCAGTAACTTTGGGTTGAAATCTCAGCTGTGGAGGAATATAAGAAATTAAAAATCCCTGCCCCCTACTAGCAATAACTGGGAGAGGAGCATCTGAGCCTCCCTCTACAACACAACCGGGGTATAACCGTGGAGAGTTCCTGGTGTCAGCCCATATCAAGAGTTCCAAATCAATTGTCCCCATCAGCACAAACACAGATCAAGTGGGAGAGTTCAAAAGGACTCTAGCAACCGAACAGTAGGGGTCCATTGGCAGCTCAAGTGTGACTCACTCTGGTGGTCCGGAGTTAGAAAGTCCCACCCAGCAAAAGAATTATTCCAGGGGTACTGGTGCCTCTTTTCCTACTTTGCATCACCATCACCTCAGTGTTTAATTTGTTTACATTTTGGTTTATGTAACAGCAATTTGGAAACCGGGAAGATAGTTGAAGAGATGTAAATATCTTTAAGTATAAAAGGAGTATATAACTTACAGCAGCAACTACTATTTTATCAATTGTACACAAGCTTAAAAGAATTTCCAATCAGATCTAACTCTGGTGACAGAGGTTGGGAATGCCATGTACTTGGTATCAATATATATTTTTTAATTCTTTGTAATTTAAATGTGACTTTATTTTTGTCTGCCACTATCTGTTCAAAATGTGTTCATTAGTGAAAGTTCTTCTCTGCTAAAGGACAAAACTCTGACTAGGTCCATGACTTTCTAGAAACTTGGAGGTAATAAAAACCCTGTGGACTCTTTGATTTGCAAACAATCTTGATTCAGAAATTATATTGTCAAGACTAATATATTAAACAATATTTCAATGTGTATTCAAAGAATGGACCTTTGCCAACCTTTCCTGCTAGAGTATGCAATAAGAGAGCTGCCTGCTTCCAGGGAGGCCTTGTACTCCTTTTTCTCTTTTAGAGATTTTTTTTAACATATATCAAATTTATGAAAATATTGCAAGAATCGTACAAAAATTTCCTTTATGCTCTTCACTTAGATTTCACAATGTTAAAATGAATATTTTACCATATCTAGTTTATTCTACATTCTCTATATAATTTCTTACTGAACTATTGGAGAGTAACTTGCAACCACATTGGTTCTTCATTCTTAATTTCCTCAGTACGTATTTTCGAAAGACAAGGTTGTTGTCTTATATGGCTACAGAATTATTTTCAAAATTGGGGTAGGATTATTGATATAATATGATGTATTATCTCACCTGCAGGTTTTACTCAGATTTTTGTAGTTACCTCAGTAACATTCTTAGAAAAAGAAAATATCAGGTCCCACATTACATTCAGTCATCATGTTTCTTTAGTCTGCTAAATTAATCTTGAACAGTTTCACAATTATCCAGTGTGTATCAAGACACAGGCCAGTAATTTTGTAGAATGTATTTCAATTTCTATTTGTCTGATGTTTCCTCACGAGTAGAATGAGGCATTTGGCAGGTGTTCCACAAAAGTGATCTTATGTGCTCAGTGCATCATATCAAGAAGCAAATAATGCCAATTTATCTCATTGACTGGTAATTAACTTTGATCACTTTGTTAAGGTGATATTTACCAGTTGTTTCCATTTTAACAGTGCTACTATTCCCTTTTGTAACTAATACATATTTTGTAGGAAGATACTTTGAGATTATGTAAATACGGTTACTCCTCAAATTTCAACCTGGCTAAACCATCTATAGAGGATCCTTGCCTGAATAGAACATTATCATGATATTTTCTGAATGATAATTTTTAATCCCATAAATTCCCTCACGTTCATTTTTTTGTCATTGTATTGTAAGAAAAAGGGTTTACTCTTCTTTATCTCTTCGCTTCCTTCCTTCCTTCTTCCCTACTTGTTTTTCTCCATTCTTTCCTTTCTACCTTCTTTCTTTCCTCCCTTCTTTTCCTTTCTTCCTGGCTATGTGGGCTTATATCTATCTAATATCATTATTTATTTAGATACTCAAATTATCCCAATCACAGCAAGTGAAAATCCCCTGAAACTGGCTCCTAAGTCTTTTGACATCTCTTTATCATTTTTCAAACATTTTGCTACATTCTGGCAAATTAAAATATTCTATGTTCATTGTGAACTTTTCATTTTCCAGCACTAGAATCAGCCATTTCCCTGTAGGGACCAAGTTCTTTTTCATGGAAAATGGTGTTTAGAAACCTAGGGCTGAAATCCAGGGAAAGTATGCTCATGGCTGGTATGGTGTTGCTGTTTGTAAGCCCTCTCCATGGAGCATCTAGGAAACACACACACACACATATACAAATAGGTTACACATACACACATCTACATCTATAATTAGCTACTATGAGTAGCTTTTGACATGTCCAGTTTTAATCCACCATCACTGGGTTCACTCTGTCTCACACTTTCTATATTTGTAGGTCCTTTAGCCAAGAGCAAGAAACCTGTGGCCACTTATTTGTTTAATCCTAAAGTACCCAGAATATTGTTCCAGAATTGCTAACTCCTGCATCTGCAAAAAAACAAGCCTACCGACTAGGGTTCAATCTTTGTTTATAGAATTTTTTGTCTTTAACCTTAAAGAATATAATCCAAATACTAGATTTAAACTTTTCTTAATGTTAATTCTTTTCACCTCAGTGTGGCTATGCTGCTCATTTCTTAGTCCAGAGCAGTTCATTTTTTTCTGTTTGTATTTCAGATGGGTTATTTCCTTAAGCTTATTGATTTTGCTTAGTTTCATCTCTTGGTTATAGGAAACATCAATATGGTTCAAAAGTCAGAATGGTAAAATACTTGAATTGTGTTTTCCTTCCCCCATTTCTTCTGTAGTTTCTGTCCTGTTTTTACTGACCTCCTCTAGGTAAACAACTACGTTGCTCTCTGGTTCATTCTACTTATATTTTATTTTGAACAAATTAGTTGATAAATGTTAAATGTACTATTAACCCTTCTTCCTTATACAAATGTTATTTTTATATTATTATTCCAACTATTTTTCTCTGATTCTTTACCTCATGGACTGGAAAAGTATGACCCGAGGGCCAGAAATGGTCCAATCCTTTCTATAAATAAAATTTTATTAAAATACAACATGCTTACTTGTTTATGTTATTTATGGATACTTTTATGCTATAATGAGAGATATAAATAATTGCAACAGAAGATTTATGGTCCACAAAGTCCAAAATATTTACTATATTTTTTCCTTTACAAAAAACCATCTATCTGGTTCTTAATATATCTATCTGATATTATTACTTATGAA
This sequence comes from Otolemur garnettii, assembly GCF_000181295.1. Taxonomy (NCBI): domain Eukaryota; kingdom Metazoa; phylum Chordata; class Mammalia; order Primates; family Galagidae; genus Otolemur; species Otolemur garnettii. Next base: position 3,216,665 of record NW_003852430.1, on the reverse strand, counting down.
CAACACAAGGAAATATGGATAAATTTGACTTCATAAAATTTTAAAACTGTTACTTTTCAAAAGAAAAAATAAGCCCTAAACTGGTAGAAAATGTTTGTAAATTAAGTGTCTCATAAAGATCTTATATTCATTTCTGAGCACTTGGGTTGATTCCATATCTTTGCAATTGTGAATTGAACTGCAATGAAAATTCTAAAATAAATGTCTTTATGGTAAAAGGATTTTTTTTCCTTCTGTGTAGATACCTAGCAATGAGATTGAGGGATCAAATGGAAGGTCTACTTTTATCTCTTTGAGGACTGTCCTTACTTCTTTCACAGGGGCTATATTAGAGTGCAGTCCCACCAGCAGTGTCAGAATCTCACCTTCTCCCCACATTCACACCACCATCTGCAACTTAGGGACTTTGCCACATGGGCTCTCCTTATGGGGTTTAGGCGATAACTGTAAATCTTTGTTGGCCACTCTGACCTCTCCCCTCAGAAAAACATTCAATCCATTTGTAAACTGCTGTTTTCTTCATAGCATTTATCCCTATAAACTTGGACTAACAGGTCCCTGATTCCACGTCCACACTTGCCAAGGTTATAAAGAAATTCATTGTTTGTTCATTGCTCTAATTCAAGTTCTAACATTCACGTGACAAGACACAAACACATGCAACACTAATAATGAATGCCACTGATCAAGACATGGCCACACATCCACAGGAACACAGCAGTGAGGCGCTCATATACGAAGGTTATGCATCCTTATGGAGTTCTTTGTACAGTGCTGCCAAAGGTGGCAAGTTTGAGAATTTAATTGTCAGACCTTTATATATATTTCACACACATATATATAAAATCTCAAGTTATCTCTACTTTACCACAAATTCAACCCTTCATATAATATGAAATAACAGGGATAAAATATTTTCAATGAAGGTTCACACTAGAATAAAAGAAACATGACCATCATTAATCAGCTATAATACCGTTAATGAGGCCACTAATCAGAATCTATTTTCTCTTTGCTCTGTGGCTCTTAGCACCACCTTCTGAAAGATTTTTTTTTCTTCTTTTCCATTTTTCTCCTTGTCCACAATTGTAGTAATCAAGGGGGATATGATGTTTTTGGTTTTCTGAAACTTCCACTGCGTGATCCTTTCCCTTGTAAATGTGGGGACCTTAGGATTATTTTGATGCTAGAATACTTAAAGGATTTTTGTTTGGTTTGCTTTGGGTTTTGCCCAGGCTTGTGATTTCTTTAACAAACCAATTCTCTAACATTTTCAAGTAGGCTTTTACTCTATTTGCTTTCTGTTGGTTTTTGATGCCAGTAGATACACTGAATAGATTTTTCTTAGATGTAATTAACAAATACGATTTATTTCCTTGCTTTTTCCTTCCATCTCTTTTTCTCAGTTTAATGATGGCCATCTTGAGACTGCCACTATGAAACATGCAACTCATTCCACTGTTAGAGTGCAAACAAATTACTGACTCCACATTTCCTTTGTGTATATTCACTAACAAATTCTTCCTCCTTGTACACAGAGATTTTACAGACCATATTTCCATCTTTTATCTCTCTCATTAATGAAATACTTAGAATATTGTCACCTCATAAAAGCATTTTTTCCTATCAAATTAGCTAAAAATAGGTCCTTAGTTTATGCTTTAACACTGTTGATCTTCTTAGGACTTATCCACTTCGGATTTTTGGTTATACTTTTTTTTTAACAAAATATAGTATTTTTAATACAATGTACTTGTAATATTGGCACAGATATGTTGCAGTTGTTTGTTGAGAATTATCAATACTATCAAGGTGATCATGACTTTACATATAGCTCTTCATTTTAATAATAATTTTTTTTATTGCTTCATCTTTTGCATTAACCTGGCTCTTCATTTTTATCCTTACAGGTTTTCCGCCTCCTCTGTAGAATGTAAGTAGCATGAGAGAAGTCCCAGGTGCAGCGTCCAGTGCAGAGGATGCAGTCTTGTAACTATGTACTGAATTGACTTGTGGTTAAATGATCAGGCATGTATGTCTGTCCAAGTGTGGAGTACAACATTTTAGAATTACAGCATTTAATGCCTCCTAAGCCATTACTTTTTAATGGTTAAAAAGCCCAGTACGTACAAAGAATTGGAAAAAATTTCTAACCAGACTCAAAATTCTACATTTACTTTCTGAGTCATGCTGGAACACTTGACACGGAACAAAACACCCTCTCTCATCTTGCCCCCACATTCTGCTGCCTAAACCAATTCCAAATGAAGTTCAAGAGTCTCCTTAGCTTTCTTGTTCTAGTTTACCACTCTTTCCCTAGCCTCTTAGTGGAATCTGAAATAATATTCTTCACAGTACTACTGTCAACAACATAAAGAATTCAGGAATGGTTTTCCTTCGGGCAAAATGTTGGTAAAACTATATGGGCTCTTTAGCATCACAGTTTTAGAGGGTGTCATCAGAATTAGTAATGGAGCAAACTTCTTAGAAATCCAAAGACAAGAAAATAAAAAATCATAACACCTCTACAAAAATACAAATATAGTCTAATGTATGTTATACTTCTAGCAGGTTAAATGGAACAGAAAGTTTAATATATTGATTATGTGATACATTGTTCTCACACATTTGCTGACCCTAAAAATGAAATTTTAAATGTAAATTATTACAAAAGCAATATAAATGAGACATCTTCTAGGTCCTTTATTCATGGTTGTAAATACGTTACATGATGACACCCTCTTATCCTAGAGGAATGACACTTAAATTTTACTAAGCCACAGAGTTTAGAGCTAAGTCAAGGTTAAAGAAAGCTCCTTTTTAAAAAGGATGCTCATCCTTGTTGTGTAATCAATTTCTGGATGTTAAATTGTCTGAGAGAGCCATATGGAATGAGCAATGTGATTCTGAAAGCCTCCTAATGTATGGATGTATATTTATCCATTCATCTACATATCTACCTCTAATCTAGCTGTGTATATATATCAGATATTATATACATTAAAACCTGAATAATTTTATATAAATATATATATTTGCTTAATATTTTTATATAGTATTCTAATTTAAAATATATTTAAATAATAACATATATTATTTTCAGGAATTTTCATGACCTTTAATATGACAAGCTTTATCAATCATTCACTCCTCTGTGAATTATAATATTGTCACTAAATTTTTTCATAAAATACAGTAAAATAAAGGTGGGAATACACTTACGTGTATGTTTGTATCTGTGGATATGTGATCATGTCTTGTTTTCTAAAAAAAGGGTCATTTTCTTCTTTAACAATAGCAGATATCCTCTAATTCTATTTAACATTTCTTTCCTCTGATCTCTTACTAAATGTAAAATGTATCTATACTTTTTAATGATTCAGTTCCATTCCCCTTCCCACATAATGTCCAAGAGAAACCATTTGGATTTAATGGTAGATATGATTTTTCCCAAAAATAAAGGAAACACCTTCTTCAAAGTAAATTCATACACCACAGAAAGTTAAGGAGGCAACTGGCACATGTCTATTCATATGGGAAAATGCTCATGTTGAGAATGAACTGAAATAAGTAGAAGGCTCTGGTAACTGTCAGCAAAAATGTTAGAATTTGGAATTAGATGAGCTGTATAACATATTGGAGTTACATATCCATACACATATAAGAGACGGGGTTTGCTGTACGATGTGTCTTATAGACATCACCCTTTCGTCAGTCTGCTGCCTAGAGCCTGAGGGAGGCTGAAACAAGGAACTAGAAGGACCTCACCTCCCAGAGGAACTTCCACGTCTGACCTAAAATTCCTGCCTTTCAGTGTGTACCTGTAGACTTTTATATGAGAAAAAGTAGTACACTGGTCCTGATCAATAATGAACAGTGAGAATGAAATAGTAATAAAAGCTTTTCAACAATAAAAAGTCCTAGACCAGATGAATTCACAGCCAAATTCTGTCAGACTCACAAAGAATAACTGGTATCCACAATATAGAAATTCAATCATAATATTGAGGAGGTAATTCTCCCCAACTCATCCTATAAAACCATTAACATCTTGATGCCAAAGCCAAGAAAGAACAGAACAACAACAAATGAAAACTCCAGACCAACATCCCTTATAAAGGCAGATGTAAAAAGTCTTAATAAAATACTGGCAAACTGAATTCAACAGCACATCAATAGTCATCATCATCATCCATCAGGACCAAGTGGGCTTCATCCCAGCGATGCAAGAATGGTTCAATGTATAAATCAATAAATGTGATTTACCACATAAACAAAAGCAAAAACAAAGACCATAGGATAATTTCAAGAGAGGCAGAAAAAGCGTTCAATAAAATCCTGCACACTTTCATGATAAAACCCCAAAACATAGAAATAGAAGGAGCATATCTCAGATTTATAAAAGTATATATGACAAACCTAGATCCAACATCACACTGAATGGGGAAAAGTTGAAAACCTTCCCCTCAAGGCCTAGAAGAGTACAGAAAAGCCTACTGCCACCACTTCTATCCAACATGGTGCTGGAAATCCCAACCGGAGCAATCAGGAAAGAGAAAGTAATAAAAGGTAGCCAAACTGAGAAAAAAGAGGTCAAACTATTGCTCTTCGTTGATGATATTTTGTATTTATAAAACCCCAACGATTCCACCAAGAGCCTCTTGAAATTGACAAATATAGTTGGCAAAGTTTCAGGTCACAAAATCAATGTACATAAATTGTACTATTTCTGTAGAATTAGGTAGAGCTCCGAGTGAAATCCAAAGACTTAAAAAGTAATTACTAATTAAACCTATTAAAAACAGAAGTTGTAGGAAGGAAATATAAGGACAACACATACAATGACAATACTTACTTGGTCATAATAATGTAAACACTGATATTTTTGCATCTGAAATTATTAATATCTTCATAAATTAACTATTACTACATCATTATATCAAAATGATAGAGGGTGGTAAGTTGTTATGTGTTTGTAAAATGACCAAATCCTAAATCACTAATAGAAAATAAAAGACTGCTATTTTGTGTGATCCACCACCAATATTAATTTGGTTCTTTTGTATAAGTGTATGTATTTGAATTTTTTTAAAGAAATACTTTTGGGAATTCTTACATATGGAATGTTTTAAGTGATCTTTAAAAGAATCTTCCATAATTAAATCCCATTAAAATATTGATTTGAATTACGTTTAAAGTATAAAATAATTAGTGAAGAATTAACATCTTTATAATATTCAGTCTTCCCTCCAGGAATTCTTTATTCAATTTTCTGTAATTATTTGTGACTTTAGTAGAGTTTTATATCATTGCTTTCTTCACTGTATCCTCTATATTCCTTAAATTTTGACCTGAGTATTTATCTTAATCCCTGTTTCCACTGTAAATAATCCTTTTTAGTATAGTATATCAAGAATGGAAAAATTTTTTTCAATATACTCAATACTAATATGAAACCAATATAAACAAGTACACACCCACATGAAAGAAAAATGCAAATATAGTGTAGTAAGAAGGAGGAAAGAGGAGGGAGAGGAGAGGGGGAAAGAGAGAGGATGATTGGAAGGAGGAGGGAGGGCAACTGGTGGGATCTCATAATGTACACAGTGCAGGGTATCCAGCATGTCCACTGGGTGAAGGGCTCAACTACAACTTGAACTTTACCTCAGAATTAAAAACAATATAACCTAAACATTTTTACCCTCATATTAACTTAAAATTTTAAAAAACAAAAAGAAAATTAGGATATTTTTAAATGGAAAATTACATTTGAAAAACTAGGATATGTAAAGAAGTTAGTAAAAATTGTTATGTACAAATAGTGATTGATATAAAACATTTGTTAAGAAATGAAATTATTTTAGTGAATATTATAAAATAGAAAAAGTGTGATATAACAAAAATCAATAATTATCTTAAATAAAAGTAATTGTTTCAAAAAATTTTAGGACATAAAAAATAAAGATGGGTATGAATATATGTAAAATATTCCACTGAATTAAGAGGAATAAAAATAGACAGATGACAGATAGATACAGACAGATAGATAGAAAAGGGGATTACTGTGTTTAAAATATTTGAGGGTGACTAATAGTAAAATTAAAACCAAATTATGGAGTTTTTTGTCCATCAGAGGAAGAAGCAACAACAATGTATTAGTAGTATCTATTGAAACTTAAAAAATTACTTCAACACTCAGTAGCTTTAAACAACAAATACATTATCTCACAGTTTCCATGGGTCCTCAAATCCAGGAATGGTTGTTGAGTGATTCTGGCTCAGGAACTCAGAGATTGCAATCAATTGTCAACCAGTGCCTACCACTGTAAGTGGACATAGAATCCATTTCCAGGCTCACTCCCATGGTTGATGGGAAGGCTCAGTCCTTCTGTGGCTGTTGGTCATATGCTTGTTCTTGCCATGCTTACTTCTGCTTTGACTACCTGAGTATTCTTAAGATAGAACATCTGGATTCTCCCAGCGAGTGATAAGAGAGAAAGACAGAGAAAGAGGTTCCCACTGTGGGGACTCATGCCTCTAATCCCAGCACTCCGAGAGGCAGAGGCCAGGTGGATTGCCTGAGCTTAGGAATTCGAGACCAGCCTAAGCAAAAGCAAGATACAGTCTCTAACAATAGCTCAGTGTTGTGTGGGGCACCTGTAGTCCCAGCTACTTGGGAGGCTGAGGCAAGAGGATCTTTTGAGCCCAAGAGTTTGAGGTTTCTGTGAACTATGATGCCATGGAACTCTACCCAGGGTGACAGAGTGAGACTGTCTCAAGAAAGACAGAGAAAGAGGAGAGGATGAAGGAAGAGATAAAGGGACAAAAAGAAGGGAATTGGAGAGAGAAAGAGAGAGGGAGGGAAAGAGGAAAAGATGGAGAGAAGGGGAGAGAGAAAATAGTGCCCAACCTATTATTGGAGGTGATATACTGTTACTTCTGCCTTTTCTGTTGGTCACACAGACTGACCTTGATTCATTATGGGAAGGGACCAAACAAGGTTGCAAATACCAAGAGGAAAGAATCACTGGGGTCATCTTAGAGGTTAACCATCATACAAAATAACAACAAAAGTCAAAAGTTGAGTTAAAGGAAACAACATTCCTGTGGCTCAAAAGGGTAGGGTGCTGGCCCCATATGCCGGAGGTGGCGGGTTCAAACTCAGCCCCAGCCAAAAACTGCAAAAAAAAAAAAAAAAAAAAAAAGATGTAGAAAGAAAAAAATAAAACAGAAGAAAACAAGAAAATGTTAAGTAACCACAGTCAAGACAAAAAATAAGCAACAAACAAGGGATGAGAATGCAAACATTAGACCTTTAAAGGTGTTAATTTAAAAAAAATTAAAAGAAATAAAAAGAAGCACTTGGCCAGTGCCAGTAGCTCAGGCCTATAATCACAGCACTTTGAAAGACCTAGGTAAGAGGATTGCTTGAGGACAGGCATTCCAGATGAACTTGACAATATAATGAGACCCTCATCGCTACAAGAAATGAGAAAAAATTAGCTGGATGTGGTGGCTACTGCCTGTAGTCCTAGCTACTCAGGAGGCTAAGGCAGAGGATTCCTGGAGCCTAGGAGTTCAAGGATGTTGTGTGGCATGATCACACTATTGCACTCCAGTGGAAGACCCTCTCTCAAAAAAAAAAAAAAAAGAAATAGAAAGGAAACATGTTATATTAATAAAAAGTTTAGTCCTCAAAGAATATAAATTACTCTTGACACATAAAATCCACATATATAAAGGAAGAAAAATTAGAATCACAAAGAGAATAAACGAAGTAATAAATGGAGTGAAAGATAGAAACTCACTTTTCTCTTTATATTACTAGACAATAATAACAAATGATAGCAACCTTTAACACTTTGGACACTTTAAAATGCCTCTCTAAATTAAAAGAGAAATTGGAGTCATAGATAATAAATTACCAAAAAATCTGCACTTATATTATGGCTGAGATAGTACTCACTAGAAAATTGTAGTCAACAGATTTGAGAGAGAATAGAGAGAATGAATTAACTATGCATTCAACATAATCTTGAATATAAAAATACAAAGAAAAACCAACTGTAAAATAAACCAAAAATGTAGATTACAATCTCCATAAGAATAGGGACCTACTTCTCTATCTTATTTATTATCCAAGCACCTACAGGGGTCCTCAAACTTTTTAAATAGGGGGCCAGTTCACTGTCCCTCAGACCATTGGAGGGCCGGACTGCAGGCCCCAGAACAATTAGGCTGCTAAGCAGGACAACACCCGGCTGGCCTGATAAATGTCCTAGGCGGGCTGCATGTGGCCTGTGGGCCGTAGTTTGAGGACACCTGAGCATCTGGCAACAATTAAGCACCAGGTAACTAGGTAACTAAACAAATGTATCCAAGGCAAATGAGTATAAATGTCCAATAAATGACCCATAAAAATATTCACAAAGTATTTATAATATTCAAAAGTGGTATATAGCCATCTAGAGAGAAATTGATAAAGTGTGGTATATTCATATAATTGAAAATAGGATAGAATGATTGTAAAAAATTAAATACTGATTCATGTAACATGATGAATCTCACAGACGTAATGTGGAATGAAAGAATCCAGACACAGAGCAGTGATGTTCAGTTTGAACACGGGCAAAGCTAACCTCTGGCCATAGGGGCTGGAACATTAGGAGTTACCGATTAGAAAAATGAAAGCAGTAGTGTCTTATGTGTAGTGTTCCATACCAGCCTCGGGTGAAATTCATTGCTTTGAATACAGGACTTAAGATTTATGTATATTACTATAGACATACTTCAGTGAAAAATATATTTTAATCCGTGAACAACAGTGGATGCATTAATTAAAATTTCTGCTGTATCCAGGTACCTCATTTATACTAACATACGTGGTATCTGTCTATATTTAACAAACACTGCTAGCTTTTCCTCTTTCTCCCTGGCCACGTGTAGGAAACTTACATATTAATAACCTGCCATTCTGCTGTTTCATTACCCAGATGTGCTTTCTCTGGGAATTTCTTTCCAATTCCAAACCGCCTAATGAGCACTTAGAGTTTTAAGTAGTCTGAATAAATTCGCCTACAAGGAGACATTGCTTTGAAGCTCAGAAATCCATTTGAATGGCCAGCATTTTCATGTCAACCAAAGAGTGTGATTTAAATTACAGCAGCAATGGAAATCAAATCCATAGTAAAGCAATATGAGTGAGAGAAAACGAATCTAATATCTTTTCCTTACTTCTCCCAGCAGTTCCAGATCAGAGTGACTTCTAATGCCTTCCTTACACAGAGGCTCCCACACCGTGAGGAGCCCAGGAGGGCAAAACAATGTTGGCCTGGCCTTTTGTTATAAATGAGAGTGCCGTGTGCCTTTTGCCTTTGCTTAATTGAAGACAAATGTATAGAAACTAGAAATAAACTAATGTCATTTCAGAAGGTCCCTGAAAATATAGTTGTATGGAATAGATTAAATAGTACACTTTTTAGGGCAAAACAGTTGCTTACTCTGGCAGAGTTAGTGCCTTAAACAACAATTTTTTTTTTTTTTTTCAGATCTGGAGGCCAAAAGCAGGGTGGAATTCTCTGCCTTCTTTCTGTGCCTTCACTGGGTGCATGTGTAAATCAATCTTTCTCTCTTTTTCTCTTTTTACACTCTTATAAAGGCCACCAACTCTATAAGATTAGTACCCCATCTTTATGACCTCATTTAGCCTTAATTATCTCCTAATTGCCTTATCTCCAAATATAGTCATGTTGGGTGTTAGAATGAATGAATTTTGAGGGGACATAATTCAGCAGGTGGCAATAGTGTGGTAGTTAAATGTGGGAGCTCTGGAGTTAATAACCAGGTTGAAATCCCCCGTCTTATATTCTCTATGATATGCTTTCCTCTTCTGTAAAACTGAATAAAAATAGTACCAACTTCATAGAACCATCATAATTAAATGAATATATATATATAGTCATTTCAAGGTACTCCCCTTGGCCATCTGGTGACTGTGCTGATACTCAGCAATGCAGTATGTAGCACTTTTTCAAAGATGAGTTTGCAAAGTTCATTGACAGACTTCATGTATGGCATTTAGAACACTGAGTAGCACACGGTAACTTTAAAATAAATATTAGCTGGTATCATTGCATAGTGAAGCACTCTGGTAAATCCTTGGCACAGAACACTGGGCTTCCTCTGACTTAGTAACTTGATTTATAAAATAAATGTAAAATGAAATTTTATAATAAATACAGAATTGATTTTAAAAAGCACTAAAAAAACTGGCATGTAATTTTATTCCGCTGATGGATGAATAAAAGAACAAACATAGAAATCTATTGGTGAATAAAGTAAAGCAGATTCGCTTCACATAAAGGCTTTTGTTTTTCTTTCCAGCAATTTAAAAGTCAAGTCTATTTAGGAGATGATAGTGTGAATTCTGGTATCCCCCTCAAATATTTAGTGTTTTTCTTTTCTCAAGGAAAAAAATGTCCCATGAGGAACTATACCTTCGCGGGATTTATGCAAGCCATTTGTGTTCTAAATTTAAGCTCTCACTTAAGGGCAGCCTCATAGGATAACACGGTTCTACAAAGCACTTGCTTGAGAACTAAAAAAAAAACTACTTTTGCACAATTTTACTTTATTTCTGCATTTGGCTTTGCAAAAGTGCTTCCCTTTATTTTGAAATGGCATTATGTCCTTTTTCACTTGGTGAAGTCATATTTATCGATGGGAAGTATTAAATGAGGAAGACCTGGCCAGAGGCCAAGTTAGCATCCATAGCAACGTCTCTTCACTCTAAATTCAACCTCAGAATTTCTTTCTTTCCTTGTTGCTTATTTATAACCTAGAAAATGGTAGCAAAAGAGCATTTTTCCCAAACGTTCTGGGCTGGCAAAACTGAGTGAGTGGGTAAAGGGGAATGGGAAAAGTTGATAGGACAAAAGAAAGACTAAAAGTGAGTGGAAATCTTGATGCAAACCACCCTTGATTAACGTTTCAGAATTCAGAAGAATGATTTATTTTGTGTCCATGGGATGTTCTTGCCGTAAATTCATGGAACTACAAGTCTATGCAATTTCCCTCATCCAATGAGGCTCTGTAAAGAGAAGCCAGCGCTGGGCTGTGCAGAGAGTGGATAGGCAAGAAGGACTTGGTGATGAATTCAATAAGTGGAGATCCAAGACAAACTGTCTTTATCATCAAATCACCTCCTCCACTGAGGCCAGAATTATGTTCCTGTACTATGGCAAAAGGTTGTCTCAGTAGTTGAATTACTATCTTATCATTACAATATATTTGGTAACTTCTTTATAATGAATGCTTCGCT
>NW_003852430.1:3203144-3204247 GCF_000181295.1 Otolemur garnettii | reverse complement strand
AAAAAAGAAAGTCTAAGATTATGATTAATTAGCAACAGGTAATTTTCAGAATATTCTATTTTAAGTCACAATAATTTGCAATCAAGTAAACCTTGATTATATCGCTCAAATTGGAGTTTTAGAAGATGAGTCTTTTACTCTTCAAAATAATTTTCTATGGAGACTTTACCACCTGATATAGAAATTTAAAATATACATTGTATGTTCAATTTTGCATATTTGCTTCTGTTGCTTTGTGGGTCCTCAGTCAATTTTTCAATAAATAAATATGAGAACGATTATCCACAAGCTGTGGATTCAGTCTGCCTGTTGGTTTTCCCTGTGAAATAGCTACAATGGAGTGCAAGTTATTTTCTCAGTTCAGCTATCACATGAGAGGATATTGGTTACCTATTGCTATGTACCACAAACACAGTGGCTTACAACAATGCACATTTACTATCTCACAGTTTCCCTGGGTCAGTATTCTGCACCTGGCTTAGTTAGGTCTTTTGCTTAGGTCCTGTTAGACTAAAATTCTTTCTGGAGCTCAGCGTCCACTGAGGTTTATTTGAGTTGTTAACAAAATTCAGTTTTGGAGATCATAGCCTGAAACACTCGGGTTCTAGAGATCGCTTCTGTCCATAGGCAGTACACAATGGCTATTTGCTTCAAGGCCAACAAGGAGTATCTCTCCTACTTCTGATCTCTTCTCTTAGGGGACATGATGGGTCCCTCTTTTAAAAAGCTCACCTGATAAAGTCAACATCACCTGAGCTATTCTTCCTTCTGATGAACTCAGAGTCAACTGATCATGGACTTTAATTGCATCCTGAATATCCTTTCAGCTTTGCCATATGCTAATGGTGGAAGACAAGTCATGGATGTTACTTGTACTCAATGAAAGGGGATTACACACAGATATGGACACCAGAGAGCAGAAATCACAGGGGCATCTTATGATTCTGTCCACCACAGTGGAATAATAAGAATGCATATCACTTTGGGTTAATTTTTTTAAAAGCTTATTTTTATCAAGTATATAGAATAGAATACCACATAATACATAGTAAATATTATTTTTAGTTTGTTAGTTATTTTTAACTAATGGTGCTATTATTGGG
>NW_003852430.1:3199658-3200058 GCF_000181295.1 Otolemur garnettii | reverse complement strand
GGGCAAGCTCTTAGCACCTTGCCAGTTCATGTTTCTCTGACATCTGCATGGGCTCATCCTTGGCACAAGGGTATTCCCTGCCCTGGCCTATTTCTTGTGAAATGTACAGGTTATTAGAAAATAAAATGGAGCATGACCAAAACTCTGACTAATTACTTTATATTTATTCTATACAATTGCAGAATTAAGGTGAAAGTGTAAACACAATTCTGAAAACCAAGGAGTGAAGCAAATATCTGAAAATAACACAAAATCTGAAATTAAGCACAAGATAAGTATAAAAAAATACTTGGGGCTTGATGCCCATAGCTTAGTGAGTACAGCCAGCCACATACACTGAAGCTGGTGGGTTCAATCCCGGCCTGGACCTGCTAAACACAATGACAACTGCAACCAAAAA
>NW_003852430.1:3198099-3199085 GCF_000181295.1 Otolemur garnettii | reverse complement strand
TGATTGAGTTGAAGTTCTGTTTTTCTTTGCTACAGGCATTTACAAGAAATAGCTGGAGCTAAGTTCCACTTATGTTTGCAAATCAAGCAAAGTTGGAGTCACTTATAAAGTCTAAATAGTTTTGTCTGCTCAGAGCTTCTTCGCGTCTGGTCTCCATTTTAATGTACTTCAACACAAACGACAGCAGAATTTAAAGACATATTGCAAGGAATAAGAAGCAGAATTAATGCTACAGAAATGTAAACATTTGATGTGAAAGTCAAACTACAAAGTGATGTAAACAGAACAAGATGGCACTTATGTAAATTAAAAGCTTTGGCTCAAGCCCAGTCTTCTCACTATGCCCTCAGGGATTCATGCTCTGTCGCCAACATCCTCCCTCCTCTGAGTCCTTACTGAAATGTTTCCTGAGGGTGACACTTTCTTTACAACTCCCTCACATGGAAGCTGCTTTTTATTTTCTATACCGCGTCTCTGGCTCATAAAAATAGGCCAAGGTTCCCTTCATTTCCCATTTGATGTAATAGTTCTAAACCATTTTGGGGCCTTGTCTTTTGCAAATCTTCGCCTCTTTGAAGGCCATGCTCTGAGACTCTGCCATTTGCTACTTTAACCTGTAGGTCATCTATATATTTTTTGCACAAGGCACAGTACCTTTCTTCCACTTTACCAGGACTTCCACAATTATTCCTAATGGCATCAACACTCATTTTGAGGCCTTCCAACATGCAATGATCATTTTTTATCCTACATTAGACAAGCTCATGGTCATGCCCTTGAGGGTATGATAACAAAAAGTGCCCCACGTTCAAAGTTACACTAATAAGTATCCTTCTTTCTGATGATCATCTCTGTGTCTTTCAGTTCTCTTAACCTAGAATCTTCACACCATCAGTCCCTCAAAGGAACAAGACCCAAAGCAACATGAGCTAGAACCACTGTCAGATTTATATCCCAGATATACAGAGAGTGGAGATCTTATTATT
>NW_003852430.1:3159692-3197775 GCF_000181295.1 Otolemur garnettii | reverse complement strand
AGATAAGGAATAAGAGAAAGTTACCTCTACTAAACTCACAGAGCACAATTTGTTCATGCAGTGGTTCTCAACGTGGGCTCCTCAGACTAGCAGCATCAGAATTATTTGATGCTAGTTAGAAATGCAGATTCCTGGGGTTCACCCCCAAATCCCTGTCAAAACTCTGGAGGTGCCCTGCTAATCCATATATTAACAGCCTTCTAGATAATTCTAACACACAGTAAAGTGTGAAAACCACTGCCTTATTCCATACTCAGCTGAATCTGTTAATTAGGACCAATTTTCTTGCCCTGGCTAACTTACAATTGAAATATGTTCCCTTTCCTCCTTCCTTATCTAAGGCTTCTCAGAAAGTCATGGATACTCATACTGGCTGAAATAAAAGTGTAAATCTCTCCTCTGGTCCATAGGGAAGAGCACAGATTTCTTTTCACAAATAACTCTGCAAAGTGACTGATTACCATGCGGCAAGAGAGGCCGTGCAGAAGAGGCAAGCAACCCCACTTAGTCTTAGCACACTGGCTGCTCAGAGAAAAAAGGAAGAATTGTTTTTTAAAAAGCCCCTAACTAGAACTAGATTCTTTCTGTTCCTGAGGGAAAAAAAAAACACTTTTTTTTCCTGTGATGGAGATGAATTGATCTCAAGACAAATGGCTCATTCTTATCATTTGTTAGCTCTTACAGAATAGCTGTGGGAACAAAATAATATGATAGAGTATAATTTTCATGACCACAAGTAACTACACTAGAAAAATCACTAAAATATTGCCACGGCAAATTCTAATAGTATTTATTGTATAACTTATACCTGCTCTAATGAGACTCTTACAGTTTTGATAACTGTATGGCTGAGCTAGGTGTGAACTGCTAGTTTCTCTCTCCAGTTGTAGAAATTCTCTTTACGATCACTCGGTTGTGCTACTGTCAGTGCTAGATCGTAAATGAAGGAAGGGTGATATCCTGTTCTCTCCAGTGACAGGTCTCCCTATTTTAAGGAAAAAGAGAGGGGAAGTGGAAGGAAAGAAGGAGAATATAAGGTCATCCACTCGGGTATGAAGCCTAGTAAAACGTGCCTTATTTCAAAGGAAACTAAAACTCAAATGCAATAGGCTTCTCTGGGAAGAAAATAAGGATCAATGTTTGAAGTTTCGGGTTTTAGCTTTTTAGATCCAAAAAGGCATTTACGACTAAAAATAAAAGGGCTGTAGACAATAAAACTCTAGAAAATGCTATTCACAGATACAGCCATTTTTGCTGAATTTGCAAAACAAATGGCTATTTGTCAGAGTAATACCTTAAAAAATATTTATAAATTAAGCCCAACATCATTCTAGATTCTTATTTTATTATTTTCAGTATCCATGTGAGTCTGCGATCTTATGTTTTATCCCAGTTTTAAATATTTTACCTGCTGTCTTGCCAGGTGGCTTAGAGGAGGACATTTAACTGGAATTATCACTGTCTGATGGGCTTGTCATGGGCTTGTTATTACTCTTGGTGAGCTCTGTTCTTTCATGTCTAAAACGTGTTTGTGCTGAAGCCAAGCTAATTACACAATTTCAATCCCAAATTGTTCCGAATTTCTGGTAAATTAGAGTGCAGACCAGGTACAAGTTTTATTCATTCACTTAAAGATGTAGAATATTCTGCTGATATTATGGGAAATCAAGTTTCACAAAATACATAGTTGTTCAATCAAAAATAATACACAAAGAAAGCCCTTGGACCTAGAACATAGGTCCTGTAGCTAACATATAAGGCATTTCAATCTTTGGGGGGATGTATTTATAAAAGGTTATATTAGTATACATAAAGATGTGAGACAAATTAACAACATAATTCCAAATTTTATAACACTTCATTGAAGTACTATAATTCTCAAAGTGTCTAGAAATGAAACCTAGTATAGAAAATCTGAAATTATAGAAGGTGTAATTTCAGTAGCAAATACAGTAACCACAATAAAAGTAAAGTTATCAATGAGGGCCACAAGGATTACAAAGAAGGAAATATATTTAAAACTGGAGTGAGGAGTTAATCATCTAAATATGTATTTTGCAAAAATACAAATAAAAGGCACATTGGAATGAAGAAAGAGGGATGGTCCCTAGTGCAGAAAGGTCACTATCAAGTTGGAAACCTTCTTACCTCATGATTTTAGGAAGAAATATCTTTTATACCTCTCTCATGAGCAGCATCACATTGGCTAACACCGTGTATGCACACCTCCGACACATCTCAATTCAGAGAACAAGGACAGAAGCTGATTCCCCGGCTCACAGGGAAAATTCCAAGCAGAATAAACTATCTTGAGAGAAAACAAGAACCTTTTCACAGGTTTCAGGGATATTGCTGGAAGGGCAAGGGAACCATAGGAAACTGTCAAATGTTCAGCCTCAATGGAAAACATCATTAAATAGAACAAGTTGAATCTGTGAAATTTCACAAGTTCAGACTGGTAAAATAAAGGTAGCACTTAAACAGCTTTCTAGAACACGAAAGAATGGTAACTCTTATAATGCATGTTATTAAATTCATTGATTTTAATAAGTATGGGAGTATTTGAGAATGCTATTTCTACTGTTAAGTATATATTCTCTCATCATGCAGGAAGCTTTCTCTGTCAACTGAATAAAGGAATGATAACAGGAAGCTATTCCAAATACTCCTGAGAAAGGTAGAAACTGTACTAAGAATTTACATATGGTACACACGTTACCAAATAAAAAGAGGAGTTAGCAATGTGTTAAAAATTATAACTTGGACAAATGTTCTCAAAAGGAGAAGTAATTATGTCCACTCAACCCTTTCTTTCCTGGATAAATTCTTGATGATGATAAATTAATAGATCTAGCAATAGTTTTCGATAATACTAACAGTCTAGATTAGAGAAGAGAAGACTGGGTATATAATACTGGCCAAGTAAAACTTCTCAAAACAATTTTGGCCAAAAGGAATAGAATCTTACAAAGCTAAAGCCCAGTGGAAATGTTTGGGCTCAGAACGTTCTACAGATTTAGCAAGTGAAGTTGAGATAAAAAAATGCCCAGCCTGAAGTATTTTTGCTAAGTTTTGGCAAATACAGTTAGGTCTTTGTGCCATCCAAAAATCAATTGATCATCCAGAACTTGCAACTTCAAGAACGGTGAGAATAATCTTTTATTTTTGGTTTGGAAGATGGCTGTATCCTCAGGAAAATACAAAAACACATATGATAGAGTTATTACAACACCAAGAAGGGCCAAGCAGAAATGTAAGCATGAGCATGTCACCAAGAATGAGAATGAAAAGAAGAATCAAAAGATAATGAGAAATAAATCTCAGTCTACTGTATTGATAATTTTGTAAATGGGTTAAGTATAAATCTTTCCAAATTTGGAGATAATGTGGAGTATGTCTGGTCTGCTGTTTTATGTGATTTTGAAGCTCTTAAATCTGACATAGCTTGCCTATAATCGTAATTAAAATTTTGTGAAATCTGATAAGGACTGTTAATCAATATTCAAATAACTAAAGAAAAAGAAAAAATCAAATAATTGGATGATCTTGGTTTTTCAACTTTTGATACTTTTTTCCTCAAAATTTAAGGAGTCAGAAGAATATTACTTAATAGATGTGAAATACTAAAACACTGAGCAGTAAGTAACATACACGAGGTTTTAAATACCTGTAATCCAGCATATACCCCATTAGACGTACCTTCAAATCCTTGCATGTGTGGGTAACATGTCCATTGATTACTTGTGTTTCCTCTCTCAGTTTATCGTTAGCACTGTGAGTTTTACAGTGTTGATCTTATAGATGAGGAAACTCCTGCACAAAAAGAGGTCATTTGTCCTAGGTTACCTATCATGCAGTACCCAGCCGCCTGATTTAACTTGTTTCCAAATTTAACCACTATGACGCAGCTCCCACAGGTCATCCCTGCCTATAATGAACAGAGCTAAGTATCTCTAAGTGATGTGTGAGTTCTTTTCCATAAAGTTGAATTTATGCATACTGCGTCTTTGTTGGTGTCAAGGCAGGGCATTTACACAAGTGACAAATGGCCCTTAGAGTAAGATGTTCCCTTTCCTGGGTCGCTGTTCTACTCTGCTGAAAACAATGCAGTGAGGCTTCATTTAAAATGCAAAGTTTTAGAAGCAAAGTCTCTGAAGATAATGTGTTTGCCCAATCTCATAATTCATGTTTGGAATGATTGTGATAAGTGCAAAATACACTACATTTTGAGCTTAAAAGCATTTCAAAACATTAAAAAATGTTTTTATCTTCATTTGAAATACCAAGAAATACAGACACGTAGTTGTAAGTCATTTCATGGCCTTTCCAGAGTTTAAGTCTCTCCATTTAATTGTACTTTTAGTCGCAAAAAAGGTAAACATTAGCCATGAACTCAGGGTTCTATTTTATCGTTATGTTCTTATTAGCATTAACGATCAACTGCTACCAAACGCACTCCCAAAGTCAGTAATAATGTGAAACTAGAAAACATGTTTAAAGGTTGTTTCCTAAATATCTGGACTGCTAGACAACAAAGCTATGTTATTACTTTTTTAAGTAGGAATATGCTATTAAATATAAATGCAAAAACTAAGTGGCTTTAAAATCTAAGTCAGTTCCCTAAGTGAATGATTTCATAAACAAGTTATGGGTCGGCTCACATTCTGCAGAATGAGCCTGAAATGAGTTCTAGGATGGATGAGGACAGCCGGGTCTCTGCTCCCCCTATACCCTCCTCTAATCGCACTCCAGTCCTAAAGAAAATAGTCACCCGTCTCTGCAATGCTGTTCTCAATTTCTACTTAAGTTCCTTGATGTTACTCCATATTCATATAGTTTTTACTTTGTTTCCTTGATTTCCTCCTCTCTGCATTTCATTAACTTATGTAAGGGTAGTAATCCACTGTTGGCAATGTTTTCATACACTGTGTCTTTATAAAAATCCTAAAGGGAGAAATAATACCAGAAGCCAACAAAGGTGAAATTCAGTTCTCTTCTTGCTCCCCTTTACAATTTCCAAAGCCTCTTCGATGCTCTTGCCCAACGCAATACCTGTTTCCCCCTCTACTTTTTATGTATGTATGTATGTATTTATTTATTGGAATCGTCATTTACCACGCTTCTGCTCAAACCACAAGGGCTTATGGGTTGGAGTCATTATTCCACGTCTAGTTTCACAGGTGTCTTGGGTGGTGTCTAAGTTTATGATCAGGTCTTATTCAGCAGCTTATCTTCATTGCAGTGACCTTCCTCGTCCTTCCACAGACATGCCTTGGCACTTTAGCCCACTCAAATCTGCTACACCCCTGAAATCTTTTACTCATCTGTCCCTATACTTGTCTACAGACCCCTTGCTTTTTAAGTCATTCTACCAACAGCTACATCAAAGCCTAAAGTCTCTAGACTATATCGTTTGTTAAAAATCTATCAGCTTTGTTCTGGATTCACTCCCTTCCCTATCCAGCTTTGACCCAAGATCCTGCTCTTTAAGCTCTGGCATACTGTTCTCCATTGCCACCCACCCTACTGACATTGTCAAGTCCTGTCCCCAGAGAAGACTACATCCTAGCTATTAAATTTTCTTCTGTAGAAAAGTACCTATTAGAGATGACTGATGCAATTAAACAAACAAACAAACAAACAAATAAATAAAATCATGGTTTATACTTCAGCTGGGCCTTGAAAGCCGCAGCATCTTTAGGTAGTACCCATTCCATTCTCTTTAGTTGCTCTTCCAACCTTTCATATTTCTCAGAAAATCTCTACACAGCCACCTTCTTTCTCAGTCTCAGCAAATGAACTTGCCCCATATAGTACCCAAAGCATTTAAGCCAAATAAAAATTATTTTCTCCTTTCCAATATCATCAATGTCTTTACCCATCATTTTCACCTGTGTCTTAGAAAAGGTCTGTGCTATACTCCGAGATAACATTCCATTGATACTTCTAATCCTGTCTCTGACTTAAATTACCCTTTGTCTTAACCTAGATGGTCCCGAAAAAGAGCTTGCAACAAAGAAATTGTGTGGAGATAGTTTATCAGAAATATGCTCAGAGAGAGGGTATGACGGACTGGGGAATAAGAGAAAACAAATGCAAAGATAAGATTACACGTGAGCAAGAAACAGTTACTCTCCTCAAAAGTTTCTCAGAAGCCTTAAGAAATACAAGAACTATTCACCCAGGGGAGAAAAAACCAAATGTATTTGTCTATCATCTTCCATCTTCTGTTGGTCAAGTTAGCCCTACGGACATCAGCTCCTTACTATAGATCTCTGATTTGTTCCAGTGTCGGACTAGATAGCCGATGATCTACTGAAGATTGCCTTGTGGAATTTCCACAGGTGTCTGTATAATATGCACTTGATGCTCACTATTAATAGATACACACACACCTGCTCCTGTTGTAGTCCCCTCATTTCTCATCCTCCTAATTGCCTCAGCCATAAACACTGGAATCATCCCTTATTCCTCCTCCCCTATTAACATTGTAATCCAATTATTTCAAAATTTCCCACTGATCCTTACCTCCTTAATATTTAAATGAATTCCTTCCTTTGAATTTGTACTGCCACGGTGTTTTTTCAGGTTTTCATCATTTATCACTCTGATTACTCTAATTTCTGTAGTTCTGCTGGCTTCTGCCTAATCACCCTTCAGCTACTTTCATTATGAGGTTCTCAAAGGTCTAAATCTGAGATCCTGAGATAAGGATATAGGTACTTAGCTCATTGGCAAGTTGTTCTTGAAGGCATAATGGGGACATATGAATAGTAAATGGGGAGGAAAGTCCCTTAAGGATACATTAAGGCTGTGGGAAAGTGGAGACCTCTGAAATCCTCTCCTTGGGACTCTCAGATGAACCGGGTAATAAGATATCTGAGAATGCTTCCTACTAAAGGATGCAAACGTTTCCAGATTGAGGGTTCATCCTAGACCACCCTACATGTAGACTGAACTTGTGATTAGAGAAAAGCCTTGGGCCACAGCGGTTTACCCCTTTTTACCCAAAGGTTTTTGGTATGTTTTATAGCTTTCTTTGTCCCTCATTTCCTGCATTACTAGATTCTTTTGTGTTTAGTTTTTTTGTAGTGAAGCATTTGAATTCCTTTCTCATTCCCTTTTGTATATGTTCTATAGCTATTTTCTTTATGGTTACCATGAGGATTACATTTAACATCCTAAAGAGAAATAATACTACAACTTTAATTTATACTATAGCTTAACTTCTGTAACATACCAAAACTCTACTCCTTTAAAAGCGCTCTCTCCCACTCCTCTTGGTCGATATCACACAATTACACTGTGTGTCCAAAATGAATAATTATTTGAAATGCATTAGCCTCTTAAATTACATAAAAAATAAAACATGGATATACAAACCAAACAGCTTTTAGATGAGTTGTTTTTGTAATGTTTTAGTCTCTGAAATAATATAAACAACAAAAGTGCAGTTACAAACCATTGCTGCATTCATTCTAACTTTGATAATTGCCCCTGTGTTTATTTTGAATGAGATCTTTATTTCTTCCTCTGGCTTCTAGTGACTGTCTGGTGCTCTTTCATTTCAACTTGCTGTAGTCCCTGGGATATTTCTTGCAGGACAGGCGAGTGGTGACAAATTTTCTTAGCTTTTATTTATCTGGAAATGTCTTAATTTCTTCCCCACTTTTGACAGTCTTACCATCTATAAGGTTCTTGGGTGACAGTTTCTTTTTCCTTCTTTTAGCACTTTGAAAACATTAGCCCACTGCCTGCTAGCTGCTAAAGTTTCTGATAAGAAATGTGAATAATCTTATCGAGGGTTACTTATCTGTGATGAGTTGCTTGTCTCTTGCTGCTTGCAGCATTCTCTGTCTTTTCCTTTCAAAAATTTGATTACGTCTTGGGTCTATTTTAAGTTCATCTTACTTAGAGTTTGTTAAGCTTATTGAATGCTTATATTCATGTTTTTTATCAAATTTTAGAAGGTTTCAGCAATTATTTCTTCCAAAATTCTCTCCATCCCTATATATCTTCCTTCTGCTTGTGAAATTCCCATGGTGCATATGTTGGTCTGTTGGCTGGAGTTCCACAAGTCTCTTAGGCTCCATTCATTTTGCTTCACATGACTTTTAATAAAGGTTCCAGGACCATGCAATGGGAAAAAGGCAATCTTTTCAACCAACAGTTCTGGGGAAACTGGACATACCATGCAAAATAATCAAGTTGGATCCTTATCAAACAACATATACACAAACTAGTTCAAAATACCTTGAAGGCCTAACTATAAAACCAAAAACTATTAAACTCTTAGAAGAAAATGTAGAGAAAAAGCTTCATAACATCAGATAAGCAATAAAAGAAAAAAAAACAATAGAGTTTCATGAAGATTAATATACAGAGTGGCCATAAAGTTTGGGTGCAATTTAAAATAGTGTGCACAGGGACTTTATGGCTACCGTGTACGTATATATCATATATTATATACTATACATGATATAGTATATATACACACACACATATCAAGGATATTGTCAACAGAGTAAAAAAGGCAATACACACAAAATATTTCTAATTCTATATGTGGAAAGGATGAGTATTGAGAATGTATAGAGAACTCCTGAAATTCAGCAACAATGAAACATCAAACAACCCAATTCAAAAATAGGGAAAGGACTTGAATAGTGATTTCTCTAAAAATGGTAAATAACCACATGGAAATATGCTTAACATGACCAACTTCTAGAAACATGCAAATCAAAACTACAATGACATACCCCCTTGCAGTATAATAATGAGGCTAGTGATAATAGCCTCATAATGTGGAAAAATCAGAACCCTTGTGCACTGTTGGTGGGAACATAAAATGATAGTACCATTGCAGAAACGAGGATGATGATTCCTCAAAAAATTAAAAATAGAATTACCATATGATGCAGCAATTTCACCTCTGAGCATATGCTTCAAAAAATTGAAGGCAGGCAGATAGGGCCTCAAAGGGAACCATGTTCATAGTAGCATCTTTTTACAGTAATTAAAATGTGAAAGCAGTCCAAGTGTCTATCAATGAATGAGTCGATAATCAAAATGTGGTGTATACATATAATGGAATATTATTCAGTCTAAAAGAGGAAGGAAATTCTAACACATGTTACAGTATGGATGAAACCTAAGTAGATATTATGCTAAGTGCGATAAGCCACTCATGAAAAGATAAATACTATGTGATTCTACTTATATGAAGTACTTGGGGTAGTCAACATCATAGAAAGAGAAAGTAGAAAGGGGGTTGCCCAGGACTGAAAGAGGGGAGAATGGAGAGTTGCACATTAATGGATAGTCAGTTTTACAAGATGAAAAGAGTTATGGAAATGGACAGTGGTGATGGTTTTCCAACATTATGAATAAATTTAATACCACTGAACTGTGTGTTTTACCACAATAAAAAAAAGTTTAAAAACCATATTTATCATTTTACATTTTCTCTTGGTGAGGATCTGAGCAATGCTTAGCTGGATACACCAAGGTGTCTCTCAAGACTGCAATTAAGATTCAACTGGAGCAGAATCTGCATCCAAGCTCATTCAGGACTGGTAAGATTTAGTTCCACACGGACCGTTGGGCTGAAGGCATCCGTTCTTTGCTGGTTGCTGGCCAGAGGTCACTCTCAGTTCCCTCATTGTGGGCCACTCCAATGTGGCAACTTGCTTCAGGAAATCCAGCAGGAAAGATAGTCTGTTAGCAATCCTTTGTTATCCAATAATGACAATGTCATCCTATCACCTTTGTTGCATTCTAAATGTTAGAAAAATGTTACTAGCTCGGCCCACACTTATAGACAGAATATTACAAAAATGCGTGAACACTCAGAAGTGGGAATCATTGGGGTCTACTTAGACACTGCCTACCACATTTTTCTAACTTCCCTCCAAATCTCCAACATATACCCTTCACTATAATCATCCATACTACAAGTTTGTATCACAGAATGGGTCATGGTGTTTCATACATTTCTGTACTGTGGGAACAAGAGGAAAATTCCCCTTCACCCCAGAAGGTCTGCTAAAATAGCAACTGACAATAAGTCCGACTAATAAGAGGAAGAAGTTTATTTACCACGTACCTGTCAAGAATCACAGAGCGACTACTAGGTTTTCCGGGGGAGTCCAGAAATTTATACATCCTCATTTTAGAAGTAAGCCGAAGATGAGGAATATAGAGAAGTATGTTTAGGGGTGGTAAGGGGTTACTAGAGAGGATAAATAGGTACTCGGGAAAATGAATGGATGGGGAGAAACAGATTGACTTGCAACTGATTCACTTTGGAATTGAATTAGCCCTAGAGACAGGTACTATCTTTAAAAGTGATTTGCACCAGGTCTGATTACATTCCTGATCTTTCCTGCAGTATTTTGAGATAACAAGAAGAGGAAGGGACTCTGATTTTTCTTTTTGGTGGGTCTGATTCTTTATATTTTAAAAAAAGGTGGGAGGCGGGGAGAAAGGCTCTTCCAATGCCTGTTGATCTCTAAGAGCCTTTCATTCAAAACATTCTTTATATCTAGGAATCTTATTTGGGGGTGAAATTTCCTGAGCTCCTTCACAGCCTTTGTAAGCACAATTCCTTCTGCCTTGAATCACCTCCCCCTACTTTAATCATTTAACTAACACTTCTATTTTTACTTTATCAGATTCCCCCTAAGTTTGGTTTAAATGTTCTGCCTTCGTATTTTTCCAGCACTCTGTTCAAATACAGAGGGTGTCAAAAACGTGTATGCCCATTTTAAGTAGCAAATTATATTAAAATTATAATACTTGATGTACATTAATAACATTTATTATCATTTATATTGTATCTTCTATCTCTTGCAGTTGCAGAAGTCGAAAGTGACTTGAGTATTACAATTTTAATACAGTTTTTTTTCCTTTCTTAAGGTGCATATAAATTTTTTGGCACCCTCCATCTATATTGTTGCATTGAACTCTGTAATCTAATAGTTGATTTGCTCTTCATCTTATTCCCAAAACTATTAATTCCCTGATGGTCATATCCTTAGTACAGCGTCTGACCCTTAATGGCAGCCAGAAAAACAGATTTCTTGGTTAAGATATGTTAAGTCAATGAATGAAAGGATATTATTATCATTTTCATTTTATAAATTTGCAAGTTAAGACTCAAAAGAAATCAGGGATTATTCAATATCTCAGAGCTTACAAATTGTGGAGTAGATTTTCACACAGATGCTCCTTACTTCTCATACAGAGAGGTCTTGCCTCAGTTAATTTCTATTACTATATTTATCATCATTACTATTACTATTCTTTTTTTATCTCTACAAAGTCAGTTTCCCTTGTACTTACACAGCTAAAGTCTCTGTAATTTAACAGAGTTGGGAGAAGTAAAAAGAAATATTACGACCTGGATGCTTTTGTAGGTTACATCTTAATTTGCATTTTATTCTCCAAAATTCCCAAGTTTGTCATTTAAAATTTTTCAAAAGTTTATGTCTAATTCCCTCTGCTTTGAATTTCATCTTCAACATTTTGTTGACACCCTTGCTGAGTTGTCTAGTGCTTGCAGGCGTTTGTGGGTTTTGCTGCCGTCCCTTGCTGTGGTTGGTTATGTGTTTCCTTTGAATTTCATTTGACTCGTTAGTATTGATTTTCCTTCCCCAGATATTCTATAGAGTTAAGGTTAATACTCCTCTTCCCTCTTCGACCACCCTTCCTCTCTCCTACCACTTAATTCCTCTCCCTTAACTCTAAGCCTTTTCTAAAACTCTATATTCAGGTTTCTTTCATTTCCTTGCAAAGTTTAAACTAGATTTTTAAATGATGGTTTCCATTTGTATTCCAAATAATACCTCATTTCTGAATTATATTGTATATTTTCAATTGCACAAGACACTTTTTAATTGAATATTCTATTGTCAGCATAAACCTAACTTCTTTCGTTTCTCTCAGCTTCCACTCTACCAGTAACCCCACCTCTTCCCTATACCAGTCAACAGTCCTGATTTTATTCTGCCTATGACATACAGCCCTTGGTTATGCCCTAATGTCTTTGATTCTGGTCTTCTGAATCCTACAACCCTGCTCTTTACAACATTCTTTGAAAGTGGTGACAGGTAACTCCTCCCAGATAAATTATTTGTCACTTTCCTCTTCATACCCTTTAGTGGTTTATCCATTTGCAAAAGATAACATCCACATTTGGGGGCCTGCCACTCAAAGCAGGCTTATCACACCTTGTCTTGACAGCAGCAATATTGTGCAGTCGCTAGGCTTCAGCTCTGAAGATTGACTAGCTTATTTTAAATTCCAGCTTGCGGTGTGAACTTGAGAACATTGTCTTATTTCTCTAAACCTAACTATTTTCATAAAGAGAGGAATAATGTATTCTAATTCCTGGGATGGGTGGCCAGATTAAGTGAGGTAAAACAGATACCTGGATTCTTGTAACTATACAATAAATAGATACTATTAGTTTCTAAAATGCAGTTCTCTCTTCAACAGTCAGGACTATTCACTGTCTCAGAAACTTTCCTGGCACACTTAGGTTGCAGTGACTTTGCCCACGTAATATTTTAATAGTACCTGACCATCCCTTTAAATAATCAAATTCTAGTTATTCCCCCAAATCATGATCACATTCTATGTTTTTCTTGAAGACTTACCAATTTTACACTGAACGAATTCTTCCTCCTCTGAAATCATTTCAGAGGTAAAGATACTATCTGTGTCACTCAGGTGACTCATTAGAGTCTGTGCTTTGTCCCTAATAGTTCGAGAATATGCAGTTTGTCTATGCAAAGTTTCTCTATGCAAAGTCTAAGCTTCTTGAGAACAGGAGAAAATCAATCTTCTGTTTATTTTTTCAATAATGAAGTAGAAAAAGGGAGAGATGTCTTACTGATGAACAGGAGCCTGATTCTGACACCAGCTATGTCAACCTCATCTTTATATATTTCCTTGCAGAGTTCTGAATGCATTAAGATATGCGGGGACACACAACGATAACTTTTCCTTGTGAGATTATGTTTCTTTTTATTTATTTAATTATTTTACTTATTTATAATTAAGTCATAGCTGTGTACATTAATACTATCATGGGGTATAGAGTGCTATTTCTATATACAATTTGAAATACTTTCATCCAACTGGTTAACATAGCCGTCATATCATTTTCTTAGCTATTGTGTTAAGACGTTTATATTCTACATTTAGAGAGATTCACATGTACCCTTGTAAGATGGACCACAGGCGTGATCCCGCCAATCACTCACCCTCTACCCACCCTCCTTCCTCCCCTCCCCTCCCTTCCCTCTCTCCTTTCCCCATATTAAAGAAAATTTTCTGTTAAAGTAGAGAACAGATATCACTTGGACTTTTGCCTTTTTGTATTCCAGAAAGTTTACAACTATGCCACTTCCCGAGGGAAAGCCTGCACTAGTGTCAGGACCAGAAAAATATCATGTATGCGTATGTGTATTTTCACACATACCTACACACCTACAATCAGAAGTAACCTGGAAACTAATTAGTTTCTCTCTTTTATGCCCAGCATATTCCTTTTGGTGCTTCCTGATCTAATAACTATTATGCTTACACTGGAAACACATCTTTTCAATGTGGGGGAAAATGTACCTATTGAGCCTATTATCATTTTTTTCTCTCACAGTCATATGCCCCCAAATATGGCTTGAATATTTCTTGGATGCTTCTTTTGGTGTATTTCAGGTTTAATGTACCATGTTATAAAAATGAAAAGATTATCTGAAGCAGGGAGAAATGCACTGGCAATTGGATACACTTGAATGCCAAATACTAATTTTCTAAATAATTATCCTATATTATTTTGGTGCAGTTTTGCCATCTTGCACTTCTTTGGAGATATTCCTCTGAATTACTTTAATTTTAAAGTTGTACAGGAGGCTCTGTAAAGTCTCTAAAGCCATTAAATGACTTTTTTTCATGGTACATAACCTCTTTTAATCAGTTTTTGTTATTTCCTCGGAGCTTCTAAAAATTTTTGCAAAAAAAGTGGGCACAAATAATAGTAGTCAATTTTAACGTAACATCTACTCGGTATCAGGCCTCACTCTAAGAACCATTCAGGTATTAACACACTTAAGAAGTAAAAGAATGTTCCCTATGATACAAATGAAGAAATACATTGAGGGACATGTCTAATAACTTAGTGTTATTTGTATTGTCCTAAATTTTATTCTTTCATGTGTTTAATAAATATTATAAACACTGACCATGTATGGGTCACTATCTTTATATTGATTTTCTCTTTTCCCTGATTCTCTCAATTATTTTTTATTCAGTTTTACTCTCTATATTTGAGAGCTCTAATATTTTAGACTGTATTGCTAAAATCAAGTGAAAAAATTTAGAATGTAACATATACATGTATACACACTTCATACATATGTGTAAACACACACACATATCTGCATTCATTACTCAGTAGTCCATGTCCAAAGCTGATTTTTTTTCATTTATTTTTATTATTGAGGATTTACTGAGGATACAAAGAACCAGGTTACATTGATTGCATTTGTTAGGTAAAGTCCCTCTTATAATTGTATCCTGCCCCCAAAAGATGTGTCACACGCCAAGACCCTATCCTTTTCTACCTTTACTCTCTCTGCTCTCCCCTTCCCCCACCCCTCACCATGTACTAGATCATTGATTGTCTTCATATCAGAATTGAATACATAGGATTATTGCTTCTCCATTCTTGTGATGCTTTACTAAAAACAATGTATTCCATTTCTATCTAGGTTAATACAAAAGATGTAAAGTCTCCATCTTTTTTAATGGCTGAATGTATTCCATGGTATAGATGTACCACAGCTTGTTAATCCATTCCTGGGTTGGTGGGCATTTAGGCTGTTTCCACATTTTGGTGATTGTAAATTAAGCTGAGATAAACAGTCCAATGCAAGTGTCCTTATGGTAAAAGGATTTTTTTTTTCTTCTGGGTAGATGCCCAGTAATGGGATTGCCAGATGAAATAGAAAGTCTATTTTGAGTTCTTTGAAGATTCTGCATACTTCTTTCTAAAGAGGCTGTATTAGTTTGCAGTCCCACCAGCAGTGTAAAAATGTTCCCTTCTCTGCACATTCACACCAACATCTGCAGTTTTGAGATTTTGTGATGTGGGCCATTCTCACTGGAATTAGATGATATCTCATGGTGGTTTTGATTTGCATTTCTCTAATAATTAGGGACGATGAGCACTTTTTCATGTATGTCAGCCATTTGTCTGTCTTCTTTAGAAAAGGTTCTATTCATTTCTCTTGCCCGTTGATATAAGGGGTTGTTGGCTTTTTTCATGTTGATTAAATTGTGTTCTCTGTAGTTGCTAGTTATTAAGCTTTGGTATGATTCAAAATATGCAAATATCCTTTCCCATTGTGTAGGTTGTCCATTTGTTTGGTTTTTGTCTCCTTAGCTGTACAGAAGCTTTCCAGTTTAATTAAGTCCCAATTTGTTTATTTTTCTTGAAGTTGCAATTGCCACAGAAGTCTTCTTCATAAAGTCTTTACCCAGGCCAATATCTTCCAGTGTTTTTTTCATGCTTTCTTTGAGAAATTTTATCATTTCATGTCTGAAATTTAGGTCTTTTATCCATCTCAGATCAATTTTTGTGACTGGAGAAAGGTGCAGATCCTATTTCAGTCTTTTATATGTGGATATCCAGTTCTCCCAGCACCATTTATTGAATAGGGATTCTTTTCCCCAGTGTATGTTCTTGTTTGTTTTATCAAAGATCATGTGGTTGTAAGACATTAGTTTCATTTCCTGGTTTTCTACTATATTTCAGATTTCTATGTCTCTATTTTTGTGCTAATATCATGCAGTTTTGATCACTATGGCCTTGTAGTACAGATTAAAGTCTGGTAGACAGATGCCCCTGGCTTTGTTTTTATTACTAAGAACTGCTTTAGCTATGTGGGTTTTTATCTGGTTCCATACAAAATGAAGAATTATTTTTCCAAATCTTGAAAGTATGATGTTGATATTTTAATAGGGCATTGAATCTGTAGATTGCTTTGGAAAGTATAGACATTTTCACAATGTTGATTCTTCCCATCCATGAGCATGCTATCTTCTTCCATTTGTTAATATTTTCTACTATTTCTTTTTTTTAGGGTTTTGTAATTTTCTTTATAGAGGTCCTTCACTTCTTTTGTTAGGTATATTCCTAGGTATTCCATTTTCTTTGAAGTTATTTTTAAGGGGATTGTGTCCTTAGTTAATTTCTCATCTTGGTTGTTATTGGCATATACAAAGGCTACTGATTTGTGGACATTGATTTTATCCTCTGAGACATTACTGTAGTTTTTGATGACTTCCAGGAGTCTTGTGCTTGAGTCTTCGAGGTTCTCTAAGTATGAGATCATATCATCAGCAAAGAGGGAGAGTTTGACCTTCTCTGCTCCCATTGGGATGCCTTATTTCCTTCTCTTGCCTGATTGTATTAGCTAGAACTTTCAGCACTATGTTGAATAGTAATGGTGACCGAGGACAACCTTAGAACTGGTCTGGTTCCAGTTCTAAGTGGAAAAGCTTTCAGTTTTACTCCATTCAGTAAAATGTTAGCTATGGGTTTGTCATACATGGCTTCTATCAGTTTAAAAAATGTGCCACCTATGCTTATACTCTTCAGTGTTCTAATTAGAAAAGGATGCTGGAGTTTATCAAATGCGTTTTCTGCATCTGTTGAAAGGATCATATGGCCTTTGTTTTTGCTTCTATTTATGGACGTGTGTATGTTAAACTAGACTTGCATCCCTGCAATGAAACCTACATGATCATTATATATGATCTTTTTGATGAGAAGCTGTAGTCTACTGGCTAAGATTTTGTTGAGAATTTTTGCATCTATATTCATTAGTGAAATTGATCTGAAGTTCTCCTTTTTAGTGGGTCATTTCCTGGTTTTGGTATCAGGGGAACATTTGCTTTGTAGAATGTGTTGGGGAAAATTCCTTCCTCCTCAATTTTTTGGAATAATTTTTGCAGTATGGGAATAAGCTCTTCTTTGAAGTTATGATAGAATGCTGGTGTGAAGCCATCTGGACCAGGGCATTTTTTTTGTTGGGAGATTTTTTTATTTTTTCTTTGATCTCCGTGCTTGAAATTGGTCTGTTCAGGAGATCTATTTCTTACTGGCTAGGGAGAGGGTGTGATTCCAAATATTGATCCATCTCCTTCACATTTTCAAATTTCTAGACATACAGTTTCTTGTAATATTCAGAGATAATCTTTTATGTCTCTGTGGCATCAGTTGTTATTTCCCCTTTATCATTTCTGATTGAGGTTACTAGAGATCTTTCTTTTCTACTTATGTTTAGTCTGGCCAAAGATTTATCTATTTTATTTATTTTTTCAAAAAACTAACTTCTTGTTTTATTAATTTTCGGAATGATTCTTTTGTTTTCAATTTCATTAATCTCTGATTTACTTTTGGATATTTCTTTTCTTCTGCTGGGTTTAGGCTTAGATTGTTCTTCTTTTTCCAATTCCATAAGATGATTTGTGAGTTTGTTGATGCACTCTTTTTCTGTTTTTTGGATGTAGGCATCTAAAGTGATAAATTTTCCTCTCCGAACTGCTTTTGCCATATCCCACAGGTTTTAGTAGCTTGTGTCTTCATTGTTGTTATGCTCAAAGAAGTTAATGCTTATATCTCTTCCTGCAACAACTGTCATTCAGCATAAGGTTGTTTAGTTTCCATCCCTTTGTTTGGGGTTGGATGTTATTGTTGGAGTTGAGTTCCACTTTCAATGCCTTCTGGTCTGAGAAGATATAAGGTAAAATTTCAATTCCTTTGATTCTGTTGAGGTTTGTTTTGTGTCCTAGGATATGATCAATTTTGGAGAATGTTCCATGGACTGATGAGAAGAACATGTATTCTTTAGCTTTAGGATGGAGTGTTCTATATACACTTATCAAGTACAGTTGTTCTATGATCACATTTAGGTCCCTTGTATCTTTATTTAGTTTCTGTTTAGACGATCTGTCCAGCTCTGTAAGAGGAGTGTTAAAGTCCCCTGCTATTATGGTGTTAGGGAATATCATATTGCTCAGACTACTTAAGGTCTGTTTCAGGGACCTGGGAAAATTTAAGTCAGGTGCATAAATAATTAGATTTGAAATGTCTTCTTGTTGCATTTATCCCTTGACCAATATGAAGTGTCCATCTTTGTCAGTTTTGAATTTTGTTGCTTTAAATCCACTTGTATCTGAAAATAAGATTACAACCCCTCTTTTCTTCTGAATTCCTTTTGCCTGAAAATTTGTCTTCCATCCCTTAACTCTAAGTTTTAATTTGTCCTTTGAGGCTAAGTGTATTTCCTGCAGACAGCAAATGGATGACTTGTGTTTTTTAATCCAGTCAGCCAGTCTATGCCTCTTCAGTGGGAAACTCAAACCATTAACATTTATTGAGATAATTGGTAAGTGCGGTGGAGTTCCATTCATCTCATTTTGTGGAAGTCCATTGCTAAGTTTTATCTTTTGCATCATTGTGGAAGCTAGATTTTGTCCTTTAGTTTCTGGGTGCTTACCCAGTAAGTTGGTCCATTGTGATGGTCAATGTGTAGAACAGGTCAAAGTATTTCCTGTAGAGTTGGTCTTGTGACAAACTTCCTAAATGTTTGCATATCAGTAAAAGATTTGATTTCTTTATCAAATTTAAAGCTTAGCTTAGCAGGATATAGAATTCTGGTATCAAAGTTGTTTTGTTTAAGTAGATTAAAAGTAGATGACCGCTGTCTTCTGGCTTGAAATTTTCATTTGAGAAGTCTGTAGTCACCCTGATGGATTTACCACTGTAGGTCCTTTGGTGCTTACTCCTTGTGGCTTGCAGAATTTTTTCTTTTGTCTTGATTTTGGACAGGTTCATCACAATGTGTCTTGGAGAAACTCTATGAAAGTTGAGGTGACCTAGGGTCCAATATCCCTCTGAAAGGAGTATGTCAGAATCTTTGGTGATATTTGGGGAATTTTCATTTATAATATTCTGCACTATGGATTCCATTCCTCTGGGGCATTCTTTTTCCCCTTCTGGGATATCTATAACCCATATGTTTGAACATTTCATGGAGTCTCATAATTCTGTCAGTGAATGTTCTGCTTTCTCTCTCTTTTTTTCTTCCTCTTTAACTACCTAAGTTATCTTAAGAGCTTTCTCCTCTACCTCTGAGATTCTTTCTTCTAATCTATTATTGATAATTTCTACTGCATCTTTAAGTTCTCTAATTGACCTCTTCAATTCCTTTAGCTATGCTATCTTTTCTATATTCTTCATATCGTTCATCTCTTCTTTGATTCTGTTTTTGGATTTCCTTTTGATTATTTTCCACTTTTTCAGCAATTTCCTTCATTGTTTTTATCATCTGTATTTTAGATTCTGAATCTAATTTTTTATCATCTGTATTTTAAATTCTAAATCTAATTTTAAATCCCCTTCTGTCATTTCTAACATTTCTTTATAATTGGAATCCTCTGCAGTCGCTATTTCATGGTCCCTTGGGGTGGGAGGATGTTCTGGTCTGGTTTTTCATGTTGCTGGAATTTTTCTGCTGTTTCTTCCTTGTGAGTGTTTTCTTTTGTCTGTTTTCTTGCCCTAATTTTTCTTTCACTTCTACGTCCTCTTTAAGTTACTGTACCTTTGACCTAAGGGATTGATGGATCTTTTTGGTATAGGACTAAAAGGATGAGAAGATTGAAGAGCAAGAAGGGAAAAAAGATAAAAAAAAAAAAGAGAGAGAGAGAAAGAAAGAAAAAAGAAATAAAAAAGAGAAAGGAAAGGGGTTGAGTAAAAGGGAAGACTGACAAAAAGAAGAGAAGCCCAAAAAGATGGAGACAGGAGTAGTGCAGGAGCACAGTAGGGTATTTAGACCCACACCTTAAAAACTCCCCAATCTTTGGGGGTGCTAGTTTGGGTGGTTCCCTTGAGGTCTGCAGCTCTTTGCCTGCCTGAACAGACACAGTACCCCCACTTCCACCAAATAGAAAGTAAAAACAAAAATATAAATCAAACCAAACCAAACAAACAAAAAACCTTACAGGATAAAATTGGGGGAAAAACCAAATAACAGGGGCAGAAATACTATCAAAAATGAATGAAGTTTTTATTATTAAAGAAGGCAACAATTAAAAATTATCTTTAAACTTTGAAAAGTGAAGAAAAAAAGAAAAAAGAAATTCTAGGGGGAAAAGTTGAAATAAGAAAAGGAAAAATAAAAACAAAGTTATATATATATACATATATATATATATATCTTGTTGAATATTGCCTGGGCAACGAGTGATATTTGGGGGTATGAGATGCTAATCACAATGCTGATACAGCTGTATAAGATGGACACTAGAGGTTCTACTGACTTTTTTTGCCCTCAATCCCCACAGGGTTGAGAGCCTGAATCTCTCTTCTGCCCACCTTTGGCTAAGCAGAGGCTTTCCCAGGAAAGCATGTGTCACCAGGAATCTCTTCTGAAGTGGTTCCCCACTTAGCAGGCATGTTAAAACTATCCTCACTCTAAGGCCCTGGGGACCAAGGCTGCAAGTAACACTGAAAGCTCCTTCTGCAGAACATTAAAAGCTCCACTCTTCCCCAGAGTCTCAGTCCCGACCTCTGCGCGCTGTTCAAAGTCACTAGATCACCAGCCCAAGATCTCCCAGCACAGGCCAATCTCTGGTACCCTGAGGGCCGAGCCTGCAGAGTGGCTCTCCCACAGTGGCTGCCCACAGCCCACAGCCTACATGTGAACAATGAAAGCTCTCCTGGCCCAGTGGCTCACTCCTGAAATCTGGACACTGCTCAAAGTCACTTACATACTTGCCCACGGTCTCCCATGGTAATTCAACCTAATGCCTGAGTCCAAAAAAAAAAAAAAAAAAAAAAAACCAAAACAACCCATAGGGAAAGCCTTTCCTGTCTGCAATCTCACTGTTGCTGTAGCTACAGTTGTGGCAGGCACCATGGCCTCATACTGAACACAACCAATTGCCACTTCTCCATTGTTTTTGCCCCCCTCTTAGGGTTCAAAAATCTCCCACTGCTTCCATGTGTCCCAAAGGCATGATTCTGAGCAGAGCCCACTAGCCAGAGGTGCCTGAAGCCTTCTCTCCCCAATCTTACCTCACCCCATTGTAAAGAAGCTGTTACTCGGCAGCCATCTTGCTCTTCCCACCCCCTCAGGATGATTTTGAAATGGAGACAACTACCAGGATCATCTGGCACTTATCCCCACATGCCCTAAATGCTCTAGTCATTCTAGTCTCTTCAGTGTCACTGTCATGATATACTCATTTATTTGGTCATGGTGTTCCTGTAACGTCTTTCCTGCATTCATTTGAATTATTTCAAGTCCCATCTTTTCCATGAAGTTTACTTGAATATTTCAAGCCTCATATTCTCTCTTCTACGAAATCTTACACTTACCTTTACAATGTGGTCACTATATGGGCCATGATGTGTACTTCTAAATCCTGTGCAACAGTTGTCACTCTGTTTAGAATTTAACAATGAGTACTTACTGGGTTGTTTGGTTGATCACTAAGAACTATTTTCATTTTATTTTCTCATATTTCTCTTTTGTAAAAATACAGCCTAATAACATGCAAATTATTATTACTACAAAAAGTAGTCATGGAGAGAAAACCATGTTTAAGGCCTGCAGTCAATAGGTGTAGCACACCCTTACTTTTCCTCATGTGGGCACCAAGTTAATGTATCATTATTTTTTAAAAGATATTCAGTTAAAATATATCTTGAATGAGTAAAATATTTCATTAATGTTATGTAAATTATTTCTTCTACACATACATAAGACATATAAGTTTTATATATGTTTGTTTTACATTATAAAAAATTGCTTTCCCAAATTATACCCTTATAGACATTTGATGTTCTCCTAGGTGAGTCATCTTTTCATAATGATTCATAATCTTCTTTAGAGTCCCTTAAAATCATATTCTCTTTTAAGAGACCAATTTTGAGGGAGAAAATTACTTTTGTGCATTTCCCATCCATTGTAAATAGATTCAAAGTGGTTCTTGAGATATGTGGGTTTGACATCATGGTTAGAGATAGAATGATTAAGTGTCAAAACAAAACAAACTTTTGTGTGCTAATGGTCTTGCCATGTATTTACTGATGAAACTGCACAGGCTCTTTTTTTTAACCCTACAAGGTCTTAATACAAACAGCTTCTGAAAAGCTCTGTTATAAGAAAACACTCCAGGATCTACTAGAAAGGAAAGAGTTGACATTCTTGAAATGAAGTATCTGGGCAAAATGAAATACTGTGCAGAGAATACTGTCTGAAACATCCATTTCTTTGTTTGTAGGGGTCATTACAAAAGTTTTGAGATACAAAGAAACATAAGATCCTCCTGGATGGAAGCGAATGAAGCCCTCCAAGCTTCAATGATAAGTTGAGCAAGGTGAAAGTTGCACTAGTGAATCAGAAAGGATGCTGTTGACTGTGTTTCTTTATTTCTTTTTCTTTTTTTATTAATCATAGCTGTGTACATTAATGCTATCATGGGGTACAATATGCTGGTTTTATGTACAATTTGAAATGTTCATCAAACTGGTTAACATAGCCTTCACGGCATTTTCTTAGTTATTGTGTTAAGACATTTATATTCTACACCTAGTAAATTTTACATGTATGCTTGTAAGATGCACTGGAGGTGTGGTCCCACTAATTACTCTCCATCCACCTATCCTTCCCCCCTCCCCTCTTCTCCGTCTCTCCTTTCCCCTTCTTCTTGGGCAATAATTGTGTTTCTTGGAAGTGAAATAATGAACCAGAACATAGCCTGTCTCAAAACTTTGATAGTAACCCACATACTAGTTGCAGGACTATGTCACATCTGCTTTCATTCTCAGTTCAAACTACAGGATATAAAACAGGGGTTGGCAAACTATAGCCCATGAGCCAAATTCCTCCCTCCTCCACCTGTTTTTGCAAATACTGTTGTATTAGAATCCAGATACATCTGTTCATTTATCTATTATCTACAACCACTTTCAGGACATAAAAGCAGAGTTGAGTAGTGCAACAGAGATTACTACGTACATAGCTTATAACATCTAAAATACTACTGTCTGGTCCTTTACACAAAAGGTTAACCAAACTCTGGTTTAAAATATATTATATACAATGTTTAAGTGAGGTTTACCTCATGAATACATGTCATCTTTATCCTTATCAAGAGGTTTGAAGAATCAATGAAAATGACAATGAGACTAAAAGGTGCACATTTGTAACGAATGAACAAGTTTTGTCAAGCACATGTAGCTACTAATATAATTTCCACTTTATTATTTTGGTGAGATTTATTGAGCATTTATTATGGGCCAAGCATCTTATATGCATATCTCATTTATTTCACACAAAGAAAATGTGAGGTAGGTACTATATCATCTTAATTTTTGAAATGATGAAACTGCAGAGATGTTAAGCAACTTGTCCAAAGTGACATAATGATGAATAGGCAGGGCAGGAGGCAAAGGCAGAGCTATTCAAATTTACAAGTCCTGTTCTAAACCTTGTGCTCACTGGACAATCTGATGGACTGGGGAGAGACACAGGAATATGGAAGATTCAATGTCTCCTGACCCTGCAGAAAGCTCTTTTATGTTTGCATTTGCAAACAAAACATGTGTTATAACAAACATTTCTACGGTAACTGTGGTAGGCATTATTCTTAGCATCGTGCATTTATTATTCCATCTAATCCCCAAAGCAACTTTTTAACTGAGCTCTATTATCCAACACTTTTTACAAATGAGAGGATAAGAGATTAGGTCGCTTGTCCAGGGCCACTCAGAAAGGAAAAGTGGAATCTCTGCTAAATCTCCTCATAGCGTTCTACCCAGCAGTCAACCAAAGTTACCTACCACACTGAAGCTTCTAACAACTTTTAAGTTTCTCAGTCTTAAATACAAACACATATCCAAGAAACAGTAAACATTAAAGAAATAGTCTAACATGAAAGCAAGCAAATAAAGCAACCATATGAAAAACTAATCAGAGAGATCAGTGGAAACTTTCAAGATCAAAATATCTGTAATTACCATATTGGAAAACTAAGAAAAGATGTTTTATCTATGAAACACAAAAAGGATGTTATTTTTTCAAAGAGAAATACACAAAACACAAGAAATAGGTTTTAGAAAGTACAAATAGGAACGAACAATACATTCAATAGAAGTGAAGCAAATAAACAATAATACAAATAAGGCAATGAAAATAACAGAAAAGAGTAATAATATTACAAAATTAGACATTCAGTGTGCATTAGAAGTGCCAGAAATTATCAAATAACTAATTGCAGACAATTTTCTCAGAACTGAATGATATGAATTTCCGAAATGAACAGGGTCCATTGAGTGACCGGCAGATTGAATACAAAAAAAAAAACCCACACTAATAAAC
The DNA here is from genome assembly GCF_000181295.1 of Otolemur garnettii. Classification (NCBI taxonomy): domain Eukaryota; kingdom Metazoa; phylum Chordata; class Mammalia; order Primates; family Galagidae; genus Otolemur; species Otolemur garnettii. Next base: position 3,173,317 of record NW_003852430.1, on the reverse strand, counting down.
ATTATCATTAAAATGAACAAAACTAGCCACAAAGAGAACTGGAAAACTTCCAGAGAGAGGGGGAAAAAATGCGTTCACATTTAAAATATACCAGAACACCACAATTTCTCAGCAACATCAAAAGCTTAAGAAAGTGGAACAAGGTATTCTTTCTTTTTCTACATGAATTATAAATTCTGAGAGCACCATTAAAACGTTCCACTAGGATTTTCATGTTTTCTAGTTTCTCTTTGTGTGTCTAACAATTTTGCCTTGGCTATTTGGATCCTGTTTTCTTTGTTATGTAAAGTTTTATCTGTCATTTCCTCATGGCGTATTGTACCTTCTTTTCCATCGTATATTCTTTGTGTCCCTTTTAAATCATTGCTTATTGAGTTCGGCTTTAATATTAGGAAGGTCACCTCTATTCTGCAACTTTGTGCATTCATCTCTTCGAGGTTATGCCACCTCATGATTTTCAACAATTTGTTTTATTTCAGAAATGTGTCTTGTGAATAATGAAAACACTTAAATACATTAAACCATATATGTCTCTATCAATACCGAAAATTTAAAAGTGTCGCAGATTCTCCCAACTCTCATCATGAAAAACATGAGCACTTTAAATTTCATAATAAAGCATTCCTATTAGCATTTATTAAAAGAAAAAGACAGCTACTGAAATTTTTTCAGCAAGTGAAGAAAAGATCTTCTTATCAGTTTAGAATAATGATTCTGGAAGTAATGAAGATATTCCACATATTGCCAACTTGAGAATTGGTTTTGGAGGGTGTGGCAATTCTTGCTAAGTAGGTATCCTAATAGTTTAAGAGGATGATGATACTGGTGGTGCCTGTAGCTCGCTCAGTGGGTAGGGTGCCAGCCACGTACACTGAGTCTAGCAGTTCAAACCTAGCCAGGGCCAGCTGAAAATGACAATGACAACTACAACAAAAAAATAGCCAGGCATTGTGGCAGGCACCTGTGTCCCAGGTACTTGGGAGGCTGAGGCAAGAGAATTGCTTGAGCCCAAGAGTTTCAGGTTGCTGTGAACTGTGACACCATAGTACTCTACCAAGGATGACAGCTTGTGACTTTGTCTCCAAAAAAAAAGTAAAAATAAAATAAGAGAGCGAAGATAATTGCTCGACCTAAGGCATTTAGAATGGGGACTGAGAGCTGATTAACTGGATAAGAATCCAAAGGACATGGAGGTGGGAAGCTGCTCGAGATATGTCCAGGTTGCTATCTTGAGTAACTGGGAGATGATAATGGCATTCATTATCGCAAGAAATGAAAGAAAAAGACAATGTTTGTCCATATGTTGAAGTGTCTCAAGAACCAGAATTCTACCTTAGGGTTTCAAATAGAGCCTAGTAAAGTAATGAGTCAGTTTTAAAGTAAAACTTTCCTCTAGTCCTGCCCTAAACTCATACCTGGATCCAGTGACTAGACTTTTACCTGACTGATCCTGTTACTAAGTAAGTACCTGTGGTTTTGCCCCCCCCAAACTTTTCTGCAATTCCAATATTAAGGTGTTTCCTGTAGCCTCCACAGTTCATTGAAAAGTTTATGGTATCTATTCACATCTGCTGTGGTATAAATGCTTTTGTTCCCCCCCACCCCCCACAGTTGATATGTTGAGACACTGAACATACAACCTAAGATAATGGTGCTAAGGATCAGGGGCCTTGGGAGGTTTTTAGGTCTGAAGGGCAAAGCTAGGTTCACAGCAATACTGCTGCTGTGAATAATGTCTAAAGTGACCTGCATGCTTCCCTCCAGATTGAGTTCTCTGACAAAGTGTTCTGTTGGCTATCCCTGGGACACCGCTTCATGGCCTTGCTGTTAGCTATGAGAGTGGAGATGATCCCTTCTTCTTTGGCTTCCTTTGTGAGGGGAAGGCACTGTGTCCCACTAAATTAGTCAGCAAATACTTTTGAGTCTATATTGTGTGTCAATTAGAGGTCCTAGAGAATAGTAGTGGACAAAATAAGAGAAAGTCCTTGTCCTTAGAGCAGGAAAGTTTTTGGCATGCCTTTGCCCGAAGCTTGTTTTCCAGTCTGCTGTGAATCAGGGTTTCCAAAGGTTCAAACCTGAGTCAGTGGACTCAACACAACTAACCGACTGCTTTTCTGATGTTTATGTTTCTTTAAGAATTTAGGTCAGCTGTTGGGTATGAAATACTATCTAATAATAGGGAAGTTCTTAAAGTTTGGAGAGCATGAAGTAGTTAAACCTGTCGTTTAATTTCTCAGCCATGAACTTAGAACAAGCTCAGCCCCTCTGCTCCCCATTCCATGTCTCGCTTCAATCCTGTGCTTCTGTTTGACTTGTGTGATACAATTAAAATGTAAACTAGCCAGAAGTATTCTTGAATCTTTGATAATTTTATGGTTCCAATTTTATATGGCTGAATTCTCAGTAATTATACAAACAACTGATCCTTATCTAGGCAGGTTCAAATCTAGTTCTTCCTGTGGGAGAAACACTTAACCATCTCTCACCCAATTTCCAAGGTGGAAAGAAAAATGCAATTAGTTTGTTAATCAATTCAGGAAATGCAGTATGCTTTACACAGATGTAAGAGATAAACACTTAAATGTTTTGTGCAGGACTTTCAAATCCCAGCCTTCTGAAGTATTAAAGGGGAGGTAAAGGGCTTGATCCCAAAGTCTATAAAGAAGGATCCCACAAAAACAATATGTATAATAAAGGGAGTCAAGTTTGAAAGCTGGACAATGACCCTAACGCACAAGGATACCTTGTCCAAAGAAGGGAAAAGACTCCAACTTCAAACCCTCTGAATTCACAAGTCAATTTAGAGGCACTCTTTGACCATTTCTCCTTTCAAGACCAGTCTTACAGAAGTTCTTGCCCTTCAAAAGGACAGAATAAGTGTTTCTCAGTTCAAAATAACAGGCAAGGCTCAAACTATGACTAAGCTATGTCGCAGAAGAAAATATCAGTCTCCTAGGAAACCTACATGAACCGGAATTGTTGTTACTCTTTACTGCCAAAGATATTTCTATGCAACTCACAAATTTTCACTTGTGGTAAAATATTACTTTGAAAACCTTCATAAGCTACTAAAAAATAAAGTAAAATGTAAAGCCAACTCATTCATTAATTAACAAATAATTATGGAGAGACAGATGCAGGCTATAAACTGTTCTGAGTGTACAGCACTATCAAACCGGCTGAGTGCTTACTTTCTGGCACTAACAATAAAGGGGAGGAAATAAGAAAGCTACGAAGATAAGGAGCCATAAGTGGGGGTCCCACAGTAGATGGGAGAGAGAAAGAAGGTCTCTGAGAGATGATACTGGAGCACAGCCTTACTAATGAAATAGAGGAGGAAGCCAAACAGATGTCTCAGGTCACTTAAGGAACAGAGAGAACAGGACATGTGAAACCTCCCTGGAAGCCACACGTTGAGTGTGACACAGTAGGTGTTGAGCTGTGCTAGTACAGGGAGTGAGTGATGCAGTGAGGTGCAGGCCACCCAGCTGGGGAGGTAACACCCAGGGCATTCAGAGCTGTTCAGGCCACAGCACTGACTTGAGATTTATTCTAAGAGAGACGGGGGAGTTTCAACAGTTGAGCAAAACAATCTGACTTCATTTTTAAATGGACCACTTTGATGTCTCTATGCACAGCTGTGAAAAATACCTTAAAATAGAAAATGCCTATAGAACAGTGTTATTATTTGCTTAGTTCCTGTTATTTTTAATGATGTAATGAATCTTGTCAATCTTTCCTTCTACACATTTTCGGCATGAGGGATTCTAAATCTTGTGAGATGTACATATTTTATTGATGCCAACAGCAAAGTAAAATGTCCTGGGTTTTTGTTTCCCCCAAACTGTCATTGGTTTATACCTCCAGATAGTCTTGTGTTTGAACTCCAAACCTCATCTGATTTTAGGCAAATATAGCAGGAAAAAGTGACCAAAGAATTCTGTTACCTGAATGCATTATTTCTAAATATTACATATCTTTTACAAATACTGGTGGTAGCAAAAAACATTTTCTCTGGCTTCATGCACTTATAAAAAGGAATCAGATAATGTAAGGCATCAGAAATATTGATAACTTGTGGTCGGAGAGGGAAAGAATAGGCAAAGATACACTTTCCAAAAAGTTCAGTAAATACAGGAAGGGCACCTCCATCTTTTGTACACACAGAGGGAGAAGGAGCGCCTTTATCTTTTGTGTGAGGGACAGAGAAACAAACCCTCACCTCCGCTTCTCACAATGCTGTGAGCCTGTTAGGGGCTAATCTTTGCCTTTACCTTGGCCTTGTGCTGTTCTGTAACTTCCAACTCCTGTGCATGGAATCTCTGGTAGGTTCTGGCACTTTTTCCTCAGAGTTACACCCAATCTATCTGTTTTTTAATCTAAAGCTTTTCTTTTTTTCTGAGATGATCTAGCCACCAATGTCTCTGGTCAGGCACCTTCAGTATCCACCAGTATTATTATTTTATTTTATTAATTTTTTTTTGAGGCAGAGTCTCACTTTGGCACCCTTGGTAAAGTGCCAAGGTGTCATAGCTCACAGCAACTTCAACACTTGACCTCAAGCCTCCCAAATATCTGCCTCAGCTCCCCAAGTAGCTAGGACTGCAGGTGTCTGCCACAACGCCCAGCTATTTTTGGAGATGGCATCTTGCTGGTGCTCAGGCTGCTCTCAAACTCCTGAGCTCAGGCAATCCACCATCTCAGCCTCCCAAAGTGCTAGGAAGTATTATGATTTTAAACTTTGCTTTTAATTGCACCTAAAGCCAGTCTTCTTCCCAATGTCTCACTTGATGTGAGCCACAAAATTTATATGTTTGAGCTAGATTGAGGTGGATTTTCTGTGACTTAAGACTGAAAATTTGGTAATGGATATATATTGAGTTCAAGCAGTCTTGAATTACATGTGAATTCAAGTTCAATAATACATAACAGTAGCTTTTATAATTTGGTTTCTCTGAATATTAGACAACATGTCTTCTCTCCTAGTTATTGGAAAATGATATAGTAAGTTTTGTCTAAATATATAGAGAAATAAGAGCCAGAGACTGAGATAGTCCTTGAACATGTACAGAAAAGAGGTGAAATGGGATTGGTGAGTATTTCAGAGCACAGAACAAAGGGATAGCTGGATTTTTAAAGGTAAGCACAAAGTTCAACAAAAGCATAGAGTCAAAGAGGCCAGCCAGCAAGTTCAAATACAGACAAGAGTCAACAGAACCAATGGCCCCTGAAACCTGTACAATAAGGTTTAAAACTGGTATTAAAAAGGCTGGACTTGAAAGAGATGCCCCAGGACTTGGGAATTAGCTACAGTTCTTTTTATAGTAACCTTTGGAGTCAGCATGGGTAGAGAGAGAATTACTGAACATACTTAATAGACAAGAATATACTTGACAAAATAAAATATTCAGTTATGTATCCAGGCCAAGTAAAATATTCAGAATTCAGTAGACCTTCAAATCCCCAAGGCAATGTGACTTTGAAAGGAGGAATAGCTTCATGTAGAGAAACATTCTCTATTGATGGAATTGTAATTCTCCATGACCCGCAACTGAATCACTAACGGCAATCAAAGTACAAGATAAAAGTTGTATTTCTCTGCTTCTCTCCCACTTATCCACTCCCACTCTGCCATAGAAAGTGTTTGACATTGCTCCGTAATGAAAGGTGAAGACATGGCCTAAACTTGCTGTAAATGTACATTAAATTAAGGGAAAAGGTATTGCATGGAAGAAGCTCAAAGCTGTAGAAAGAACCACAGCCACAGATCAAAGCAGGACTCAGACAAAATTGTGAGATGGAAGCTCATACCAAAATCATTCTCAAAGTGCATCCCTGAGACGTGAGCCTGGGAATTTGTTCAATGTCACCTGGGAACTTGTTAGGCATACCGACTGAAGGAAACTCCAGGGCTCAGCACTCTGGTTTAACAAGGCCCTCAGGTGATTCTTATTCACACTTAATTTGGGGACCAAATGCCTTCATCCAGCCTCCACTTCACTGGAGTCGCTGAAGCCTTCCCTCTGATGACTCAACCATAACCAACTTCTGAGCACATATTGACCACAGTAAAGGGGATAGTAATAGTAGTAGCCTCAAACCACAGTATTATAAAATCTTCAGTTACTTTTAATCTCGTAAATCCAGTGGCTTACTGTAATACTAACCCATCTTCTTGATAATCCCTTTGAGGGCAAGGCAGGTAAAAACAGTCAAGTAAACAAATAAATGTAGGACTGACACAAATGTCGCAAAATTGGTCGCACTGGTCGCCAGTGCACAGCATTCCACTTATGTGTTAGAAGGTCTTGCTTGGCTGTGTTCTACCGACATGGAGAATAAGTAATAATATAAAAATACCCATAAGACCACCACTTTACTATGCTGGGAACACAACAAAATAATAGATAATCTGACCAAAATGCTTTCAAAAGATAAACTTTGATTCATACAACATCTTTAAAAGAGTCCATTATACTACGTATTATTTTTTTGAAATGGTTTTACCTGTTTCCATCTTTCAGATTTGAAGTACACAAAGCACTCATGAAAAAAGAAAATGGTTTGGACTGAAAGAGGGAAAATATTTTTGTAATTATAGCAAATGGCCTCGATCAAGAGAAATATTAACAAATAAAAGCAAAAGGAGAAAGATTAATGGACTCGTACTAAGGGAAGAAAGAATCTTAACAGAAGACTTCAACAAAACCAGAATTAAGGTTCTGCCTGGGTGTGTTTTATCTCCATGCAAAACAAACCACAAAAACACTTGGCAGTGTGGTTGATACATAATTGCATTGTATAAAGATCCCACTGTGCATCTGTTAAAACTTTTTATTTATTTTCAATTTTAGGCAGAAATATATGATAATTAGGTTTCCAAACTCATCCTAGAAAAAATGAGACATAGCTCATTACTGAATATCACTACAGTCACCTTCAAACTACTCCCCTGGGGAAGCTATGCAGCAAGGCCAGGGCCTCATCCACCTTTCAAAGAAATTTTAGAACTCTTTCTGGAATGACCATCACAGCTCTCATTCGTATGAAGTCTGACAATTAAGTCTGTGAACTGGCCACCATGCACTAATATCAGCAGCACTGGACAAACAACTTAGCAATGTTCCATAACCTCCGTGGCTCACAGGCGTGTTTGTGTTGATGTGTGGTGGTGTCTTGCTGAGTGGCGTTCATTATCATTGTTGCACGTTTTTGTGTGCTGTACTATTACAATTCCGATGGTCGTTCCAGAAAAAGAGTTCAAAATTGCTTTGAAGGATGGAGTAGGTGCCGGAGTCAATGCATAGCTCCCTAAGGGGAGGACTTTGAAGGTGACCATAGTGATATTCAGCAATGACCTACGTAGCATTTTTTCTAGATGAGTTTACAAATTTATTTGGAATGTAGTAGAGATTAGATACTAATACTAGATACTAAACATTGTCTATACCGAGACCTACAAGCATCACGGTTGACTTGTTGGATTGGGAAGGATATTAATGCTTATGGATTATAATTTTCCAGCCAATGCAGAAAAACCTTTCTAGTCTCTGTAGCTAGTGATTCTCAAGCCACTGGTTGTATATAGGAGAAAAAAGCAGCTTGACCTCTTGAATAATACTAATTTCCAGAATTTTTTGTTTTAATTTTAGCTAATAAAGCTGCCTTGATATATTACTTCATCAACAATATGCTCATTTTAGGCACCCCTTAAAATTTTGTCACAAGCAGACTCTAATATTATACCATAGATATTAAAAAGGGTTCTGTTTGCATATTTTTTATTACTATGTTTCGCTTTCATACAATTCAGACATAAAGGATTATAACTTTGGGGTAGAAATGTGGGTGCCTGAGGGTTACTGGTATTTTAGAAACACTAATAAATTCCTTAAAACTAACATTCTCTTTCCTGAGATCATATTTTAGTACAGTTTCATCCAGCATTATGAATTATTATTCATAAATATGAATAATATATATATATAATATTATCATAGATATAGATTAAGTTTCCAGATAAATAAAAATTTCCCCATTAGTAATAACACTAGACTATTTTAATGGCACTTTTTCAAAATGTTATAGTCATAATTATGGCTTTGAAACATTATGTCTGTTAAGTCAGCAAAGAAACAGCCTGCCCTACGTAGGTCAAAGAAACTACTAGCTGTCTACCCTTAAAAATAAGAACAACCATCTTTGAAGCAGAACTTCTCTTTCTTGAGAAAAATACATTGTATGGTCTTGTTAATAAAGAATGTGCATTTAGCAAAAGGAAGGGGCATCTTTGTCTGATTGGAAGAGGGCAGTGTTAAGTTACCACCTGACGTGAGCAAACTTCCTATAAAATAAAATCTTCGTTGTACAGAGCTGATCTTAAGGAAAGAGATGGAACAATTTGCTTAAGGATTTTTGAAGGCAAAAGGTCCAAGACTTCTAGTCATTCTCCATGAGATTCAATATTAGAGGCTGAGCAAATTAATTAATTGATCCATTCATTCATTCATTTATTCATCCATACATTAAGAGACAAGTGCTAGGGTCACATAAAAAAATTAAAAAAGGCCCTTTCCCTCAAGTTCCTGGCTACTCATCTGGCAGAGATGACAAAAAAAAAATGCACTTGGCTGGCAGCATGTCTGGCGATTAACCTAGGAAGCAAAGTACATAAGAGGAGAGATGATGATGTTAGCACCCCCACCTTTCAATCATAATGGCTATGGTTTGTAGCACAATAATCGAGTGTAGGTGCATGAATTAAAAGGGTTATAATTTTGCTACACAGTGTGGGACATCACTGTGGTGCAGTGGGAGGCTGGGTCAGGAGGAGCATCCCTGACGCAATGGAGAATCATGATTCCTCACACTCTGTCATCCAACAGCTCCTGTGCTGTTTGAGAGGAAGGGACTAAGAGCAACAATGGACCAATTATTTTTGTCTGCCTATTGTCTGAAAATAATAATAATCTCCTTTTGAACTGAGTAGGCCGCTGAAGTTTTTTGGACACTAAGAGTTGATGTTCAAACGTCTCAAGAAAAAGTAATGGACTTACTGCTAATAAGGGAAGGACTGATAACTAATTGAAAAAAAAAAAGTTATCCTATCTTACAGAAGCAAGTTAATTAGTAAAGTGGTCCATACTTGCTATGTACAAATCACTGTACCATGAGCTATACATAAATTAAATACAGAAATTATATCTAACTCTCCCAGCAACTCTACATGATAGATCACACTGGTCTTCATTTGATAATTTGTAAAATACCACATAGCTATTTAATAGAAGTTAAATAATATTATAAACCAATGTTACTATATCTTAACAATTCAGAAATGCCTCAGATTAAATCAAGAGGTTTTATATTGTACATAGTTCACCCATATTAAAGACAAAATACCCAAAAGAAATGAAAACATTTGTTAATGACTCAGGTCATCCCTGAAGATTATTAATATTATAGCAGTATAATATTAACACGCGGAATCAAGGTACTCAAAATATTTGAAATAGTTTATATTGATGGGGGGAATATTTGATCCTGCCCCACTCCCCATGAGAATTTTCTATATTTCTGTTTCTTAGATAGGCATCTGTAGACAGCTGAATGGACTGGGTGACCCATCCTTTGCATAAAGACTTTTTTGCTTCCATCACATTATGCATTTTTATCTGCAGTGTTTATTGTTCCCTGGAGAAGCAGCTTAGTTTTCTCCTAGCGATTTTGATGAATGGCTGTTGGATGTTGGGAGGACATACATAAAATTAAAATATAAAGTAGGGGAAGCTCGAACTATTGGGACACATCTATAATCCACATGATTTCCTGGCATGGATGTCTCAAATATAAAAATGGAGGTCATGCCCCCAAGTGAGACCATTAGAAACTTCTCTTAGGTCATCCTAAGAAGTCTACTCATAGATGGGGGATATTATGATACTTAGTGAAGGTGGAGAACCACCAGGAAAATATTTTTATAAGATGAGGATCTTGTCTAAGATTCTTAGTGAAATATTACTTCCATAAATTAGTCTTGAAACAGTATAAAATCTGTTCTTTTGTGTTTTGTGAGGAGAGGATTTTTTTGTTCATTTTTCAGCTTTGCTTATACACAATATGATGTTTTGATGTATAGTATGTTCTATGTACCTTGCTGAATGATTATCACATCAAGTTAACTAGCCTATCTGCCAACTCACATAGTTACCTTTTCTGTGTGATGAGAATACTTGAGATGTATTCTCTTAGCAAATTTTAAGTTCAAAATAAAAATTATTATTATTAACAATAATTACCAAATTCCTCTCAAAGCTTCAGATTTGCACACTTTGATTAACATCTCACATTTCTCTCCTCTGGCCCCTGGCAACTACCCTCTTTCTATGAATTCTACATTTTGTAGTCTCCTCCCATAAATGAAATCCATTTGTTGTAGCATTTGTTGTTCAGTTTCTGGGATCCTTAGCTTAGTGTATCATTTCCTAGGTTCCACCATGCTGTCACAAAGGTAGTATTCCTTTCCTTTTCAGGCTGAATACTATTCAATTACATACCACGTTTTCCCTTACAATTCTTCTATCCATTCTTCTAGACATTTAGGTTGATTTCACATAATAGCCATTGTGAATAATGCTACAAGAATCATGGAAGGGAAGATGTCCCTTCTACATACTGATTTCATTGTCTCTTGGGGTATATCTCTTCTGGTATATCCCCAGAAGAGGAGTTGCTAGATTATATGGTAGTTCTATTTTTAATTTTTTGAAGAACTTCCATAATGTTTTCTATAATGACCATACCAATTTACATTTCTACTAATGATGTATGTGTATAAAGGTTTCCTTTCCTCAACATCCTTGCTAACATTTGTTATCTTTTAATGTGGATTTGGTTTGTTTGTTTGTTTTTCAGAGCAAGTTTGGAAATTTTACATTTTTTTTAAATTTCAGATTAATACAAGAGTACATATAATTTGGTTACTTTGTTTGCATTTGTTGGGAAAAGTCCAAGTTGTATTTGAATCCTTCACCCAGGAGATTTGCCATATACCCCTACATTGTACCCATTAGGTGAGAGTTTACTGAACCCTTTCCCTCTCACCCACTCACCCTTTCTTGAATTTGTGTTGTTCCTCTCATGTAGGCCTGTAGTTGTTCATCTTCTCGTTTCAAATTGTATTCAGTACATAGGATGCTTATTTCTCCATCTTTGAAGAAATTCTTCTTCTAAGGAGAATGTTGTCCAACTCCATCCAGGCAAATGCAAAGGATGTGAAGTCTCCATCTTTTTTGTGGTAAAAGACTATACCATGGTATACATATACCACAGTTTATTAATCCATTTGTGGGTTGATGGGTACTTGGTTTGATTCCATATCTTGGCAATTGTGAATTGAGCTGCAGTAACATGCTAGTGCATATGTCCCTGTGGTAAAATGAGTGTTTACTTCAGGGTAGATACATTATATCTAGGGATTACAGAATCAAAGGGAAGGTCTACTTTTAGCACTTTGAAGATTCTCCATACTTCTTACCAAAAAAGGATGTGTTAATTTTCAGTGCCACCAACAGTGTACCCATTCCTCTGTGCCCTCTCTAGCTTCTGAAGCTTTGGGACTTTGTGATGTGGGTGTTCTCATGCCCACTGGTGTTAGGTGGTATCTCAAGGTGATTAAAGTGGCCAGAAAATGCACATCATCCCTAAGTATTAGAAAAATACAAATATTTTAACTTTTTGAAAATAACCATCCTAACAGGTATGAGGTGATATCTCGTTGTGGTCTTGATTTACATTTCTCTGATTATTAGTGATGTTGAGCACTTTTTCACATACAAAATATCTGCTGTCCATTTATATGTCTTCTTTTGAGAAATGTCTATTCCAGTCTTTTGCCCACTTTTAACTAAGTTATTTCTATTATTTTTTTTTTGCTATTAAATTGTGTTAGTTCTGTATATATTTTTCATATTAGTCCCTAGATATATACAGCAAATATTTTCTCTTTCAATGTGCTATCTTTTCATTATGGCAATAATTTCCTTTGCTGTACAGAAACTTTTTAGTTTGATGTTGTACAATTTTAAAAAATATTTTGATTTCATTGCTTCTGCCTTTTGTGTCAAATACAAAATATTATTGCTATGGCCAATGTCATGAAGCTTTTTCCCAATACTATCTTCTAGGGGTTTTATGAGTTCAGACCTTACATTTAAGTCTTTGATTTGTGGTTAGTTTACTTTTGCATATGGTGTAAAATAAAGATTAAATTTGTTTTGTTTTGTTTTTGCATGTGAGTATCCAATTTTCCTAGCACCATTTATTGAAGAAATTGTCCTTGCCCTATTGTGTATTCTAAGTGGTTTATCAAAGATTATTGACCGTACACACACACACACACACACACTCACATATACATGGAGATTTATTTTGGAGCTTTCTATTTTGGTTCGCTGGTCTTTGTGACTGTTTTTATGCCATTACTATATTGCTTCAATTATTGTAGCTTTAAGGTATACTTTGAAATCAGGTAATGTGATCTTTACAGTTTGTTTCTTCTTGCTTTAGCTATTCAGGTTTGTCTGTGGTACCATATGAATATTGGGATCATTTTTCTTATTTCTGTGTAAATGGTATTGACATTTTGATAGAGATTGCATTGACTCTGTAGATCACTTTGGGCAGCGTAAGCATTTTGACAATATTGAGTCTTCTGATCCACCAACATGATATAACTTTTCATTCATTTGTGTCTCCTTCAATTTCCTTCATCAGTGTTTTGCAGTATTCAGTGTAGAAATCTTTTACTTCCTTGATTAAACTTATTCCTAAATATCTTGTTCTTTTACATGTTATTATAAATGGGATTTTTTTTAAAAAAAATTTTCTGTTTCAGATAGCTCATAATGAGTATCAAAAAGTGCAATGGCTTTTGTATTGATAATTTTGTACCCCGTACATTTACTGAATTTGTTTATTAGTTCTAAATCTTTTTTCATGAAGTCATTAGAATTTTCTATATATAATCAATGACATATAAATGATCATGTGATGTTCAGAGAAAATTTTGATTCCTAATTTCTGGTTTTGGATTCCTTTTATTTCTTTATCTTGCCTTATTGCTATATTTAGGGTTTCTAGAAATATTGAATAGAAGTGGTAAGAATTGACATTCATATCTTTTTTCTCATCTTAGAGTAAAAGCTTTCAATTTTTTAGGATATTGGCCTATAATTTTATTTTCTGTAGGATCCTTGTCTGGTTTTGCTATAAGCATGATACTGGCCTCTTAAAATGCATTTGAAAATGCTTACTCTTCCTCGATTTTTAAGAACAATTTGAATAAGATTTGCATTAACTCTTTTTGTAAACATTTATAGAATTCACCAATAAAGCCACCTGGTCCTGGACTTTTCTGTGATGGGAGACTTTTTTTTATTACAAAATTTTTGATCCAATCTTCTTATTCATTTTTGGTCCCTTAAGGTTTTCTATTTCTTTATGCTTCAGTGTTGATAAGTTGTATGTTAACATGGATTTATTCTTATGATGTATTTGAACATTATCATAACAAGGTCCAAGATTTTAAATTTAGAGACAGCTACGTACTTGCTTTCTATTTTAGG
>NW_003852430.1:3150163-3158327 GCF_000181295.1 Otolemur garnettii | reverse complement strand
GATTTTTGCTCAAGATGAACCATATTTTCTGTTCAAATCATCTCCACATAGGAAAATAGGATTTGTCATGATGGATTATGGTGCAATGCTGATTCTAACATGAGTCAAATATTTCTTGCATCAGACAAAAGTATAAACATCCAAAAGAAGTTGTCATACTTGCTGTGTTTTCAACTGCAGCTAACTTCCAGGTGGCGCTATCACTGGACTCCTATTTTAGATAGTTGAGTTTTGAGAACTTTAAAACACTTTATCTTACAGAGCTCTGAATAAATGTGAATATGGTTATACTTTCCAGCTTCCCTTCTCCTCCTCTAAAATCATTTCTCTTTATAACATTTGTTTTCAAGTTGAATGTCATGGAAGACAGAAAAGAGTTAAAGAGGAGCGGTTGAGTATCAACCACATTCATCTTTTAGGCTGCACTGGGGAGGTTTTCTTTCTGCTTTGAAAAACACCTCTTGGTGCTTCTGTTACCATATTTTACATAAGATACGTACTGTGAATTGGGTCTCATGAACCCACAGGAATGGCACACTGTCATGCTTTGAAAACTTTTCTGGCTAAATGCCAGAAAAGTCAGTGTAAGTTCTATTCCTATAAACAGAAGGTTAATTATAATAGAATATTTTCGTGCCTAGTTTAAGAAGAGTGTGTGTGTATACAGTATATATATGTATACATATAAGTATGCTATACATATATGTATATAGATATGTATACATACATCCTGAACAATGCTTGTTTTACCTCCCATAGTCTCTTGTACCTTTTAGGTGTGCAATAAATGCTTGGCCTGTCAATTTTTTTTTTAATTAAAAGGTTTAGGCTGCTTACATTTATTGGGATAACAAATACATTTGCTTTTGTTATACCATATTATGTTTCACTTTATATTTTCTAGTTATTACTATTTTTATCCTTATATTCCTTTTTCTGTCTTGATCCTCCTGCTTAAGGATGAAAGACCACATGGATCTAAGTCAGGCAGTTCGTGCAAGCCAAGAATACAGACATAGGAGAGAATGAGAGACAAACAAACCCACAGAGGACCTGCTAGTTTATCACAAATCCCTAAGTGAGGTATCCTGAGTTTTCTGCCATTTTGTTATTATTTGCTACTGTGTGATTTTCTTTGTGTGTATCTGCTTGAGGTTTGTCAGTCTTCCAGAATTATATCTTTCACCAAATGTGGAAAATTTCCAGCTGGTACTTCTTCAATATTTTTGGCTCCTACCACTCTTTCCTCTCTTCCTGTAATTCCAGTCATACAGATATTAGACCACTTAATGTCAGGTTATTAAGGCATTTTTTTCATTCTCATTTCTCTGTTTCATTTTTCATAAAATTTCTCCTCATATTCTAATTGGTAGTTAAAGCTATCCATCCAGTAATGTATGTCTCTACTTTTCATATTACATGGCTGAATACTTAACACATATTTTATGCATACTTTGTTCATACCGAAAAGGTCCATTTGAGTGTTTCTATATCACCCCTTTCTTTCCTCATTATATTTACATTTTCCTTTAAATCCTTGGACTTATAGGTAGCATTAATAATAGCTGTTTTGAAGCCTGTCTGTCATTTCTAGGTCTGTTTTTTATTAACTACTTTTTCTCTCAGTTTAATTCTTCATTGACTGCCTCTTAATATATTTTTTAAAAATTATTGGATGACAAGCAGTGCTAATATTACCTTGATGATTGTTTAATTTTTTTGTCTTCCTTAGAGAGTTTTTACAGTCTATTTAGGAAGTAAGTTATTTGTGATCCTTAAAAGTCTTGTTTGTAAACACTGCCAGAGAATAGGGTAGTCTTTATTCTAGAGAAAATTTTTATCTACTTAAAAACATGGTTGCTCCAGGACCCCTGCTGGTAGCCCAAGTGTCCAGTGAGCTTTCTGTACTTTGGTTGGACTGAATTTAAATACCTCCTGGCTTTGTATAAATGTTAGAAATTCATCTTAAAAAATTGACAGCATTTGATTTTGCCTAGTCTCCTGAAGTTTTACTCTGTGTGTCATAAATATATGTTTTCTTGTGGTCATTTTGACATCATTTTAAATGCAAAAACTTTACCTATTTCTGAAATCTCCTAACAACACTCAGCAAATATAATAGAAATTAGAATTGGAGAAAACCTTAAAGAACAATTAGCTCATCCATTTGATTCAATAATCTTTTCAGGCAATCTGCTTTTACAGTAGGTAATTTTGTTTTATTACCTTTGATTCTAAATAAGGAATCCAAATTTTAATAAAAAGATGAAGGTTGTCTGACTGGTGAGATTTATCCAATGTCCTCAATATGCCAACAAGTATCTTACCACCCCACCTGCACTCATGAAAAATGAAGATGTGAAAAAGAAAATACCACATTCGTAAAAGATATGTATAATTCATTATGCTTTTCCATGTCCTTTATGTCATTTGATACCTCGCTTTATGAGATTGCCAGAATGATCGCTGTTTGTTCTTGGAAAAAAACAGACACTTGACCAAAGATCACACAATTAAGAAGAAGCAAAGATAAAGCACATCTCAACTTTCTGAACTTTAAAATTTTTATTCACTTGTGTATGCCTTTTCTTTTTTGATTTAATATAAACATTTCTCAAGATTTTCTTTTCAATCAAGAGAAATATATCTGGGATACTTGTAGAGGGGGTATAATTTTTATTTTACCTTATTTTACTTTTGGAGAAGGGCTCTTTGGCTTTGTCACTCAGGCTGGAATGCAGTGGCTTAGTCGTAGCTTTGACTAAGCTTCAAACTCCTGGGCTCAAGTGGTCCTCCTGTCTGCCTCATCCTCCTGAGTATCTGGGACTACAGGAGTGTAGCATCATGCCCAGCCATACATTTAATCACTGAGCATGAAGTAAAGCAGAAAGAAATGAAGGTCATCATGAAACTGACACTTTTTCCTTGAAACCTATGACAGAGGTACAGCGATAGCAAATGACTCAGGATTCATCAAAGGGGTAAATTTCTGGTCACTGCTCTAATATCTAGAAAAAGTCTGATCAAATGTCTCCCACACTGCTATACTTGTGACTTTTATGGCCATGTATTATAAACCAACATTTCAGTTTGAGTTTTGAGTAGTAGGTTACTTTCTAACTACCATGAATGTGAAGCTACAGAAGGATTTTGCTGTGTTTGTGGACACCAATGTGCATTAAGAGTATATACATCATAACGAAGGCTCTTCTCTTTAGAAGGGCTATAAAATGGGAATATCTTCCTGATATCTGAGCTGATGGAGAAAATATTATCAGTATCTTATGCTTAAAGAGTTTTGAAAAAACTTTCAAACTTTCACTCTTTTCAAAGGTGACTTAACAAAATTCAGCCATCAGAACTCAGTTTTTTTTTTGCAGTTTTTGGCCGGGTCTGGGTTTGAACCCACCACCTCCAGCATATGGAGCCAGCGCCCTACTCCTTTGAGCCACAGGCACTGCCCAATACTCAGGTTTTTTGCCACCCAGTCCAACGTTTGTTCGTTTGTTTTTTTTTTTGTTTGTTTGTTTTCTACCATCCCTAGAAGCAAGTTAGAAGAATCTACCTAGTTTTAGCTGAATTTCTGAGCATACTCTCTGAGAAATAGTAAACCTGGAAAAATGAATGTTTCTCTGAAAATACAGCCTACTCTAGACACATGAAATATTGGCCACTATTGTAGCATTCAAATTTATAGTTTTTTGGAATAAAAATGTATAATTTATTGTATAGATACAAGTATCTTATCATCTCATTTTTTAAAATACCTATATTTAGTCACATAAACCCAGATCACTTTAGAATTTACAGAAGAATCAGAAACACACTAAATACCACAATAAATAACATTTTGAAATACGGAAAGTCATCTGATAAATTTTGCCATTTTCACAAAATCCACCTGAAGTTCTGTTCTTACACCATTGGTGCTTCCTCAGTCTTCCTTCTGTGCGACACTGTGCTCCTGGTGTTACCTACCCTTCCCCTCCAAAAAAAAGATTCTCCTCGGGGAGAGAACAAAGACTTCAGATTCTACATTCCTATATATATATATATATATAATATATACATACAAAAATACATACATATGACATATGTGGATATATGGCAATATGCATTATAATATATGGAAATATATATATTAATATCAGCAAGCAAAAACAAGGGTACTTTAGCACCTTTATACATTATACATAATTTAGGAAACTAAGGTACACCTTTGTAGCTACTACTGCTAAGTTGACATTTTTTTCAATACTAAGCTTTAAAATTCATATTTAAAGAAAAGCAAATCTCTTAAGATATAAGTGTAGTTCTAATAATTTGATATGGACTCTAAAAAGGCTGTTACAGTGTTGGGCTGTTATTGAAGGAATCTAAGCATTAGTGCCAAGTAATGAGTATAATAGCTAACAAATAGTAAACACTTAATACATATGTGCAAGACTCTGTTTTTACCACATATATATGAACACACATATAGATGCACACATATCTCTGTATATATCACAATGAATACCAACAAATGATTACAAATAGTAATTGATCTAGTTGTTTTGGTTTTGCAACCCCTAATCCTAACCATTATAGAATAATACTGAAAATCTATCATTTTCTTTATTAATTTGAAATTAACATGAAAGTGCAGATGATTAAGTTACATTGTTTGCATTTCTTAGCTGAGTTTCAAGTTGTGGTTGAGCCCTTCACCCAAGGTGTGTGCTGTATACCCTCACATTGTGTACATTACGTGAGAGCTTACCAGTCCTTCTCCCCGTTTCCCTCTTCCTCTCTTAAATTTAATTGTGTATTTCTTTCATGTGAGGGTGTAGTTGTTGATCTATTGGTTTCATATTAGTATTGAGTACATTGGATACTTGCTTTTCCATTTTTCTGATACTTTACTAAGAAGAATGTTCTTCAACTCAATCCAGGTAAATGTGAAAGATGTAAAGTCTCCATCTTTTGTATGGTTGACTAGTATTCCATGGTATAATTACACCACAGTTTATTAATCCATTCATGTGTTGATGGGCACTTGGACTTATTACATGTCTCCGTGATTGTGAATGGAGCTGTGATGTACATTCTAGTGCCAATTTCCTTATAGTAAAATGATATTTTTCTTCTGGGTAGATATATAGTAATGGAATTGAGGGATCAAATGGAAGGTCTATGGTTAGCTCCTTGAGGAGTCTTCATACTTATTCAGCCTTTCTGTAGAGGCTGTACTAGTTTGCGATCCCACCAGCAGTATAAAAGTGTTCCCTTCTCTTCATATCAACACCCACATCTGTAGCTTTGGGACTTTGTGATGTGGGCTATTCTCACTGGGGCTAGGTGATAACTGGCACAAAAATAGAGAGATAGACCTATGAAATAGATTAGAGAGCCTAAAAAGGAACCCAGCCACATATCACCATCTGATTGTTGATAAACCAAACAAAAACATACACTGGGGAAAAGAATCCTTTTTTAATACATGATGCTGGGAGAACTGGTTAGCCAAATGTAGAAGACTGAAACTGGACCTCACCACTTACAAAAATTGACTGGATAAAAGATTTAAATTTAAGACATGAAACAATAAAAAATTTATAAGAAAGTGTGGGAAAATTTTTAACATAGACCTGGGAGAAGATTTTATGGGAAAAAAAAAAAACACCTTGGCACTTGCAGCAACACTAAAAATAAATGAATGGGACATGTCAAACTAAAACCTTCCATACAGCCAAGAGTACAACAACTAAAACATATAGACAACCTTCAGAACTGGGGGAAATGTTTATATGCTATGAATCTGACAAAGGACTGAGAACTAGAATCTATAGAGAACTCAAACTCATCAAGAAGAAAAGTGCATTTGTAGGTGGGGAAGATGCATGAACAGAACCCTGTCCCAAGAAGACAGATGAATGGCCAACAAATAATTAAAAAAAAAAATGTTCATTGTCCCTACTCATCAGACAAATGCAAATCAAAACCACTCTGCGACAAATTAATAGTTGAAAAACTACAAGGCTGGGCGCCCATAGCTCAGCAGACAGGGCACCAGCCATATACACCGAGGCTGGCCGGTTCGAGCCTGGACTGGGCCTGCTAAACAACAACTGCAACCAAAAAATAGCCAGGCATTGTGGTGGGTGCCTGTAATCCCAGCTACTTGGGAGGCTGAGGCAAGAGAATCGCTTAAACCCAAGAGTTTGAGGTTGCTGTGAGCTGTGATGCTACACCACTCTACCAGGGCAACATAGTGAAACACTGTGCCCTCCCCCCCCAAAACTATAAAGATTTATCTAATAAAATTTTCTTCAACTATCATTATTTAATTGTTAAAATCATGTTATAGTATATTCATTCACCTAAATATTTTTGAGTTCAATTTTATAAAGGGAAGTATAAAAGAATCAAAGATATTTGTCTTGGCTTCCAAAGAGTTTACAAAGTAAGACTCAATATACATCAGTCACAAGAAAATAAGAGAGGATACGATTAGAGGTGGTGGACAACAGAGGGAGGGGTCTCTTGTGCTGTAATACTCAGGAGAGCCTGTTGTAAGAAGTGATGTCAAAGCCTTGTCTTGAAATATAAACAGATTTTATGAGTAAGAATAGAAGGAAATCTGGGGAAATGATACAAAAAAATGATGTCTTCAAAAAAATTGGAAAAATACAAGCATAAGTAAAATTTCTTCCAGTTTTGAAGAATGGTTAACACAATACTGCCTGGATGGATCTTCATGAGATAATAATACTGTATAATTATATAATACTGTATATATAATGAGAAAATTATGTTGTTCACTTTCTGGTTATGTTGACATACAATGATTTGTTAGAATGTATGATTTACATTAAGAAGTAATAATTTGTGGTGAGTTTTACTAATTTAAACTTACTGACCCAAATTTTACTAGCAAGGATATTAAATCTATGTTTGAGAAATGAAATTATAATATTAATTATAAAGTTTTGCTGAGTTATAGCATGGGTCAGTATTCATGCCTTATGAATATGCAATTAGATATGTCAGATCCCCATTTTTCTACAAAAGCCTCATTCTGACAAACATACAAAGTATTTTCAAACTGTGAAAGCCTTCAATTTCCTTATAAATGTGTACCAATTAGAAGTACTTCAAAGAAAGCAACAGTTTTACCAATAATAAAGATAAATCGAGATTGTTTTGTCCACAAAATGTTTATCTTGATTATAAAGAATTAAGCATTGCAGCCTATCTCTATAGTAAAAAAAAAATAGTATTCATATTACATTTTGATATTAAAGAAAATAAAAAAATTATCAGGGTCCATTTCTAGACCTAAAATTGAACATGATCTAGTTTAGGTCTGAAATTGCTCTGTAATTCCTTTATCATCTTCTGAAACTGAAGGATGCCTCTCCCCAGTCAATACCATAGCACTGGGGTCCATGCAGGCCTGTGCTGGCTCTGGGTCGTCTTCTGAGAATTATTACACAGCCTTCATTCTCCTAATGAGTTAACTCATTTTACATAGAAATACTGTATCCATGAATTTAACCTTTTTGCAATGGACAATTTAAATATTCTGGTGAAATTAATTGATCTTTTCTCAGAATGATATTTTTAAATGCATGTAGTACAATTCAGAATATTATGTGTATGATAGTTATATTGAAATTCTATTTTTTAAATAAAACAGGATACCATGACACATTTCTTCATTAACCTATTAAACAGTGGGATTAGTGGGAGGTCTAATAATGCCATATTTTTAAAGTAGTTATGAGCGTAAATGGTATTTTTAGATAGTGAAATAACTTTAATAAGCTATCAGAATATCTGTGCTTCTGTGAGTGATGGAGTCACAAGTATAACTAATGCATTTGTTGTCTATACTTAAATTTTAAGAAGCAGCTAAATTTGAGGTAGATGTTCGTGAAAGTGAAAATGTAATTTTTTTCCCCTCATCTAAATTCCTGTACTCTCTTGATTCTCCCTGTGCATTCAGATAAGAACCCTGGCTTGAATGGTATACAAATTAAAGATTTGTGCACCATGACTCCTGGAAATCAATAAACCATCTTTTGAAGAACACTGAAGAAAATTGGTATAGAAGGGACATTTCTTAAACTGATAGAGGCCATCTACAGCAAACCTACAGCCAACATTGTATTGAATGGAG
>NW_003852430.1:3147165-3148010 GCF_000181295.1 Otolemur garnettii | reverse complement strand
AACACATATTTTATAACCAATGAGACACACATTTTAATCCAGGATAAGCAATTTACCTAGTCCCAAACTCTGAAAAAGTTGCTTAATTTTCTAGCCCAGCTTTTCATAAAGTACACACAGTAACAACTTCCCTGCGGCGTTTTTTCCTTCTCTCACCTGTCCCGGTAAAGATGACTATTGGGACAAAGAGTCAATCAGGACTTCTCAAATCTTATTTTGTAGGCTAACATAGACCATATTTGCTTTCACAACTGTCTTAGCTATGACCTTAAGAACACTGAGTTCTTAATATAGCAATTTACTTATATTTCTCTTTACCACTTAGGATTTATATCATTTGAGGCTATCACATGTATGTTTAAGATGTAAATTAAGTTGATATTTGTCATCCCGCATTCAGTGTGTGGTCCAATAACCCCAGCACAAAAACTTCTGTGCATTTTCCTAGGGCCTATGCTCTCGTGGTTCTTTCTGCCCATTCTGTTTTTGGTGAACTGTTTAGCTCCATGTACAGCTCATCCTCTTTTCAGTGCTAAAGCAAATAAGGAGTTTGGACACTTTTTCATGATCCCCCTTTTTGCTTACCCTCATCAAGAAAGAATACCAACAATGCATTTTATGCATTGAATGCAAGAATACCAACAAGGGTATTTTGTGAGCATGTTGACTGGTGTTTGGGGGCAGCAGAGAGGTTCCCTAACTGTATGTTGCTTAACTTCTTCTTCCTCTCAATCCTCTTCTTACATTACAGTTCTATCTTCCCAGGCCTTACTTTTGGCCTCTGCTAGAAAACTCAAGTCCTTTCCATGGTATAGAAATGAGTGATTTAGTCCTTCACTCCCTAG
>NW_003852430.1:3138561-3146432 GCF_000181295.1 Otolemur garnettii | reverse complement strand
CAAATCCTAGCTTGTCATACAAAAACGATGTCGGCTTTAATACGTTACTTAATTCCATGTTTCTCGCAAGTAAAATCGTTATATTAACAAAAGGGGTGTTTTGAGATGGTACATATCATGTCCCTAGTTCAATGAACATACTGCTTACTATGTAATCAAGAAATATAATCTTAAAATAATTGGCAGGACAATTTTGATAAAATCAAAGTAATAACTAAACTTCTCAACGGAGAGAAACTAGCTGGGCTCTACTCTAAGTTTTCTTCGGCTTCAACTTGCAGAAATTGTTAAGCCTTCTGAGAATCTTTGACGTCAAATGAAATTTTGCCATTTTCTCTCATCGCAATCTTTCCAGCTGTGTGAAGAGATACAGACAATGAGATCAAAAGGAAAAACATTCCCTTGTTATTAGCAAAAAAAGTTCTTAAATCAATCCTAGTATAATCCAACCCATGAAGTGCTTATACATATTTTATTATAAATTGTGAAGGGAAGCTAATTGTACAGTTCATTATAACTTTTATTGCCTACCATTGGGAAAGTATATAGACAAATTATTCCAGTGATTCATTTAATTGCCTCAAAATTGCATCAGAAAAAAATGTTGGAACTTCCTTAAGACTATTAAGTGAAGAATGATTTAATTTGATGAATGGGCTTTGTTTTGATAATGTGCTGGCCAAAATCTATCGCTGGCTTTCATCATTGCTGAGTGAATTTTATCTGGGACTTGGCCATCTTTTCGATTTCAGTTAGTGATTGCCAAAGCCATGGCGATTAGTATTTGTGGGCTTGATTAAGGTTTCTCTGATCTACAGGGAGCTAACTGCCTTCTGTTTGTTCTTTTGTGCTGAAGCCTTTATCAACAACTGTGTGGTCCTTTTAGCGTCATACAAACCCTGAACCCTGTGAGAAATACAAGTTCTTTAAAGGGCAAACAAGATCCCATGCTGTTCTCTCTCCTCACATTTATGGGTAATCAATGTCCATTTAGATGTGTTCTCTAATGCATGGTGTCCGCCCAGTTACATAGAAGAAAAGATGCTTTATATGTATATTAATAGCATTTATTGAACTGTTTTCTGGTTTCTCAAAGCGAGAATGGAAAGTCTTAAGCACAGAAAGTAAAGAAATTAATAACTGTTAGTAAATATAATCCCTTTCATCTCAGGTATACAAAAAAAGCCTATACGCCTAAGTAAATGAATACAGTTTAAATGTCAAGTCCCCAGGAAACCTCTGTATCAGAGTTAAAGTGCAGAAGATATGAAAAAAAGAAGGAAAGAAACGACATTTGGAAGGTAAATGAAAACCTCTGCAGGCAGCCAGCTGCTCCTTGCTAACCGAGCGTCTGTGGGGAGAAACGTCTACATTTTTTTTTCTTTTTAGAAATAAGGTTGAATTTTTTTTTTATTATAGCCCAATAGTTGTCCCTACAATGAATAAATACCTAATGAAAGAGGAAAACTTGAAGAGTGGAGACATCCAGAATTGGATGGACTGTAGAGAATATGGAGAAAGTTTGCCTAACAACTAAAAATAGAAGAAATAGGTTGTCCGTTGTGGCAAAAGGAAAGATGAGAAATATGATAGAAGAATGCGAAAAGAAAGGTGAGCTCACATATCTGTTCCCATGCTCTTTCATTAAATCTTCACTTCTTAGTATCAAGAAATAGGGAATGGCAAGTCTGGTGATGCTAAGGAGTCTGTCCAGTAACATGGGTATCTCAGGATAATATACGACATATTCATGAAGAAGTACCTCACCATAGTGATAGACCATGGCACATCACTAGGTAGAAATGAGAATTTTATGAGAATAACCCAGATGAGTTTGTCCTGGGCCATGGTATTTTTTTAATAAAAATTTTAAGTAATATATTTTCTGAACATTGGTATGTTTGTGATATTCTTTAGTTTTTTTTAAAAAATGTATGATTTATTGTAATTCCTTTACATATTCTAAGTAAATATTCGCTACATCATTAATTTTGTGATTTTTCTCATAAAGTGCTTCTCTCAAATAATGTTCAAATCCCACAAGCCCTGGATCTGCTTTGAACTCAGAAATAGAAAGTAAGTTTATTGACTCTGGAATCACTCGGTCCTGGCCCACAATGCAAACTTGATGAGTAGGAGTCAGCATTCACGACCATAGCAATGCCACTCAAGACAGGTCCACGAAAAGATTTGCCTTTTGTCTAACTATGTCTATTTTGCTCTGTTCCAGGTCTCAAAATGCCTCAATACAGTTGATTGACCTTTTTTTCTTTCTATATCACCAGTCTTCTTCTCTTCAGCAAGTCTGTTGTGTGTAGCAAAATCATGCATTGATCTCTTATGTATACCAGGAAACAATGAACATAGTAAACACATTATTCTTAGCAAAGTATCTCGAGAATGGAAGAAAAAGTATCCAATGTACTCAGCCCTATCATGAAACCAATTTATAAACACCCACACTTTCATATGAAACCTATAACCCAACTACAGCCCAAGAAGAAGGGGAAAGGGGATGGGGATGGGAGAGGAGGGAGGAGGCTGGACTTGCCATGGTATTTGTTAAAGTTAAATCTCCGTTGGTTGTAGACCAAGTTTCTATTCACCATCCCTATTGGCCTTTCTAAAAAGGATGTATTTAAATATTTAAATGAGGTACTTAGAAGATACAACATGAGGAGAATTAACATTATTTGGGGAATCAACTCATATTCTTTTGGAAAAAGGCTCAATTTCAAATATCTAATCCTGTAATCTCTCTAAGAATTTCAGTTTGATTTGGCAAACTGAAACAGATGAATGAAACTGTAGTTGAATGAAACAGATGCAAAAATGGGAGGTGGGATCAGTAGAAGCAAAAGTAGTCAAATAGCACAAATACGTATTCTGATTGTTCTCTTAATTGTTCTCTCGGCCATATTCTTGATTCACTGCCCCCCCCCCTCCATTTCTCAATCTGAGAACTCCCTCTTTTCTGTCAATGCCTGTTTTTTATGTCTCCTCCATGGTGAAAGTATCCTGAAAAACCTCATTCCACCCTTCATGATAATCGTTTCTTCCTTTATGAACCCATGGAATGGTGTTCTAAACATTTGTTTAGATAATTTTTCCCCCTTCACCTTCGCTGAGTCTTTTCATATCCTGGACTTAGCATAGAGTACTCTCAATAAATGTTTGTTAAATGGAATACAGAAGAAACACTGCAAGGACTTGACACTGAGCAACAGAATTTGAGACATTTCCCTTTACCATCTCTCTTTCCCAGCTCCCCGTCCTTCACTTGTCTTCCTTTCCTTCTTTCTTTTCTTCTTTTTCCATTCTTATCTCCTGTCATTTTCTTCTTCTCTCTTTTATTCTGTTCCCCCCCCCCAGTGGAGTTCTTTGGTTTTTAAGAGATCTAAGAAACTAAAAGTTTTTTTTCTGTTTGTTTTTGTTTTTGAGACAGAATCTCACTTTGTTGCCCCTGGTAAAGCACCTTGGTGTCACAGCCCACAGAAACCTCAAACTCTTGGGCTCAAGCGATTCTTTTGCCTCAGCCTTCCAAGTAGCTGGGACTACAGGTGCCCCCCCACAACACACGCTATTTTTAGAGACAAGATCTTGTTCTGGCTGAGGCTGGTCTCAAACTCTTGAGCTCAGGCAATCCCAGAGTGCTAGGATTATAGGCGTGAGCCACTGTACCAGCTGAAACTTGACTTTTTTTATTTTATTTTATTAAATCATAGCAATGTACATTAATACTGTCATGCAGTACAGTGTGCTGTTTTTATATACAATTTGAAATATTTTCATCAAACTGGTCAACATAGCCTTCATGTCATTTTCTTAGTTATTGTGTTAAGACATTTATATTCTACATGTAGAGAGATTCACATGTACCCTTATAAGATGAACATAGGTGTGATCCCACCAATCACCCTCCCTCCCCCCATCCTTCCCCCTCCCCTCCCCTCCCTCTCCCCTTTCCCCATATTCTTGGGCTATAATTAACTTTTTAAATTAACTTATTGATTTAACTTTTAAGTTGATTTATGTAACAGAGTTTTCTCTTTGATCTTACATTTTTAAAGAATATAGGAAAATGAATGTTAAGTTTTCCTCTCTATCCCCACTTTCCCAAATCCACCCATACTCCTAAAACTTACAATAAAGGAAAACTCAAGTTATTTCAATTGAGCTCTAAGTGTAACCACTTTTTTGTATTTGTCTATGATGAAGAGGCTGTCAGCAAATAGTTTCTTTTTCTTGGTGTGCAAGAATGTTTATTCCTGGCATCTATGTATGTGCTCAGTTATTCCTGGGAAATTCTCATTCCTGCTGGATAAATGGTAACCTCAAACAGAAGAATTTATCTAGATTCACATACAATCCTGTGGATTTTAATTCTTAATGGCATAAGGATAAAACAGCAAAGATTATTGATTGGCAGTCTCTACTTCTCAAGACCTCAAAATTGAAATCCAATAAAACAATTCACAAAGTTCAGGCTCCTCATTTTATTGTTTCATTTTGTTTCTCTCCTAGGTGAGTGATTTTGCTGTAATTAGTTCTTACTTTCAAGTATATTTCAAAATAATTCCTACTTTTTTATTGGTAATAGATCATATTTCTTCTTTATAAAAATTATTTACATTTCAAAACACAACATGGGGAATGTGCCTGCAGTTTCATTTTTAACAGTCTACGTTCTTGCTTTAGTTTTTGTTTTCAGAAAAACACTTTGTTGCATTACCTTGCTCAACCACGGGGTAATTTATGTTACTTTTTGACACTAAATACTTTTGAAGGCACTTCTCATCACCATGGCCCCAATATGATAGAAAAAAATTATTTTCCTCATTTTATAGAAGAAGATACTGTGTACCACTGAGGCCAAGGGAGTTCACCAAAAGCATAGACCATGTGGTAGAGCATAGGATATAGAAATTTATAGTTGCTAACATATTTTATTCAATCTCATTTAGTCTTAATGGAACACCACTATTACACCTACACAACTATAATTTGGTGTTTTTCTTCCCTTATGGAAGGGAACTTTTTGATCTATACCTGTGATAAAATAAGCATTACAAAATATCATGTGATACCAGTCCAACAAAAGAGACAAAAGAAATACACAAGGTATTTTTTCTTGGTAAAATAGAGGTAACTTTGTTTTTCTGAGTAGGATACACTGGAAAACATGAGTCACTTTGACATCTGATGTTCGGTTTTTAATACCAGTACAATTAATCTTAACATACTCACTCACAGAGTACTGGAGAATGTAAAAATAAATTCCAATACTGTCACCCGCTCATCTTTCAGAACACCTTACTTCATTCTATTGTTCAAGGTTCTCACTTTCTGTCAGCAGAATCCACTGTAGCTGGTTTATGGAGAAAAGAATTTATTAAGCATCACAGAATCACTGGGCTTTGCAGTGTATTGCCAGGAACACCTCAGCCACAGAGAAGGTGGCCTGCAGAGATTCTGAACCTAATGACACGCCAGGGTAAATTCAGCCGTGCCACAATTAAGATTCTTAATCTGAAACGCTGTCACATTACCACATCACACTTCGGGCCTCCAAAACACCAAGCTGACCTGGGTTGATTAGGACTTTGTCAGTGCTATGATAGAATCAGGAGCCTTTGATTCTACCCAAGCCAGCAAAGGACATTTTCCAGGTTGAGCCTGTTTCTTCATATATTTAAATTATTATGCAAATCAAAGTCCAGGGAGGTTGCACCTCATGGGAGAAACTTAGATCCTTTGTCTGATTTAGTGGGAAAGCAACTGGGAAATAAATACATTTTACTCATTCTACCTTGAGAGAGCAGCACTCAATAGGGCAGGGTTGATAAACACAGGCCTATCAAAATCTGGGGGGAATGTTCAAAAGATTTTTGACATCTCTGAATGACAGATGATCATGATACCAGTGAAAAACTACCAATCTCATTATAGACACATATAGAACAGAAGAAAAAGCTAAATATTAACCATCTTCTAAGAATTTTTTTCATGCCCACAGCCCACAGATTATTGATTCTTGTGTGCATCAATGGAAAGAGAGTCTGAGGCAAATTTTATTTTTTAAATTTCAAAGTTGAAAGTGTTCCTGTGTTCTGATTATAGTTGTTTGGAAAGGTGACCAAAGTAGACTTCCAAAATTATGTTCTTCCAAAAGTTAAATTATCACTGGATCTAGGTGAAATACATGTGTTTGACAGTGATAGGATCATGAAGCATGCTATTTTCAGAGTTGAACCTTCTTTATATGTGAGGTACAATGCTAACCCATGCAGTAGAATCTCCATAGCAGAGCACCTCCTTAAGTTGACCTAATTTTCATAGACCTGACATGCACCACATGAACGTATCAGCACAATAGGCCTGGTTCCTTCTGTTGACCACCTGTGTATGTTGACCAGTTTGTTACAATCCTTTGGGTGGTCAACTTGCAGTGGTTTTACTGTATTTTTTTTTAATATAGACTTCTTATATATTTCCCTTTATTTGCTAAAAGTTTATTAAATACTGTTATTTCCAGATAATTTATTTTAGAAGATATTCTTCATCAATACAGACATATCATTTTTCCTTGGTTAAAATTAATCTAATCCATGATTTATTCTCTTTTCTCTTTCCCACATATTGGTTTGAGCTATATAAAGTTCATTAATTAGGTGAAGGGGAGACTGTTATCATCCAAATCGTCAACCATAGGGAACTACATATTGGCAAAATATTGAGCAAGAGAGCACATTTCCTGGTTCATTCATTGGTACATTTGTAGTCTAGTTTTGACTCTGTAATTACATGAATAACCTTGAACAAGTCATTTAACCTTTATATGTTGTACTTTTCTACTGTGGTAAAAGGAAAAACTAATAATACATGACTCTCGCTTCCCAAGAATGTTATTAAGATGTAATTGATAGCATCTGTACCCGCTTTATGTTTCTTCCAAGAAATATTATGAGATAAATATTAAACTCTGGTTAGTTTTGAATTAGAGCAGAGGGCCTTGACTTCTGTGCTTCTGTGGGCCATGCATACTTTGCCCCTTTATTAGGCAACAAAACTCTCTTTGCCTTTGGGGATATTCTCTTCCCTTATTTCACCCAGGTGATTTCCCAGGGGCTTCTAAACACAGCACATTCTTCCATTCAGAGGTGTGTATGTGTACTTCCAGCCATCCCTGTTGTAGTTTCCTACTTCTCTGCATCTAACAATCCATACAAAAGTTTGAGCATAGTGGAAGCCAGGCCAGGTAGAGTCCCACTCTGAGATTATTCCATGGTAAAACAGAGACTCTTCTTCTTGCCACTAGAGCAATGGTTCTCAAATTTTAGCATGCTTCAGAATCACCTGGAGGATATGTTAAGACACACATTGTGTGTAGGGAGCCCCAGTCTAGAGTTTCAGAGTCAGTAGGTCTAATGTGACCTACTGATATGACCCTGGGATTTGCCTAACAAGTTTCCAGATGTTGCTGATACTGCTACGCCCAGGACCAGACTTTTAGAACCATTCTTCCGTGGTCACTGAATGAGGATGAGGCCAGCCTAAAACCACTACTGACTAATTCCCTGTAACATAGATAAGGCAGGCTCATTTTTCAATGATATGTCATGAGACCAAAGCTTACAATGTAGCAGAGGAAGAGAACAATGAACATATGAGATAGGAGAGGAAATTGTGATGTCACCATTTAGGCTCTAGAGCCACTTGATCCAGGCACTAGTCTGGCTTCATCGCTGTTTTCCAGTTACATGAATCAGTAACTAGCTAGCTTGCTCTAATTTAAGTAGTTTTCCAGTTACATGAATCAGTAACTAACTAGCTTGCTCTAATTTAAGTAGTTTTCCAGTTACATGAATCAG
>NW_003852430.1:3123303-3138374 GCF_000181295.1 Otolemur garnettii | reverse complement strand
CCAGTTACATGAATCAGTAACTAACTAGCTTGCTCTAATTTAAGTAGTTTTCCAGTTACATGAATCAGTAACTAACTAGCTTGCTCTAATTTAAGAAGGCTTTCTGTTATGGGGGAAAATGTTTTTTACCTGATTTCCAGAAAAAAATAAAAGAAAGAAAAATTTAATTTGATAGCAGAATCATTTAATGATCTATGTTTTATTTAAAAAGGTCCTAGGAAAATGTAGGGCATTTTGGCCATATTTGATTCCATGGAAAGAAGATATCTCAGCCATTTAATATATAACAATATTTTATACCAAAGTACTTTGTCAGATAAATTTACCATTTTCATGTGTCACTCACTGGAATATATTAGCTA
This sequence comes from Otolemur garnettii, assembly GCF_000181295.1. NCBI lineage: Eukaryota > Metazoa > Chordata > Mammalia > Primates > Galagidae > Otolemur > Otolemur garnettii. The sequence goes on along the minus strand of NW_003852430.1, from coordinate 3,138,012 downwards.
GTACCGAGTATTAGTTCACTGGTGATTGGTTTCTTAAGATACACATAGTTATTTTGAATTATCATTAAAGACAGTATTTAATTTCAGCATAGACTTGTCTCTGAACATCACTCTCAACTGAGTTTTCAAAGAGCTCATCAACAGCGTTCAAATTTTAATAACATAGAGCAGCATAATGTGTCACTTACTTATACATCCAGCACTCTAGCCTGGAAAATAACCCATAATAAGGGGGAATCTGTCATTTCATTGACTTTCACTGTCTGTTTTACTAATTCTTGAGTGACTCCAATCCCAGAACCCAGACAGAAGTTTAAATTCATTTCCAGAAAACAAAGTGGCAGGACATAAGAGAGTGGCATAGACAAGGTGTAGGAAAAGGATTTCAATGGCTCTGCTAGGTAATTAACACAACAGGCAATGCCTTCCTTGCATGAGCTCTCAATTCCCCAACAGAGCCAAAATCAAAGTCTTTTCATCTTTTATTTTGCCCCCATTTCTAAGGATCTTTTCTTTACACTTCACTGAAAAGTCCTTCATTTCTCATTAATGCTTTAAGTACAAAGCTGGTTCTGGTGATGATATAATTCTTCCCAAGTCTAAATTAGGTTTCATACAGAGCATTATAAAGTCAAAAGGCAGAGCTCATGCTGTTTTGCTATTTTACTTAGTGTTTATATGAATGAAGAAGCATGGAGTTTCAGAACTTTGGAGGTTTTTTTTTTCCCCAGTCTTTTCCTTTTTTTTTTTAAAGCGAACTTTTGCAATTGATTTAGCATTTGTTAGATTAAAAATAGAAGTGGCTAATTTTGATTATTTCTATCATTAGACTTTTTATTCTCCCACAGCTTTAAAAAGGATCAGCATTTCATCAAAAGAGAATGTCCATGTACACATAGTCCAGAATGGACCATCTAAATTTCCGTAAAGATTTTTGGTGTACTTGTACCAAATGAGACTCTATCAAATTCCTGGTGCTATTAAAACTCCAATTTTTATTAGTTTTCTTGCGATTTTTATTAATTATAATAATATCATTCTACTGATATTACTGGTATTAAATTTGGCCCAACATTGCAATGCTCACTATCACTTTTCAGTGGCTTATTCAATCTTGGCTATTTATCAGCAAGTGTATATAAAATAAGTGTTCAGAAAAAATACTGAATTAGTCATCATTGAAGACACAAAACAAGTTTCCTTTCTCAAATTTCAGTCAATGATAGGGACAATATCCATTATACACAGTCTCTCTCCCTCCCTGACTCACTGTCTATACACACAAATATTAATATATACCATATATATTAATGCATTTTTAGTATTTTTACAATACTACTTAATTTCTATTTTAATTACTCAAAATCATGGGCAACAATGTAATCTTAGACAATTCTTGGCTAAATGCAATCATTTCTATTTTAATGTCTATTCACTAATGTTTTATCCCCTTCCTGATTGCTTTCTAGAAGGTAGGTAATTCCTAGGATTCAATCAACTTGCACTGTAAGGTATAAGAGCTTGATAGGGTAGGGGACCTCATTATCTGTATTTATCCATTATCCATGCTAGCATCCACTGACACGATGATAATTGCCCTTTCTGGCTAAAGTAGAACCATCTCTCAAACTATTTAGACTGCCAATCTCTACTCTACTCCAATTCTGTCTAATTCTTCCAAATTTATGGACCACTCTTGCTATTTCTCTGACCCTGGTAAATAGGAGACTTTCAGTCCATCCTATGTCACTTTGGGACTGTGAAAAATGTGAAGTCACATCACATTAGCATGTCCACATGTGATCTCCTGGTCTCATCGGTCTCATCCTTATCACCCACTTTTCCTCATTCTTCCACGTCTCAGGAATGACAGTACCATCAACCTGGTTGGTCAAGGGAAAAAGCTAACGTCTTCCTTAATTATGTGCCCAAGTCCTCTTTATTCCCGCTTCTCATACCGTCAGTTACTGCCCTGATCCAAGTCTCCATCATCTCTTATTTGGATTCCTGAAATAGGTTGCCTACTGGTTCTCTTGCCTTGCTGTTAGTTTTCTCTTACCTATTTTCCACACAGAAATCACAATGACAATAGTTGCTCAGTGGCTTCCCATTGCACTGAGAATAAAACCCTAGTTCCTTAGCATGCCCTTCACAGCCCACATGAACCTGTCCTTTGTGACTCCTCCAAACTTACTTTGGTCCTTTCACTCCCAATGCCATTGGGTTTGGGCCAGTTAATCCTTCTTCCAGCTATTTTATTATATCAGGAATATTCTTGCTCACATTTGTTCAGGCTACTTTCTTTTCTCAGAATTCTCTTTTTTTCCACCTGGCTGATTTCTTACACCTTTAATGTCACTTTTCCAAAAAAGACTTCCATGCTTCCACTATCTGGGTGTGTCTCCTACTTCCTTTACTCTTGCAGCCTGTTTGTTTCCCTTGTGGCCTTTAAATGTTAGATGTATTTCTTCTTTTTGTTTATTTGTTGGTCTTTTTACTAGACTGACAACAGAAACTGTCTTTTTTCTTCATCCTCCTATGACTAGAACTATTCTTAATTCTACCAAATGGAGTAATGCAGAAGGATCACACTCAGCAGGTTAGCATGTTCCTCTGAAGTAGTATTTCAAGGACAACTCAAGATGTCCTAGAGATTTATTCTGAAAATTCCTGACCTTTGATTTTGCTTAGTTACCCAAAACTCTGGAGTCATTCTGGAATCCTCTGTCTCCTTCAGTCACCTCTGCTAGTCATAAATCAGACCTGGTCTGACAGTCCTACAACCTAAACATTTTGTGAACCCAAACATGTCCGTCCTGGTCCACATTCCTTGTCCAAATCATCACCATCTCTCCCTCACAGACTGCTGATCACTATCCTCATCTCTAGTCTTGCCCTCCTTCCACTGGCAGCCAGAGTGACATTTCTGATCCTTTGGCAGTCCCTCATTTCTTTGGAGATAAAGGTAAACCTTAACAGAGATGGCCTAGTCTTCTACAATTTGCTTGTTGCCTGCATTTCTAGCTCCATTCGTACCACTCTAACTCACTTCTGACAAAATCTCTACCAGACTTCTTTCAGATAATTCTTCCCTCCAGTCCTATCTGGAATGTTATTGTCTCTCAGGCCTTACTTTCTCTGGCATACTTCTAGTTTTTCTCCATATAGTAACCTAAACATTCCTTCAAAAAGGCCCCAAACTATACTAATTCCTCCAGCTGCAGCTTCTTATAGTCCTGTGAATTTCTTCCATCATAATATCTCTCATGCATTATCATAGTTATTTATTTAATGTCTATTCTTACATGCCAGACTAAAAGCTACCTAAGAGTAGAGCCAAAGTCTGACTTTGCGCTGTGTTATATTATTTTCCTTAGCACAGAGTTTAACACAGAGCATCCCATCAATCGATTTCAGTTTAAATAAAATTTCAAATTAGACATAAAAGAGACTTCTACTTCTATAGTTAAAAAAAGACCGTTGAAGGGTGTGCATCAAAGTATGACTCCTCCTTTGTCTTCCCATATGCAATCTTCAGACCGTGCGTGCATGTGAATCTGTGTGCACTCATGTGTATGCACGTTCTCAACATGGAAGATACTGGACTGTCAGAACCATTGGCAGCAAATGAATACTGAGGACCCCCTGCTCACAGCAGTAAACCCCAAGAATCTTAGAAGACTGAGACTTCCATTTCCATCTTCTAAAATGAGACTATAAGTAGTTATTTCCAGATCTTACCAGACAACTTGGAACCTCCTTCCTCACTCCATTTCCCTGGTACTGGCATTCCTTGAAGAATAACTTGAAACCTAGAGAAGAGCTGATGCTCTGTCTATTTAAAGACCTCTACAGACAGGTCTGACAATTAAGTTCAGGAATGCATCCTAGGAAAAGTGCTACATACCTTGTTATAGAATGTCACTATAGTCACTTTCAAGGCACTCCCCTTGGGAAGCTATGTACCGTCACCAGCACTTAGCCCACCCTTCAAAGCAATTTTGGAGACTTTCTGGAATGGCCATCAGAACTGTTATTGTATTACCCTTGATGTCCTAAATGTCATTAAAATGTCTTCTTTTCAGTATTTCCTTTATCTTTGAGTGAAGAAAAAAGTCATTAGAGGCCAGATCAGATGAGTAGGAAGAGTTTTCAAATACATTGTTTGTGTACTGGCTAAAACCTCCCTTGCAGACAGTGCTATGTGGGCTGGTGCCTGGTGTCTCTCTCTCTTAGGGAGTGAGAGAACTGCTAAGACTTGTTTAAAAGGTCGTCATTCTCTTCCCTTTGGCTTCACTGCATCTGCTGCCATGACAGGATGAGGAGAAGGATGCTCTGTCCTTAAAAGAGCTGTAGGCTGGACACCCTTTAATTTATATTTTCTTCAGCTGCAAGGGCTCCCTCCTAAATTGAGAGATTGTATGAACAGAGCTAATCATATTACTCAGAACATAGCAAAAGCTCAATGAATGTTAGTATGAATGATAAAACTTAGTTGAACATGAAAAAAAAACCACAGAGGTTTAGTAACTTCCTTAAGATCTCAAAGCAATTGTGCCTGGTAATTTAATATTCATAAGGAAGATTTTAGCCCAATTTTACTATATTTCAAAGGGCCTTTCAACATTGTGTTAAAATAGGAAAAAATGCTATTCATGTTACAACTGTGTCATCATCTTAATCGTTGTACAATCCTTTTAAGCACTGTTCAGACGCAGGTCAATGTTATAAAATATTTTTTCAGTTAATCGGAATGGAGCCTCATCTATACATGGAGTTATTTTGAATTTAAACTGAGATTTATTTTTGAAGAAAGATAACTCATGCCACAAATAAATGTTTTTTTTTTCTAGTCTCAGGATATTATGGGGTATTCATGTTTTATTTTTGCAGAAATTGGGTCAAGGTTATACACGTGCCCCCCACCCATACAGTGTGCACCATACCCCATGGTATGATTTACCCTTCCCTCCTCCTCCCTCTCCCAGATTGATTTTCATTGAGATTGACTTCCATATGTGCATTAAGTGTTGATCCATCATAAACCAAAAGCATACATTAGACCACTAGTTAAACGTTAAAGAGATTATAGATGGAAATTACCCACAATTATTGCAATATTAAGTAAAACATTAAGTAAATAATGATTACTTCCTTTTGGCAAATATCTCTTTACTGGGAACATAACTGTGAATTAATATACCAAACTGTTAAAGAAAACCTTACAGAGAATTATAGCATGCTGCAGAATCTGAACAGAATTTTAAATGCCAAAGTAATTTACATCTTGCCTGACTTTTTGCTACTCTATTTTCTTTGTCTCTGCAGGAATCTAGATTGTTAAGAATGAAAAGATCTATAACTTGCACTTATTGAAAACAAGAATTTTTTCTCTTGAGATTAATGAGCTACTCCTTAACAGTCTGGCCACAGAAAGTAGCCTCTCCTTTAAAGCATGGCTTTCATGAGTAAATGAGACTATGAACTAGCCTGTGAATTTTCCAGTTTTAACTATGTATCAGAGACCTAAGTGAATAAAATATATTTCTTACAACACAAAGTGTACCAGTGTGATTAAGTAATCAAATCACGTAGCTTGAGTATTATGCTATTAAATTATTTCTACATTGTATTTGGAAAACCACTGAGTGGAGATGATCTGAGAGAATAAATGACATGGAAATATAACTAGAACTGACACAACTTTTCTCCAGGTTTTCCTGCTCAGAAAATGAGCTTCTCTTTAAACATTTGAGTAATTCCCATTCTAAGGAGCTAAAGGAAGTGCTGATTTAGACAGCACTATATAAAGCCCTATGTAAAGGCTTAAATTAGAAAACAAACAATGAAAACCCTCAAAACTAATGAACCACTCATCTAAATTAAGAAGTTAGAAAAAAGTTATCAAAACAAATGTAAAAGAATTTGAAATAAGAATAAATATAAGAGAAGTTATTAATTAAACTGAAAACAAAGATAAAATAGACAACATTAAGAAAAGGAAAACTTGTTTCTTTGAAAAGAGAAATGAATGGATGACTCTGATGAACTTGTTCAAGAAGGGAAGAAAAGGAGGGAGAATTCCCAAAGAATAAATTTAGACCCAGTAAGATTAAAATAATATTAATAATCTGTGATATAATTATATATGATATATAATTAATATATTGCAACAATATGAAAACTTACATAAAATATGAAAATGTATATATATACATATAAAAATCATCATATATGCATTTATAAATCTTTCCATATATACACATATTTGTAAATCTTCATATATATAAAGAATAAATATATTTATTTCTTCTCTTAATGCAGTGGCTCTCAACCCTCCTAATGCAGTGACCCTTTAATACAGTTCCTCATGTTGTAGTGACCCCCAACCATAAAATTATTTTCCTTGCTACTTCATAACTGTAATTTTGCTACTGTTATGAATCCTAATGTAAATATGTGATATTCAGGAGACCCCAAAAAGGGATCATGACCCACAGGTTGAGAACCCCTGTTCTAATGCAAGAAAAAATAAGGAGCCTGACCAAACTTATATAAAAATATTCAATTCATAATTTAAGATTTTTAATTTTAGCAAATATTACATCTAAATGGTTTAGTGGTATGTTGAAGTATCCTATTGACAAGCAAATTATCACACACACAAAATGTCACACAAATACTCCAAAATAATTAATCAATATGGGTAAAATCCTGACAACTTATTCAAATAATCATACTATCAAAATCTGGAAATGAAAGGATAAGGAAAAAAGAAAATTTGTAGGACAATCTAATGAATATAGATGCAGAAATACTAAACACAATCTTAGAAAAATAAATTCAGAGATTTAGAAAAAGATATTTTATGCCCAAGTTGGCTTTATCCTGAAAAGTAAAAGGGGTATCAAAGTAAAAAAAAAAAAAACTGTAAATATAAATTACCACCCTGCCAGATTTAAAAATGCATCTCTTTTGATTCAAGTAAAAACTTACTCGGTAAAATTATGCAGGCAGAATGGGGACCAAAGACCTCGTTCTTGGCAGAAAAAACACCCCCAGAAAAAGGGAAAAATTAAAAAGTAAGCTGAGTGAGTTGGAATAAAGGAAAGTCAGCCAATTCAACTTTAAACCAGCCACTACCAAATTTCTAATCTGAGCAAGTTTCCTGCTTTTCCTATCACTCTGGCCTATTGGGGCTACAGCTTTCAAACATCCCTGCTGGGTCTGTAAACACTCTGAGGAATAATGGCCACAGAAGATACTGTGGCAAGGCTTGGAAAGATGCATTAACTAGGCCATTTCCTACCCAGTAAACAGACTAAGCAAATACCTATTGTGGATATTTGTATTTGACTGAGGCAGAAATCAAGGGAACAACTCGAACCCTGAAATATGGGCAGGAGAGCTTATATCCCTTATCACAGAGGAAGAAACTCTGTGGTGGTGATGTGATGAAAATTCCTCTCTCCCACCAATTCTTCAGAGGAGATTGATGCCAGTGGTGTTTTACTCTTCATGAAGTAGCAGAGTTTAACACCTCCCTAGGAATCTGTGTGTGTGACCTCTGTCAGGAGGCTGCCCTAACACAAACCTCAGGTTCTGCTGATTTCTCAAGACTGCTCAGACCCTTAAAATTAATGATTATAGAAATAATAGGAGCTGATAGGCTCACTCAGAGAATCTGCTGAAGTCTTTGTTCCCGTCCTTAACTTACCCTGTGGGCTATTTGTGAGCAAATAGCCTGCAATAAATGCCAAGTGGAACTGACACTTCAGGCCACTGTCAGAACCCCACAAGTGAGCAGTGGTCCCCTGAGTTCCCAACTTTGAAAATTGTATTCTGTGTGTCTTGTCTCTTTCTTTCTCATTGTCTCTAACTTTATATTTCTTTAATCGGTTGCTGCTAGATCCACAGGTTTTAACAGGCTCAGCCCCCATGGTAGGACCCCAGCAAAACTATACATGCATTAGTTACCTGAAAAAATGAAGAAGAAAAAACCATAGCCACATGACAACTGGTCTTGTCGCTCAACAGTTAGTATTATAAAAATGATCCCTTAAAGAGATATAACTGTCAGATCATTCTGGTTTGGATCCAGATTTGATAAAAACAAGTGTAAGAATAACTTAGGGACATTTTTGTGGTTACTGCAAATGGGATTATTTCCTCCTTTTTTCTGTTCTTTTTTTTTTAATTACAGATTACTACAATGGTACAAACAATTAGGTTATAATCATTTGTTAGGTAAGGTCCCTGTGGTAGTTATGTTCTACACCTAGGAGACATGGCGTATACTTTTACCTTCTGCTTCCTTAAATGGAAGCACATCAAGCCCTCCATCTCCCTCTCCTCCTCCCCTTCTTTTCCCCCTCACCTTGAATTATGTTAAGTATTTCCCTTGTGAGGACATGTACTAGTTCATCCACTGGCTTCATATTAGTACTGAGTACACCGGATACTTTCTTTTCCATTCTTGTAATGCTTTACTAAAGAGAATATTCTCCCACTCTATCTAGGTTAATACAAAAGTGTAAAGTTTCCATCCTTTTATGACTGAATAGTATTCCATGGTATAATACATATACCAAAGTTTATTAATCCATTCATGTGTTAATTGGCACTTGGGTTGTTTCCACATCTTGGGATTATAAATTGAGCTGTGATAAACAATAGTGAAAATGCTCTTATGATGAAATGATTTTCTTTTTCTTCTGTATAAGATGTCTAGTAATGGGATTGTGGAATCAAATGGAAGGTCTATTGTAAATAGTTTGAACATTCTCCATACTTCTTTTCGAAGAGGCTGTATTAGTTTGCAATCCCAGCAACAGAGTACAAGTGTTCCCTTCTCACCTTGATTTGGATTTAGATTTAGAAAAAGCAACTGTAAAAAATATACTGGGGACTTTTTGGTAGCAATTGCAAATGGTATTGTTTTCTTGATTTTGTTTTTAGCTAATTCATTATTGAAGTATAGAAATGGTACTGATGTTTATATGTTGACTTTCTATCCAACGGCTTTACTGAATTTATTTGTGAGATCAAAGAGTCTTTGGTGGAGACTTAGGGTTTTTCCAGATACAAATCAATCATAATACAAAGAGAAACATTTTGACTTTGCTTTATCCAATTTTTCTCTTGTCTGATTTTTCTGATTAGGACTTCCAGTATTATACTAAATAAGAGTGGTAAAAGTAGGCATCCTTATCTTTTTTCAATTTTTAGAGGAAAGATTTTCAGCTTAACTCTATTCAGTATGATGTCAGCTGTGAGTTTGTCACATAAAGCCATTTTCGTGTTGAAATATATTTCTTCTATTCCTAGTTTGTTGAGCATTTTTATCATAAAGAGATGTTGAATTTTATTAAATGCTTTTCCTATACCTATTGAGATAATCGTATAGTTTTCGTTCTTTATTCTGATGATGTGAAAAATCATGTTTATTATTTTGTGTATGTGGAACCATCCTAGAATCTCTTGGAAAAAATCCCTCTCAATATAATGTATTATCTTTTTGAAGTGTTGTTGGTTGGGGTTTGCTAGTATTTTGTCAAGGATTTTTACATCTGTGTTCACCAGGGATATTTGCCTATATCTGGAATTTGAAGAGAACTGGTGTTAGCTACCAGGAAAAATAAAGTACCTAGGAACAAATTTAACCAAGGAGGTAAAGCATCTCTATGAGGAAAACTATAAAATACTGAAAAAAGAAATTTGAAAAGACATAAATAAAAAGACCTTTTCTGCTCATAGATTAGAAGAATTAATATAATTTAAATGAGCATACTGCTCACAACAATCTGCAAATTCAATGCAATCCCTATCCAAACACTAATATCATTTTTCACTGATACTGAAAAAATTATAAGATTTGTATGGAACCAAAGAAGAGCCTAAATAGCCAAAGTAATCCTGAGAAAAAAGAACAGAGCCGACTTCAAAATATACTACAAAGCTATAGTAAGAAAAACAGCATAGTATTGACATAAAAACAGACACATAGACCAATGAAATGGAAAAGGGAATCCAGAAATAAATCAATGTATTTTTAGCCAACTGATTTTTGACAAACTCTTTAAAAACATGTATTGGTGGCTCAATGCCTGTAGCACAGTGGTTACAGTGCCAGCTACATGCACCAAAGCTAGTGTGTTCGAAATCAGCCTGGGCCAGCTAAACTACAATGACAACTGCAACAAAAAATAGCAGGGCATCGTGGCAGATGCCTGTAGTCCCAGCTACTTGGGAGGTTGAGACAAGAGAATCACTTAAGCCCAAGAGTTTGAGGTTGCTGTGAGCTGTGACGCCGCAGCACTGTATTGTGGGTAACATAGTGAGACTCTGTCTCAGAAAAAAAAAAATGCATTGGTAAAAAGACACTCTCTTTAATAAATGGTGCTGAGAAAATTCTATATCCATATGCAGAAGAATAAAACTGGACCCTATATCTCACCACATGCAAAAATCAACTCAAGATGTTTTACAGATATAAACTAAGAACTGAAATTACTAGGAGAAAACATAGGGGACACACTAAGACATTGGTTTAGGTAAAGATTATGGTGAAGAGCCTTAAAAGCACAGGCAACAAAAACAAAAGCAGACAAATGGGACTATAGTAAACTAAACAGTTCCTGCACCGCAAAGGAAACTACAGACAACCCACGGAACATATTCACGAATCTTTTATTCAACAAAGAATTAATATCCAGAACATGTAAGAAACTCAAACAATTCAAAAATTTAAAAAAATTATTAAAAAATAGGCAAAGGACATGATTAGTCATTCCTCAAAAGAAGACATACAACTGGCCAACAGATAATGTGGGAAAGGGGTTCAACATCACTAATCATCAGAGGAATGCAAATCAAAACCACAGTGAAATGTCACCACACCCCAGTAGATATGGGTATTATGAAAAAGACAAAAAATACCAATGGTGCTAGTAAGGATACGGAGAAAAGGGAACTTGTATAGACCATTACACATTCCATTGATGAGAGTGTAAATTAGTAAGTGGAAAACAGCATAGAAATCCCTCCAAAAACTAAAAATAAAAGTGCCATATGATCCAACATTACCTTTACTGGCTATGTAGCCCCCCAAAGGAATCATTATATAAAAGGGAAAACCACACACCCTTATTTAGGTGCAGAATCAGGTTAGGTGTCCTGCAGCAAATGCATGGATAAAGAAAATATGGTATATATACAGAATGGACAACTATTTAGTCATTAAAAAAATGAAATTATGTCATTTGCATCCACAGGATGAAACTAAAGGTCATTATATTAAGTAAGCCGGGCACAGAAAGACAAATATTACATCTTCTCATTCATATTTTGGAGATAAAAATTTGATCTGATAGAGTTAGAGAGTGGAATAATAGATACCAGAGGCCGGGAAGGGCATGTGGGGTGGGAGGTCAGGGAAAAAAAAGTTAGTTAAGGGCCACAAATAGTTACATAGAAAGAATGAGTTATAATGTTCAATAGCAGAGTAAGATGACTAGAGTTAACATATTGCATGTCTCAAAATAGCTACAAAAGAGAACTTGAAATGTTCCCAACACATATAAATAAACACTCAAGATGACAGATACCCTAAATATCCTGACTCGAACAATACACATTCTATGCATGTAACAAAATATCACATGTATCCCATAAATATGTATAAATATTATAGGATAAAAATGGTCAAAAATATAAAATAAAGAACATATTTGGGATGGTAAAGGAGATTTAAATATGAACTGGGTATAAAATAAACATTTGTTGATATAGAAAATTTGGGATTATTAAATGAAAATAGCATATTACAAAGGGCATGTCCAATAAAATCACCCCAAATAATGTTGGTTTCTTAGCTCTGTCTCTGTCTCTCTCCTTCTCTTTTTGTCTCCACTCAAAGCATATGAAGCACAATTGTTTTTGGCTAGCAGTCTATCATTATTTCACACACTAAACCAGATGCCTTAGTTTGATAATTTTATTATATTCATATATATCATATAAATTTATATAAACATATATATAATATGAAGTAGCGATTCTCAAATGTTAACATGCATTGTAATCACCTGGCAAACTTATTAAAGCTTTCAGGATGCTCCTCAGAGATTCTGAGTCAGGAGGGCAGGTGTGACCTGTGAATCCGGGTGAATCTAACAACTCCTACGTGGCTTCAATGCTTCTCACTTCCGAGCCACGCTCTGAGAACCACTTCACTGGAGAAACGCATTCCCACGCCAAGAGACACGTGCATGAATGTTCAGGACAGAATTGTTCCTAATAGCAAATCAATCTAGAAATGAGCTAAGTGTTCATTGACACGGACTATTTGAACTATAATAACAAGTGAATTACAGTTACAGGTAATAACAAGAATAGATCTTGGAAAGTTGCCCAAGACTGTACACGGTATGATTGCAATTTTGAAGCAACTACAAAAGTAAAATTAAACAATATATTTTCTAGGTACTATAAATGTGTAATAAAATTATTTAAAATGATAAGCACACAATTCAAGATAGTGGCTCGCTCTGAGGCTAGAGCAAGGCAAAGGAACTGGTAAATAGTAACCAGGTAGATTAAATTATATTCACAGTGTTTTATCCTTTCTTTGCTGAGTGTTCTTTTATTATTATGCTTCCTTATTCTGCCATTCATACCTTGTATCACTTGCTACTCCTTTGTCAGTGTTCCTGTCATGGCCCAAGCAAATTTGCACTCTCATATCTTAGGGGCTACTTCTGGAGGAACCAAACATAGAAAAAAACAAATTATTTCTTTTTTTCTTAGAGTGTCACTTTGTCACCCTTGGTAGAGTGTCCTGGAGTCACAGCTCACAGCAATCTCAAACTCTTGGGCTCAAGTGATTCTCTTGCCTCACCCTCCGGAGTAGCTGGGCTGCAGGTGCCCGTCACAATCCCCAGCTATTTTTTAGAGACGGGATCTCACTGTTGCTCAGGCTGGTCTCTAACTCCAGAGCTCAGGCAATCCACCTGTCTCGGCCTCCCAGAGTGCTTGGATTACAGGTGTGAGCCACTGTGATCTCCAAAACAAATTCTTTCTCAACTCTCTAGGGGCATGGCAGCCGATGCTGACAAGGTAAACCACCCTCACGTATATTTTCTAGGGAAGCGTCAAGTGAATAAAGGCTGCTTCCTACAAAGCCACAGTAACGGATGGAGAAAACAACACTCCCCCTTCCCGTGTTCTGCCTCTGCCATTTTTAGCCTGTCTGGCTGCTTTAATCAGGGTGTCTTTGGGCACAATATGAAAAGCCTCAATGTAAAATCAACACCATGGAGTTCACGAAATTCAGGCCATTCCGAACCCACCATCGTAATTATAACTGGCCCCGCTCACTTACTAACCAGCTTTGCTTCTTCATTTATTAGTGTGCCATTTAAGATGTCAGTGAATTATTAAAATATTATCTCCTTTCCGAACCATTATTATGAGGCAATTCTTGTTTCTCTGACTATAGAGAACTAAAAGCAAAATTAGATGCAAATTAGTGCCAATTTAGCTTACTTTTTAGAATTTCAAGCAGTGAAGTGTGAAATGGTTGTGATAAAAGTATATTTATTCTTTCTGACTCACGGCATCATGTTGCTGTTTTAGGGCGTAACTGACTTATCTTTCCAAATACAGTTCTCCAGCTGATTTTAATAGACTTTACACAGAGTAAAGTCTATTAAAAAATATACTGGCTTCCAAAAATAGGGCTGTATGTCAAGACTGTACTGCTATGGTTAGCCTCCAAGTTTTTCCATCACTTACCATCTTCTCCATATCATGGACTATTGCACAGTACTGTAAAGTGCAGTTATTCCCTATGGAGAGTTACTTTTTCTTTTGTGGCCAGATTACAAGTTACGTTTAGGCAAATGAAAAGAAACAAAACGTGAGCTTCCTGAGAGATGCAATTAATAAACTCTGTCCACTACTTTCAGCAAAACACAATTTAGGTTTGAAGTAAGAAAGATTTCACCGAAAAAAAAAAAGTTACAAAGATACCATATTGCTGCATTTCTAATTCACTTGTTTTTGTCCGAAGTCCTCAATGGTCAAAGAGGAAAACCACCTCATTTCTACAAATGAGGGCTCTCAACTTTTAAGCACAAACTGTGTGTTTTCCCGCACATGGTTTGTGAACAATGAAAGGTGAAAAGCATGCTGTCATGAGAGAAGAAGAAATAAAACTTGGGGATTTTAAAAGTACTTAACCACTCTTCTGCGCTTTATTAGTGTTTTCATAGAAAGGAATATAAAAGGGAAGAAGCATAGGGACTGCAGCGAAACAAGGAAACAGGTGCATCTTATTAACAGGGCAAAGCGACAAAGAGTCCATGTCACAAAGAACTTCACCTTGCCAAACTCCAACGTAAAGCCGTACTTAAATGCATAGTCTTCGGGAAATTTAATGACACGTTATGGTTCATCTGAACTTGTCAGTTGGCCCCAAGCTGCGATAATCAGCTTTTCAATGTCAGACTCATTTACTCCCCGAAGAATCCTGAAATAGCCATTTTCTCCCCATGACTTTCCCCAGGAGTTGGCAGCGATCTGCAGAAAAGCAAAACATGAAAAAGTTGAGCATTATACTTTAGTATTTTTTAATCCTATGAAAATACAGCAAAAGCAGATGTAGCTGTAGAAGACTGTGACTAAGTATTAACTATAAATACCAAGAAC
>NW_003852430.1:3108652-3123118 GCF_000181295.1 Otolemur garnettii | reverse complement strand
TGTGGAGGTCAGAGGAGGGACACCTTGCTTATTTGGATGGTTTGAGGAAGGTGTTGAGGAAGAAGTGCAGTGTGGGATGTCTGAACATAAATACCCCAGACCAAAAAAGGAGGAAGAGAGATTTGGGGAAAGGGAAACAGTAAACGCATCAGCAGCAAACCAGGAAACAGCAGGAAGCAGTGAAATGAAACAATAACATGGTTATAATTAGATCCTAAGAAGGAAGCAGGTTGGGCGCTAGAGAGCAGCTAAGGACAATTATACTGAGAAAACAGCGAGGAAGATGAGAGGAAGTCATTGAGTGCCTTCCAGCAGGAGAGCAAGAGGGGAAAATTCACATTTTTGTTTACGTTATCCCATATGGTATGAAGGTGATGGATCTAAGAGGGTGGAGACAGGAGTGAGAGAGGCTAGCTAGTAGATGATGGGAATTGTTCAGGTGAGGCAGGGAAAATAGAGTTAAAGGATTTAAGAAATATCGAGAGAGTTAACTCAGGAGGAATTAGAATGCGTTTTCTTTTCTTTTTCTTTTTAACAGATGAGGATTGTTAGAGTATAAAGTTTGTGTGAATAAGTGCCTAGTGGAGCAAAAGCAAAAGAAGGGCTGTGTCTGACCACAACTAAACATGATAGAAAAAGCCCCATAAATCGGACACTTCACAACTGCTCCCGTTTACCTCACATTTACTCTCCATGGTCTAAGATAAGAAATTTTCTTAGGTGTTACCCACATTGATATTCTCAAAGCATACGGGGTTGCCCTGAACTTCCACTGTTTTCCACCATGTAAGATGGGGGCAGGTTCGCTCAGCATCAGAAATTATTGTGACAACACCAGCTTTAAGAAATAGGCGATAATTATGAGCACTTCTTTTTATGATTTAGTTCTTTGCCCTCCTAATCAGCCCTGACACCTTAAAGGAGCACTCTCAGTGCTGTGTGGAAAATTATGAATTCAATTTACCACTTCAAAGATGGCATGAAGTTTAAATAGGTAGAACTGAGACAGCATCAACGTGCAGCAATGAACTAAACAAAACTCCAATTTCCATGTTGTCTAGTCAGTTCCTCAATCTCAAGGTCAAATAAAATTAGTCAAGAGAAAATTGTGAGAATACTAATATATTAAATTCATGAGGGTGTGGTAGGTAACACTGTCCCTGTTCTGCTTTGGATGTCTGAAGACTGTCACTCTCCAAAGGTTCATAATTAGTTCTTTGGGAAATATGGGAAGGGTATGTAAAAGATTTTACAAAAAAAAGAAAAAAATGTGAATTTACATGCTACTGAGACTTAGATTTACAAGAAAGGCAACGTCATTATGAAGAGTGGGACTTTGTAAATTGGTGCTGAAACAACGAATCTCAGGATGGGCATTTTGTTTATTAATCTGATCCTTCCTCCTCTCCTTCCTTTCATTTCCTCACCCCTTATATTTGGTTCTTCCGAATGGCTGCATTTGTTTGTATTTAATTATAAAGCAAACGGTGGCAATATAAAGGATTCTGAAAATGGATTTCATCTTTTTTATGGGGATCTATGGTATTGTCACATGTGTAAAGTCTATTAATCTTAGGAGTATAGTTTTGTGGATTTATACATTTGTCTATGAAGTGTATATAAAATGTAAAATCTCCACTTACATAAAGATACAAACCATTTATTGCACCCAGAAGGTCCACCATGTTGCCTTCCTGTCAACATTCACCCTCCCCTCACCCATCAATTTTTTCTTGTCATTGATATTTATAATATTATAATGAAATAGCACAAAATATACTCTTTTTTTAAACTTTCAGGTGGATGTGAGGGTGCAAATGTTTAGGTTACATTGTTTTCATTTCTAAGGTAAAGTTCAAGTTGTAGTTGAGCTCTTCACCCAGGGGCTCTACTGTACCCTCCAACACGTGCACATTCGGTGGGACCCTGCCTATCGCCCACTCCTCACCGCTTCTCTCTTCCCTCCTACCTCTCCTCACTAGAATAAACTTGTTTTTGTTTTGTGTGGGAGGAAAGAATCAACATTAATAAAATGTCAATACTACAAAAAATGTACTCTTTTGCACATGGCTTCTTTAGCTCAAAATCATGTTTCCAAGATTCTGATATTGTGGTACATGTAAGTAATGAGTTTATTTTATTTCTATTTATTTTCATTGTGTGTCTCTACCACAGTGTATTTATCCATTCTCCTGTGGATAGACATGATAGATGTAAGTAGCTCTACCCTTGTTACATTCATTATTAGTACAAGAGTTCTAGTTACTCCACATCCTCACTTATGCTCGGTATTATCAATCCTCTTAATTTATACCAATCTAGTGGATGGGCAATGACATCTCATTGTGTTATTAATTTGCATTTCACTAATAACTAATAGTTATAACTAAGACCACCTTTTCACATGTCTCTGGGCTATTTAGATTTTCGATTTCCTGAAGTGCCTGTTTGAGAATTTTGTCTAATATTTTATTGAGTTAATTTTTGGTCTTCCTAAACATGTATAAGAACGTCTGTGTATTCTGTAAGTAAATCCTTGTCAGATATTTTTCCAAATAGATCAATGGTTAGGTAGACGGGTGACAGGTAAATTTGTCTGGTTTGTGGCTCACCTTTCCTATCTCATAAAGCTGTCTTTTGAATAGTTATTTAAATGTAGTTTGGTAAATTTTCCTCCTAGAGTTTATCTGTTTTGTGTCCAATTTAAGGAAGTTTTGCCTACTTGATATCATGAATGTATTTGCCTATTTTCCTTGCGAGACCTTACTATTTTGTAAACACAGGCCTATGCACCATCAAAGTTAGTTCTGTGTGTATTTTGTGAGCTAGGCTCTGACTTCTTTTTTTCAACTGCGTATAAAATTTCTGTAGCATAAGCATTAGCCAACTATGACTCATGGACCAAATATGGCTTGTGGAGCCCTTTAAAAGAGAGGCTAGAAGTCAGAAATTTTGTTTTTCCTAATAGTCTTAAAGATGTAACCTACTATGTCATGAGATCTGTGAGAATGTCTATCAGGGGTCCATGTGGAAGAAACTTCAGGCACACTTTAGGGTCTGAGAGTAGCGTAGTCAGGAAGAAAATGAAGAGTTGGCCTCAAAGCCACAAGAACTCAATTCCCCTAACAACCATCTAAGTTTAAGCAGAGGGCCTTGAGCCCTCTGAAAGGAAGACACTCCAGTCAACACCTGGACTGGATCCATAAGAGGGCCCACCTAAGTTAACTGTCATTATGATCCACAAAAACAATTGTTTTAAGTTGCCAAATTCGTAATAATTTTTTGCACAATAGTAGAACGCTATTTCAGGTGCTAAGTTTTATTAATGCATTTTCTGTCTCAATTAAGGTCATTGTGACTTTCTTTCTCCTTGACTGCAATAATATGATGAACCATAATGACTGATCTTAGTATTTCAAATCAACCTTGCAATGCTGGGATGATAAACTTCACTTGGTCATGATGAATTATTCTTTTAATGTATTTCTCAGCTGTGATATTTGGTTTAGAATTGTATGTTCATGGCAGACATTGACCTGTAATTTTCCCTTTTTTGTATTGCCCTGTCATGTTTTGGTGTTGATAATGCAGCATTATAAAATGAATTGGGAACTAATTGTTCCTTATTTTCTATTCCCTTAAATGGTTTGATGTAAAATTGGTTTTCTTTGTTCCTTTAATTTTGGGAAAAGTCACCAGTGAAGTCTTTTGAATCTGAGTTTCTTTGTGAGAGTATTTTAAAAGGAGTCAATTTTTTTTCAAATTGTTTCATTTTAGGCTTTCTATTTTTATCTTTGCATTTTAGTAAGTTTTGTTTGCCAATACATTTGTCCATTTCATCCATATTTAAAAATGTATCGCCATAACTTTCTCATAATATCCTCTTATTAACTACTTAGTGTTTATTGAGTCTACAGCAGGGTCCTCTTTTTAATATCCACGCTTATTTGTTTTTGTTTCCATTTGTTTATTTTTTCAGCTTTTTAAAAAATCCAATCTTTTCAGATTATCAGTTTTTTTGCTTTGTTGATTTTATTGATTATATGTCTTCTCATTCTTTTTTACCTCTTGGATTTGAGTTTTTAGCTTATTGATCACTTTGTTCAAGCTTTGAAAATATATCAACTTTAATCTTTCTTTTTTTCTAATACATGCATTGTCTGTCAAATTCAGTATTGCTTTAGCTAAACAAAAGTTTTAACTTGGTATTTTCTGCACAATTCCAATCCTTTGAATTCATTGAGCTTGCCCTGAACTGCCCAGGATGTGACCAAATTTGGCAAATATTTCACACGAACTTGAAGAGAATGTATGTTCATCAGTACTTACGTGTAGTATTTTATGAATTTTGATTATGTAAAGCTGATTGATAGTTGTTCTAACATCTATATCTTGACTTACATTTAGCTGCTATTTCTATGAGATACTGTGAAGTGTTAAATTATTCACCTATTTTTTTCCCTGTAACTTTTGCTTATACACTTTGAAACTGTTACTTCAGCTTTTATTTGTCTAAAATGTCTTATTTTTGCTTTTACCTTGAAGAAAATTGTCATCATGTATAAAATTCCAGTTTGATAGGTTATCTTCATCATCATCATCATTATTATTTTTAATTGATTTTATCCAACACTTTAACAATGTCATTTTTTTGGCTTCTACCTTCCTTTTTTTTTTTTTTCCTGTGTAAATGTTAGCTGTCAGTCAATGCTCAAACATTGCATTTATGAATTCAAAAACTCATTTTGCTGTTTCCTTGTAGATTGAATTTCTCCATTGCTCTATCTATATTTTCCTTAATGATTTCTTTTTTTTTGAGAGAGAGAGTCTCACTTTGTCAGACTCAGTAGAGTACTATAGCATCACAGCTCACAGCAACCTCAAACTCTTGGGCTCAAGTGATCCTCTTGCCTCAACCTCCCAAGTAGCTGGGACTACAGGTGCCCACCACAATGCCCAGCTATTTTTAGAGACGAAATCTCACTCTGGATCAGGCTAGTCCGGAACCTGTGAGCTCAGGCAATCCACCTGCCTTGGCCTCCCAAGTGCTAGGATTATAGGAGTGAGCCTCCACTCCCGGCCCTCCTTAAGGACTTTTTATTGATTATTTTAAAGGTTACATCTAAAGTATCATTTATTGCTTCTCTCGATTGTTTCTTTTCCCGTGATTATTTGTCAATTTTTTTACTTTACTTGTCTCATAATTTTTAAATGCATGCTGGATATTTGTCTCTATATAGACTGGAATTGGAATTATTTTCTACAAAAAATAAGTAGCCCTTTTTTCATCTCGGAAGGTATGGTAAGGTGAGAGGGCCAGACCAGCGCCATTTTGTTGTTTACTGCCTAAGTTCTGTTCCTCATTTTGAGCCCTCGCTGCCATCTTAAATAATAAGTTTCAGCTTCCCCCAAACCCAGGCTTTTCCCCGAAATCAAGCATCCTGATCAGCCAATCAGGAGTGTACCCCACCCTCTTGCTCCACACCACCCCAGGTCCCCAACCCTTACCCTTGTTGCTCCATACCACCCCGGACCCCTAGTTAGGAAATCCCCCACCCTTCAGCCGGTACCAATCCAGAGCCTCCCTGTACTGCTGTAATCACCAATCACCAATCAAGAATGTACCCCACCCTTCTTGCTTTCTGTACCCTATAAAACTTTCCAGACCCCTGGGTTCGAGGCTCTTCCTCGGCTTGTATGCCAGGAGAGTCCTGGCCTGGGCTAGAATAAAGCTCACCTCTTGCTTTTTACATCCGAGTGTGCCTCGGACTGTTTGCTGGGGGCTACTTGGGGGAATTTTGGGCACAACAAAGGAACTACTCACCTCACTCTAGTCACTCAGTCAGGAACTGAGTTGAGTCAGAGCTGAAGAGAAGATTTTGTTAAACTCACTCCCTACCTGGTTCCAAATATGTCAGGGGCAGTTCTTATCAAGTATTTGTTTTACGCTCTATTCTGAAGGAATTCTTTCCCCAGGTTTGCAATGCTGCAGGAGACTTCGCTCTGCCCTCCTATCTTTCCTCCTTAGCTCCTCCTTATGCTCTAGTATTCAGTAAATATTCCCTAGGAAAAAGAAAAGGTGATATTGGGTGCTTCACGTTCTTCTAAGTTCTATTCTGGCTAGATTCGCTCTTCAAGATTCTCTCTGCCTATCACAGACCCAATCCTTACCACTTGCCCAGACCTACCAAATGCTCCCAGGACCGAAAATCTTTTCCAGCTTCAGATCTCTCATTTAAAAAAAGAATAATAACAGTTTTAGAAATTCTGTCATTATTTTCTACCTATGTAGTGGAATTTACTACTATCTATTACATTTTACTCAGTAGTGGGAAGCCATCCAAATATTTTTATTATAAAAATAAACTGGTGCTGTCAGCCTATTTGTACATATTTTGTAACATCCATATTATGATCGTGAGGCCACAAAACTTCATTAAATTTCTCAATGCTCTTGAAAAAAGCCCTGGTTTTCTAAGCCACAGAAATTGTATTTAATATGAAGATAGGGAGTGCTTGCTTTCACTTCTTCCACAAATAATTTACTCTTCACATACTCTGACAATTAAATCTGTAGCCATTTGTCTGGTTAACTTCTCTTATCTCCTCAAGAGGGCCAAAGAGAGCACAAAGTCCCCAGTTAAGCCCCAAGTTGCCAGAACAACTGGAGCATTACCTCCTCTGGTAAGTACATGTCAAAGGGACGAAGTCCACCATTGGGAGACATTGTCTGGGACATCTTTGTCTATCCCTTGGAAAGGCAAGCTGATATCCTTAAAGGTTAATATGAGAAAACAGGATTCTATCCACCTCATCTTAATGGAATGAAAGTTTTTCTTTCCTTTCAGGAAAGGAAGAATCTGCTAGTTTTCGTTCCTATATATAAATGAAGAAAATCTATTGTTCTCTCTCATTTATGGGATTTTAACTGCCACCTATGGAGAGGAATCCCATTGGTTTGTATCAGATATCCTGCAAGACTAAGGTTTGATGCTAGAAGTTATTCTGGCTGTGATCCGGTTGTGAATTTTAATTTAAAACTTTTTGCTCCTGATCCATGTGTCATATGGGATAACATCTCAGACTCCTCACAAGTCTTTACAAAATAGTAAAATGTACTTACATACTTACAGATTTAATATGGTGATAAAGCCACTATAAACTTTTACACACAAAAAAATTGTAAAGATATTGCTAGCTTTTCCTGAATAAAGTTATTCGTTCCCTCATATTAATCTGAAATGAATACGTTCACTCATTTAATGACTATTTTTCATGTTCCCACTACGTATGAATCACACTGCACTTTGCCCTTGTAATATGTTACTAAATAAGCAAATGTGATTGGGGCCACAAATGAGTATACAGTTTAGTGGATAAAAAGAGCCCACAAAAGTGTACAACTTAATAAAATATAAATGTCTGTCTGGTTCTTGTATTCCAACATTTACATTCAATGATTTATCCAAAAGAATCAGAGCAGAAAAAATCCTGGCAATCCCCCCTTGAAAAGCCTATTCTTTAAAATTTTTTATGTTCAGAGTTGATAGTAAATACAACAAAAGTAGTTTAATAGTATAGTGTGCACATAATGAGTGCGTGGGCGTGTGTGTGTGTGTACGCCCCCTATTGGACTCTAGGGGAATAATCATGAAGGGGGAGGTGATCACAAGTCATTTTCTTTCTTTTCTTTTTTTTTTTACAAGTCATTTTCCTTTGCACTTTCATTCATATTCATTCAGCACATAGCTATGAAGTGCTGAGTGCTAAGAACCGTTGTGACTTCAACATGGTAATCAAAGAACTTGCTTTTATCTGTAAATATTATAAAACATTGCTGTGAGATTGAATATTCAAATTCATGTACTAAAAATTCTACACAGAAACTTAATTATAAGTACTAAAATAATATATTTTTTCACACTTTTTTTATTTAACTGGTGGGCATTAATGTTAATTGTTGGCTACTCTTTTATTTTAAGGAGGAAAATAATATTTTTCAAAAAGCTCAGTATAAATACAAAGAATTCCTCTATCTAAAAGCATAATATCTGTATAGATTAACAACACAAATTCAAAATATGACCATATACCTGAATGCCTTGTGAAGAAATGTACCAAAAATCACTCAGATGAGTATAAGTCCTAGCATTCTGTAAATGATACTATGCCTTTACTGTGTACATTCAAATTTAAATTCCATGATAAGTGTCATCACATAGATTTTATGCTATTTCTACCAAAAAATTATATATATTAGAACTGAGGATAATTGAGCAAATACATTGTAATAACCTGAATATTTGGGGTAAAATGTTCTAGTCTTCTTCAAAGTCTATTTTTTAATTTCATTTGAATTTTAATTCAGATTTGTTTTTGTAATTTTTGAGACTAGATATCGGCTCATTCTTCATAAAGACACATGGTATGTTACAACTGGAAAACAGGAAAAATCTTAAACTCTAAGAAAAAAATCTAGAACCTCTAAGAAAATAATCTATCTATCTATCTATAGATAGATAGATAGATAGATAGATTTTTATATAGATAGAATATATATGATATTTTTATATAGATAGAATATATATGATATGATTTTATATAGAGATAGAATATATATATGATACTAACGTTAACAAACATCACGTTAATTGACATAGATGCATATATGTGGGCTCTCTAAGCATTACTTCAAATTTAATATAGATGGCAATAGAACATAAAGTCATCCTGTTGATTCTTAATTTGAAAAAAAAAATACTGATTCTTCTTTTAAAGAATTTGAAATAATAGAAGCTGAAGAAAACTAATACTATAATTTAAGTAATTATAACCAGTTGTTTGCTGGTGAAAACCTAATGTTATGAGCAATATCACAGGCACGTAGGATATGGCTAAACAAAATGAAGCAGGAAGCAGAAGAATAGAAGGTTCTAAAGTGGCCACTTCACAGTAGAAATTCAAGTGGAAAGAGTTACATACCCAGAATTTTTCTTTCCGCCCTTGTGCTCCTCTCAGTGTGCCCCATCTACAATCAATGACAATGTTGTATATTAGTACAAAAAAATGTTTGATCTGCATCTTAAGAAAATGCAGATTATGGTCATTTCTGCATCTTTTGATTTTCCACTTGGCACCACTATTTTTTCACCATAACATTATTTACATGCACCAAATAGACTCATCTGTATCTAAATGGCTTGAAATCCAGCTTACTGACCAAGAGAAACACTAAGGCAACCAGGGTACAGAGGTCTTAAAGTAATTGAAAATACCTCTCCTCTTTATATCTAGCCCTATGAAACTCTCTCTTAAATGGCATAAGCTAAAACCATCCTAGACTGCTGATAAAAACCATAATGAGAATACAAATAGTTTTTAGATGACTATGTAAAAATAGTCATAAGACTATGTTAGTTTTTCAAGTGGCTTTATGCCTAACATAGAATTTCTGTATACACATGTATGTTTGGATATGACCTTATATTCCCAGGACTGGTTTATTTTTAATGTAGCATGTGACAGTTCATAAAAGACCTGAACTTAACAACATTTCCCAATTTCATTTCCTTGACTAAACCCAGTGAGGTAGTTGTTATTAACTCATTAACATCTCTATTTACCGAGATAATGGATGGATTCTTACCCAAGATCTAGCACTGGGAAATACTGAACAAAACTATGAATCGCTTGTTTTCCTCAATACATTATATTATTTTTCTCTTACAAACATGCAATCCCCAACTGCAGTGTGTTCTGAACAACATTAATTTCATGAGAAGAAAGCACACTGAGTTCCATTTTCATGTAATTTGATGGATTGTGAGAATACAATTAGTTCTGCCCACATACCACCCTATTAACCAATACCTAATATTCAAAATTCCAAAATCACAGCTCTTTTAACATAAACTGTGGTCTGCCATGACACAACAAACATTCCTAGGAAAGATATGAATTTCTTGTTAAAATATTTTCCAACACATGTGGAAACGGAATTTCTAACATGTTTGCAAACACATGAGCAGAGAATAGAATAGGATGATGACACAATAGCCTTGAAGTATTGCCTAAAGACGATAGGTTTATGGAAGGGCCTTTGGGGCACTCAAGAAAATATAGAATGTATTTGGATCCTTTGGCATGAGAGTGATTGAGAAAAATCTTAAGGAGTAATTTTCCTTCTCCCTTTCCTGATTGGCATCTCTATGTTCTTTACTGCACACCGGTGTGTGTTGTTTCAAATGTTCTGGGTGGTTTAATGTGTAAGTAATACTATTTAAGTTCCCCAAACCATCATTTCATTTTATAAGTACATTTTTATTCTCATAAATTTTCTTTAAAAAGTCATCAGTACTGAAAAATTTACAATCAAAAGTGCTCCCAAGTATTCAAAGGCTTCAACTAGTAGATCACATATGAAATCTTCAATTTGTCATTTTCCATTCATTTATAAATGACAGCCATCATAACAATCTCATAAAGAATTTACCACTCAGTCAAACTTCCTTTCAGTTGTTCTGTCTCCCAGTTATGTTAGTTATCTACATAAAATACAAAATCCAATTCTAAATCAGAAGAATCGAAAGGATCATTTAACTCCAAGATTATAAAAGTAGGAGAGAGACCCAATATCTGAGGTCCCATCAGGTATGAGGAGAAGTTAGAGGCCTGTGTAGGCCACTATGGAGACTCTAAAGACAGAACTCCCAAAAAAGAAAGAGGTATCCAGGCATGACAAGCTTGACTCAGTAATAAAGTCTTGATCGAAAGAGAAGAGTAGCTATTGAAAGTATAATTTGTTTCCTTTCACTCACATCTATTCAAGCTCAGTTCTGAAACTGGACTCAGCTGAGTTTAGAGGTGGGGAAGGAGTAAGTCACACTCTTCATTAAAATTTTAAAAATCCATTTCACTAAAAACTTTGCATATTCTGTAAAACACTTTAACAACACTAAATAGAGGGTAATAACAGTAGTGATAAAGGCTTCTTTCTCACTGTGAAAGGTCATTCAAACTTTTCAAGCTCCAGTCCTCTGAGGATTGTACATGGGAGGACAAAGTAGCATTTAATGGAAGGTACATACCACACGTATTCATGCACCATTTGAGACTCCTAGGGACTCTCAGAGATATTGAGACAGTATTCGGGGGCGGGGATCTATAATTACATAAGGGATTAAGAGTCAGCAATTTGAAAAAATTCAGCATCCTTTCTAACAAGAATACTTCAGAAAATAAGCATAGATGGCACATTCTTTAAGCTGATTGAAGCCATCTATGAGAAACCCACAGCCAATATCATAACGAATGGAGTAAAACTGAAAACTTTTCCACTTAGAACCAGAACCAGACAAGAACGTCTATCACCATACTATTCAACATAGTTCTGGAAGTTTTAGCCCATGCAATTAGGCAAGAGAAGGATGTCAAGGGCACCCAAATGGGGCTAGAGAAGGTCAAACACACCCTGTTTACCAATGATATGATCTTAACTTAGAAACCCCCAGAGACTCAACCAGAAGACTCCTGGGAGTGATCAAGAAATACAGTTAACATTTCAGGGTACAAAATAAATGTCCTCAAATCAATAGCCTTTGGATACATCAATAGCAGCCAAATCAAGAAGCTAATCAAGGGCAGAATACCCTTCACAGTAGCTTCAGAGAAAATGAAATAGCTGAAAATACATCTAACAAAAGAGATGAAGGATCTTTACTGAGGGAATTATGAAACCTTAAGAAGAGAAACAGAAAAAGACATTAACAAATGGAAGAACATACCATGCTCTTGCCTGGAAAGAATCAACAGTATTAAAATGTCTATACTTCCCAAAGCAATCCACAGATTTAATATAGTCCCATTAAAATACCAACATCATAGTTTGAAGAACTAGAAAAAATAGTCCTTCATTATGAATGAAAGCAGAAAAAAACCTGTATGGCCAAGGCAATCTTAGCAATAAAAACAAAACCAGAGGCATCACTCTACCAGACTACAGGTTATATTACAATTCCGCAGTGATCAAAACAGCATTGTACTGGCACAAATATAGAGACATAGACATATGGAACTGAATAGAAGACTCCTATCACCATCTGATATTTGATAAATTAAACAAGAGCATACACTGGGGAAAAGAATCCCTCTTCAGTAGGTGGAGTTGGGAAAACTGGATGACCTCATGTAAAAGACTGAAACTGAACCCACATCTCTCCACTTACAAAAATTGACTCAGGATGGATAAAAATATTTAAATCTAAGATATGAAATGATACAAATCCTAGAAGAAAGTATGGGAAAAACTCTTGAAGATGTCAGCCTAGGGAAAGATTTCATTGGCAATTAAAATAACAAAAATAAATAAGTGGTATCTAATTAAGCTGAAAAGCACAACTATGGACACAACAATTAAAGCAAATAGGCAGCCTTCAGAATGGGAAAAGATGTTTGTATGTTACAAATCTGACAAAGGGTTGATAACTAGAATCTACAGAGAACTCAAATTAATCTGCCAAAAAGAGCAAATAAACCCATTTGTCACTGGTCAAGCAATATAAACTGAACATTGTCTGATGAAGACAAAAGGCTAACAAACAAACAAAAAATACACACGCCCACAAATGAGAAAAATTCAATTTAATTGAAGTTGGGGAGAAGGGGACAGGGAAGGAGGGAGGGGATTGGTGTGCTCCTGTCTAACGGGCACAATGTTAGGGTATATGGCATACCTCTTGAGGGCCATACACAATTATAAGAGGGAAACTACCTAACAAATGCAAATCTTGTACCTAATTATTTGTACCCTCATATTAATCTGAAATAAAAAAAAGTTTTAAAAAATGAGTCGGCAAAATACCAGACTACACTTAATTCTATCACCACAGCTCAAAGACTAATTTTAAGGATATAGAATATTTCTTCACAAAGGGAAAAAGATACTTTAGAATATAGGTGTGTAACTTTTCTTATTCTAGAATCACTGAATACATTAAATGTGAAATAAACTGCCTTATTTTAGAAACTTTTAAGTATTATAAACTATAAATTTTACTTTGGCTCAATTGTCAGTATTTTTCTATTATATTTGTATATTATGATTATCCAAATGAAATTTTTGATGATATGAAAATAGCAATAATTCTTATCCTGCAGATCTATCAACTGTTGGCAGGTGTTGCTAATTTCCTCTCAAGAAGCATGTTTATTACAACTTTAAAGTGCTTATTTGAAACACCTGTCATTTTAAACCCAGAGACAAAACCAGCACTCTTTCTGTATAAGCTTTCTCAAAATAGGTAGGAAAGTGATTAATCAAGTCATTGACCAGAGAGAAGAGAGAAAAATAAAAGTGATGCAGCTGAGGCTAATAGTTTCAGAGAGAAAAGTTTAAATAAAATGTATTAACCTTTATGCAAAATTCAAATGGAAAGAAAATATCACACAGAAAATTACCACCACAGAAGCTATTGTACAGTTCCCCCAAGTTACAGGCTCTGTGTCAAATGACAAGCAGGCTCCATCCATCACAGGATTTAACATTCACACTGTGCCCATCAGCTATCTTTTCTCTCTTCTATCTTCTGAAGACAGTTCCTAAGATGGTAATCAAATACTCACAGGGTTGCGATAGGGTGTTGTAAAGAAGTAGACCTGTGGGTTGTTTTCTAAATCTCTCATCGTCTGAGAGACTGGGAAAAATCACTTTGCCCTGGTTGATTGCCCATTGGTATTATAGCAAACACATGAGGTTAAAACATGGATCTGAACAAAAATAAAGGTTAACTAGAGCAAAGCCGAGAGACTGTTCATTCACTCATAGGAGAAATTTCCTCTGTTCTTAATCTACAGAGGGCATTTCTTTCTGATGTACAGTCCTGAATCATGGTACTAAACTTTTGCTTGCCATTATACCAACAGGCTGAAATTCTAAAATATGTGTATATTTCTACAATGTCCTCCTATAAGTCAGTGACTGTCGCTAAAGACATGAGGATCTTCATTACATTTATATTTGTTCTAAATATAATTATGCATACTGTATTTCCTTTTCTACATGCCTCTTCCTTTTAAGGATTGTTTACAAACATTTGTGTGGACAGACCAGAACCTCGCTCTGCTGAGGGAGGTTGCTTCCACACCTTGCTACACCAGTAGGCTCACATGCTTGCGAAATCATAATGCTGGTTTTTCCTCTTACTCACGTCACATGACCATTTAAGCTCTTCCTTCATCTTAAATACTCACTTATCAGATGCTTTAGAAATGCTACTTTTTAATATAATATGAAAAGTCTTTATCAAAAGTCCATAAAGTTTCTGCCCAGTAAGATATTAAAACCCATAAAAGAATGCTATTAGATTTTGTATTTCTAAGGTTATGAATATCTTTATCCATGTTCCTTTTAAAGGAATGTTGTTTTCAAACAACTGGGCTAAATAATGCTAAATTTATTTTTCTTTCTTT
>NW_003852430.1:3104764-3108573 GCF_000181295.1 Otolemur garnettii | reverse complement strand
AACCTCAGACTCCTGGGCTCAAGTCTTTCTCTTGCCTCAGCCTCCCAGGCACTCACCACAACACCTGGCTATTTTTAGAGATGGGGTCTCACTCTGGCTCAGGCTGGTCTCGAGCCTGTGAGCTTAGGCAATCCACTTGCCTCGGCCTCCCAGAGTGCTGGGATTACAAGCATGAGCCACCACACCGAGCCTAATGCTAAATTTCTGAAAACTCTATTTTAAGGTATGTTTAAATAATCAAAATATTGGAACTGGATAATTTGGATAATATTTTAAATAATAATCCCCCCCTTGGTTTGGTAGATTTTGCCACTGAGGTTTGTATACTCAGTGGTGGTCAGACTACACATGATGAATAAGGAAAAGCTGAAGATAAGACTTTATTAAGGTCATATTTATTCTTGTATATTCTTATAAATATGTCTTTTTTATTCTTTTTGGGACAGGGCCTCATTCTGTCATCTGGGCTGGAGTACAAGCCATCATCATAGCTCTCAGAAGTTTCAAACTCCTGGGCTTAAGTGGATCCTCCCGCTATAGCCTCCTGAGTAGCTGGAACTGGAGACATATACCAGCACACCTAACTAACTTTTTAATTATTTTTTTCTGGAGATAGGGTCTTGCTATATTGCCCAGGCTGATCTTGAACTTCTGGCCTCAAGATCCTCCCACCTCTGCTTTCCAAGGGGCTGGGATTTCAGGAGTAAGCCACCACACCTGACCTGTATTCTTATAAATACATCTTTTCAGGGAAACACAGAATCTCTTATGTACTTCATTTATTAATTTCTGCCTTTCTTCAGCAAAATACTGTTTAGCTCCCCCAAAGACAGATTTTTTGCTTTTAAGAAGCTGACAATCTAATAGGAGTGATTTCAAGGAATGGAAAACAAGAATATAAATGAATATAATTCTCTAAGTGACACTTCTAGAGAAGCGTATTTTCAAAATTTCTACAAGTCACAGGTGAAGAAATTCAGTGTCTGCCAAGGGCAAAATGACTTTCTTCACAGAACTAAATAGGAATTTCTTCTTGAAATTGGAGTGCAGAATTTTAGGCACAAGCATTAAGTGCAAAGTCACAAACCTCATGCCAGCCTATTCTAAAAGTAGCACTCAGGCCAGTGTGACTGGAGACGTGAGAAGGAGTGGTAGGGATGAAAGTCAGACAGGCAGGTGTGGTGTGGTCATAAAGAGCGCTTCAGCTACCACTACCGCACCTAGCGTTTACAAAGATGGTGATAAACAGCCTTCCAAATACCGGGTATGACCTGATCTGGATTGTCTTTTAGAAGATAAACTCCGGTGTTAGTATGAGAGGATCCAGGCTAGAAGCAAAAGATATACTCACAGAATTGCTTTACCTTATACTGGGTTTTCTTTACCAGAAGGTTTTGGATATACACCTTTAAAATCACAGCTTTTTTGGGTTTCTTAACAGATAATAAACCTAAGAACCAAGAAACGCTGACTGTTTAAAGAAGTTCTGAAAGAGCTTTTCTGTAGAATGAGGAATTCTTCTCTGTGATGAGAATAATTGTTTCCTAACTCCCATGTTAAGATCTCTTTTGCTTAAGAATCAGGTACCTTAAAGCTGGTCTCACATCTGTTATCACTCTCACTCCCTAAGAGTCTGGAGTTACGTGAATAAGAAAAAAAGTTTCATTTTATTCTGATAGTAAGTATATTAAACTGTAGCAGAATTACCCAGACAAAACTTTTGCAATGCTTTTGAAGATGTGCTAGTTCCGGGGGTCTCAGTATGTGCCTAAATAGACTGACAATAGGAATCCAAATTCATGTGTTTTGGGCGAACCAATTGTGTATGAGTAAATACAGATCCAGACAGATAAAACACAGTTCCTACATAGCAGACATCTAAAGAAATTTTATGAAGTATTACCACTTTAACAGGAAATTTTGGAGCCATTGGGGAACAAATACACCACAGAGCCTGATATGGAACTCCAGCCCTTCTTACTAAGGAAATGAAAGTTAGATAGGATCCGAGGATAAAGAAACAGGTGGATTCTATCTAAGTCAATAACAATGACATGGCCACTCTGGATATAGGATTTTGGTTTTAGAAGTGAGACTGCAGAGACAGTGTCAGCTCCCTTTACACAAAGATTTGAAAGATACCTGCAGTCAGACTCAGGCAGACACGCGGAGGCTTTTATTTTCTTATGTTCTACCAGAGACATTTGGCAACTTCAATTTTTTAAAAAATGCTCACGCCTAGCGAGTGCAGCAGTGTTGAATAGGGTAGGGAGCTATCAGAAAGTGCTAATTAATGCCACATCAAAGAGAAATAAAAATAGACTCCAGGAGAAATGCAAATGAAATAAGGGCATCCTCACCACGCCTTCCATTTCTGTTACTACGTAAACATAATGCAATCAAGCCAGGGTTTGCTAAATCTAAGAGCACGTACTTTTGTTGATATATTCCCCAAAAAATGCTATAAATTTTATTATTGATTAGAGAATCAGATGATATCTGTAAGATCATTTTTGCTTGACAGTATCACAGATGATCGTGTACAACTAATATTAATCCTCCAGTGATCCTGCACAATGCCTACTATATTTCTTACCCTGCCATATCCTAACATATCAGGAAGCAACAGAAAATTGCGAGTATAATATCACATTTAAAATGACCCGTAAAAATAAGTGCAGATAAAATTAATGAATGGTTGTGCCCAGTTTATGCTCTTGCGGGACTAATCTGCTGGATAACTAAGATGACTATCCTTGCATTTACCATAATGAAAGAATATGTGTTAAAATATCCACCTTCATGTGAAGTGTACTAAGGAAAGGGAGAGCAGTAGCCAAAACTATCCATCACTATCAACGACAATTAACTAGGTCAATATCTTATGAATAGAAACTTTAAGAAAAACTTTTCTTTTTGAAGTTAGGAGAAAAAAATGGCTTTTTTCCCCTTCTCATAGAATCTTAGCCCTAGAAGGAGACTCAGAGATTACATCATAACAAAGGGTTGGCCAACTATGGCCCACAAGCTAACTCTGGACTGGTGCTTGTTTTTGTAAACAAAATTTTATGGGATGTTTATGTTTATTCATAGCAGAGTTGAGTAGCCAAGACCATATAATCCACAAAATTAAACTGATTCTAATCCAGTTTCCTTATTTCTTAGGTAAGGGAACTGAGGAGCAAAGAGGATAAGTAATATTTCAAGATCATGTGGTTGAGTGGTTAAATTGTCACTAGCATCTAAAGAGCATTACATAAAACAAACAATATAAACTTGGGCTAGAAGGCAGAGAGGGGTGAAATCATTTCTGGCTATGGAGAAGGATGACGGACCTTGAAAAATCTGTAGAAGATGCCAGGAGAAATAAAGGCTTATCTGAGAGACAAGAGCATAGAATCATACAAGGCGCTGGTCTTCATGGATTCATAGAGAAATCATGGAAGTTTTACACGGAGGAGGATTGTAGACCAAAACTGGAGTTGATGAACAAGATGAAAAAAAATGGATTGCTGGTGAGAAAAACAGTTAAGGCATCATAGGAATAGTCTAATCAGAGTTGCATTTATCATATCCACAGTCTCATTTGTATCCAGAAATGTAATGAAGATAATTATTACAGTAATGAGGGTAGAGAAGAGTAATATTCAGTAATTTTTATTTTGAGGATCGAAATAAATCAAAGTTGTCACTAAGCGTCACAGGTAGTGCTCATCCACATCTGCAAGTTTGGTTTGTCTACAACCCCCATCCCTTTATCGAAGTAATCAGTAATGTCCCAGATGTCTGTCTGCGGAAAAGACTTTGCA
>NW_003852430.1:3102054-3103823 GCF_000181295.1 Otolemur garnettii | reverse complement strand
TAATTGATTATTTTTTATCAAACCATAACTTTGTACAATGAGGCATTCATGGAGTTCAGGGTACTGCTTCGATATACAATGTGAAATGTTTACATTGAACCAAGTAACACATCCATCACAATTATACTCATTTCTTAATAGTTTTGAACTTACATTTTTTAAAATAATTCTGAAAATAGATTCAGAGTAATAAAAGGGTAAAGAAAATATGAATTCAAAAAAAATTTTAAATGTAAAGGGAGCAGCCTATTAGGAAGCGGACATACTCTTTCATTTAATCCCTACAAGGCAATGGGGAAACCATCATTCCAGTCAAACAGATGAGAACTCCAAGCTCTAGGGAAATTAAACAACTTGTCAGAGATCACCCAAGATGGACAAAATTAACTTAACATTGGAATCTAACCTTGACTTTAATACCCTTGTTCTCTTTGGTGTACAGCATCCATTCACAATGAAGACAAGTTGTACCCTTGTCCTCAGACCAAAAAGACATCACACACACACACACACACACACACACACACGCATGTTTTGTAAGCCCCACTGATATTTCTACAATGTCTCTGCCTGAATAACAATAAAATTTTTCCTTTTCCTATTTTTATTTATTTATTTATTGCTTTGTCTTATTTAATTTTGTATGAGGCTGGATCATAGTGGTAGCAGTTAGGGAGCAGAACAGACCTGGTCAGTGTTTGAGATGACAAATCAATGAAGGACCAATGTCAAGCAAGAGAAAACAAATGGAGCACAAATTGTCCTGTCAACTTGATTCAGTCCTGACAGATGAAGCAACGTGATTCAATCAGCACTGAAAATAGGAAAAAAAAAAGAGCCCATGTTTCAAGTTTACCGTCCCCAGGGTCCTCTCCACTTCTACTTTCCTGTCAGTGAGTTCAGCTCAAAAGATCCCAGCAGTCCTGTGGGACCTCTCAGAAGCTTCTCTGAGTGATTAGCTGATAGCTGCATCAAATCAGGTGGTCAGAGTTTTTTGTTTTAATTTTATTTATTAAAGGTCTCCATGTTTTTCATCTCAGTATCTGCAGAACCTAGCAAAAGTCTGGTATAGATGATCATTGCTCAGTAAAATTTGTTGAAAAAAAATGAGGTGAGAATCAATTTGAGGATTATCTAAAGAAACTAAATAATTAAGTTTTTTTTGTTTGTTACTTACTTTTTTATTGTTTTTGTTGCAGTTTTTGGCCAGGGCCAGGTTTGAAACCACCACCTCTGATATATAGGGCTGGCACCCTACTCCTTGAGTCACAGGCACCGCCCCCTGTTTGTTACTTTCTAGTGAGGTTCAAATACTTTTGGAAGTCATTCAACATAATACCTAGTCGATTCTCTTAGCCTTCCCATCAACTTCACTAATTATTTTTTCTTTTTATAAAGTTTAATACACACATAATAGAAAATATGTTAATGCCAAGTAAATTCACATGAGAGAAATCAAATTTCACAGAATTGAAAATAATACTGTAATGTCATTTGTGTATACTATTATAACAAAAGGTAGAAAGTCAAAGGTTTAGTGGGAGGAAGTTCTTCTGGAGTGTTCTATATCACCAAACCTAAAGAGCATTTTTTTAATACCTGTTTCATTTGATCTCAGCAACATTCCACCCTACCAGCTGTTCCTACTTTCTTAGAACATTCACTTCCCCAGGTCTATAAGACACCAAATTCTCCTGATTTTGTTTTTTGGTTTGTTTGTTTGTTTAGCCATGGCCGGGTTTGAACCCACCACCTCTGGTATATGGGGC
>NW_003852430.1:3072203-3101975 GCF_000181295.1 Otolemur garnettii | reverse complement strand
GGGAATTTTGAAACTTCTGTAATTATATGTAAAGTAACTTTTTTTGAAAAGAATTCACATTAAAATACTTCTTAGAACTTATAGTCTAAGCCAAAGAATGTTGCTGCAAAGGCATGTTATGTTAATATAGTGATAATGGACGAATGTGAAATAGACTCAGAGACAGTGAAGGAGTCAGAGCCAGGCCAGGCTCCAAGATAAGTAAGTCATCATCATTACATAGAACAATGTCCCTCCGGCTTGGCTACCTCTTAGTCTCATTTTCACTGGATTTTTTTTTTCTACCCAACTTACCCATAATGAATTCCATCAAGTTCCTTTAATATGTCACCTGCTACCTCACTATGGGATTGTGGATTTGCTGCTCAGTTTTCCTGGAACTGGCTTCCTCTTTTTCCATATACCTTTAATACTTTCTACTTGTCCTACTAGATGCCACAGCAGGACCACCTCTTCCTGGGAGTTTTCTCTGGCCCCAGAATTGGAATTACGTGCCTTCCTATACAATGCACATTGCCCTACTTGATGTGTATCCCTGTCCTGTCTCCATCTCCACATGCAAGACATTGGTGTTAGTACCGCTCCTCTCTCTGCCTCCTCCCTTCCCTCCCTCCCTAACTCTCTCCCCCTCTCCCTCTCTGTCTCTCCTTACCCTCCACTTTGAAGACAGAGGTAGTATCTTATTGGTATTTGTATACAAATACCCACCACAGTACTTGACACATATTATGTGTTTTTAAAGAGTTTCATGTAGAAAATTAAGCAAAAGTTTTTATATATGTATTAAAGATGTGGGTCAAAGCAAGTAAGAATAGAATTTTAGATAGGTTATAGGGATGCATTTGCTTTTATCCTGAAGAAATTTTTATTAAAAGAGAAAATGGAGCAATTGCTTAAGAAAATCTAGGTGGTGATCAGACAGTGAGGAATCTTGACACTGGACCTTTCTTGTATACACACACACACATACAGTATACACACACACACATACAGTATAGCTAGAATATTAATTTTAAAGTCAGATGACCAGAAAAGTTTTCCTAAATATTCTCAGTATCTTATTTCTGGAGAAATGGAATAAAAAATTCACATCTCATAAGGATTTGGCAGGGATGAGGACTGCGTTTAGTGACAGTTGTCCTACAGTGATTATGAATATAGTTATCAAATACACTTATTACTTTAATTCAATCTTTTTTCTTTTTTTGATACAGGGTCTCACTTTTTTCCCAGGCTGGTCTCAAACTCCTCAGCCTCCTCAATAGCTGGAATTATGGTCATGTGCCACTGTGCCCACTCAGACATACAGAGTGGCAATTGTCAAAATTTCTCAGTGAAGACTCTCTAAAGACAGAGCACGTCATCTCAGAGGGCCAGGGAGATACAGATGAAGGCAGCTTTCTATAAGCTCAAAAAAATTGAGTTTTTTCCTTTAAAATGTATACAAATTTGGAATCCTCCAAATTATAGCACCATTTGTTCTGCTATGAACGTGTCCCTGTCAAATCGTTTCCATTTTCCAGCCACCTTTGCCATTGGGTGGATCCATTGAATTTCTAGCAAAAGAATGTAAATGGAAAGTTAAGGGCCATTTCTGAGTCAAGGACACCTGAAAATCTCTCTTCAAACTCCTCTTTGCTGTCCCTAGGCTGCATGAAATCATAACATACGCCCCTTACACATGATACAGCAACAAAGTAGGAAGAGCTCTGAGGCCCTGAAACCACACAGAGAAGACCTACCTAACCCCTAGGATCACCCATCTTAATAGACGTTTGTCTCTTGTTCACATGAGAGTTTAATATACTTAAATTATCAAATATTTTGAGTCTATTCCTTGCAGCAACTACTGTTATCCAAACCAGGATGTCTCCTAAAAAAATTAAAATGCAAGTAAGAAGTATTTTGCATTTCAAATATATTCCAACACCCAAATTAAATGTTTTTGCATTGCCTATACTAATGATCACACATTTGTTTGCATTTGCTAAATAAGCATAGTAGAAATGTTCATTGAACTGTCTTTAGACGTCCCTGTGCATTAAACACTCTAATTAAAGCATATGCTCAGATTTCATCTATTTGCCAAGGGTTAAATATAAGATAGCATTGAAATTCAGGCTTAGCATTGAGTCATTATTCAAAAAAACAGAAGGGAAAAGAAAAACAAATGGGAAAAACAAGTGGTAGCCCCAATAAAATTATGCCAAATAATTTGTAATTGCCCTAAATAATAATTTGTGCTCCGGGAATTCTTGAAATTTACATGTATAGAAAATTTATAAAAAATATTGGGACAATACATTAGAAATTCAATTATGAAAAATTATTTTTATACCCTTTTAAAGGGCAAATAACTTTATTAACTGGAGAGAGAAAGAGAGAGAGACAGAGAGAGAGAGAGAATAAGAACATACATTTATGACCACACAATAGACAGTTTGGCAATTTTATTAGGCACTTAACATATAAAATCACAGTTACTACTTTCTAACACTGTATTCTTAACCTATAAAATATTATTTCCTCATTATCGCATGCTTACATTTTTATTTTTCTCATAAACATTGTTTATGAGACAAAATATAACAAATAAAAAATTAGAGAGCTACAAAATCCTTGATGTTAGAAATATCATGACCTTGACACCAACAATTTTTCAGTTTTCTCCAAGTCCCTCAATTCTGTCCTTTTGTTACTCTCATTAAGCTTTCTTTCATTTTAGTAACACATCAGTGTTCATATCCTAAAGTTGTCTTTTTCTGACTCTTTATTGCCCCCATCTGGAAAATGGACAGTCCTGGATAAATCCAGTCCCCCTTTTTCCTTTGCACACAACTGACCAGTTGAGCACAACCACAGGAGGTGTGGACAAGAAGGCAGAATGGTCACACTGCGATTGTCTGCCTTTTGGATCCCTCTGGGCTCCTCCTTCTCCTAAACATGCAGATCACCATTGCAAACCTTCTCTGTTTTACTTCAGTTTCTCACCATGCCTTCCTCCTAACACCTTTCCTTCTATAGGAAGGAGGATAACCCAACCTTCCACTTCCTAAAAATAAAAAAAGAAATCTGGTAGAAATTTTTCTCAACTCACCACTACCCTAAATGCTAAAACATTTTCATCTAACCTCACCTTCTCTCTTGATAACAAAGAAGTGACACTTGGTCTCCTCTGTCAATCTAACGTATACTCATATCTCTGAATCTCAACCCTTCCAAGTTTCTGCCTTTCTAAGAAATCTCCCATTTTCTTAACCTTATGGGCCCCTCCTGTTCTGATTCGATAGACTTAGACTTTTCTCGTCTGTTGTTAAATATTGAATTTTCCCATGGTTTAGTCTGAAATAATCTCTCTTCATATTCTGTTTAGCCCCATCCATGTTCAACTCTTATCTCTTTCCTAAAATCAGTATAACTACCTGTCTGCTCTGACTTCCTTCTGCATTTTTATGTCTGTCTCCAGACACCTCCAATCATTATGCTCATCAGTGAACTCTTCCCTCTGACTTATTGCATCGCATCATTCCTACTTCCTCCAGGATGGTTCTCAGATCCTCAATAAGAGATCAAGTCTATCATATGTGCTATTTCCACTTTCTACCCTGCCTCTTAAAATGTCTCATAATTTTATATTTTTATGTGTTTTTGTTTAATGACTACCCATACTGTGAGGGCAAGATCTGTTTCATTTTGTTTTGTTTTGTTTGTTTTCAATTTGCTGGCCATCCCTGGTATTTAACCTACTACCAGGAACATCATGGATTCACTTTTATTTGTTGAACATATAGATAAGGGAAACCTGTAAATCAACATTCTATTTGTGCCCAATTTTAAATTACATAATATATTCACAACCAAAGTTTACAGAAGTTACTGGTGTAATTTTTTGACAATTCACTGAAACTAGATATCTCCACAGTACTTATTGGAAACATGTCCAATTTTTAAGCATTTTTAAACACAAGTGGGAGGTGTTCAATTCAATTTTTTAAGACTAGCAATTGCTCACAGTCTACTTGAAACATGTCTTTCTTGTACTTCTTAATCTATCCTACCTGGACTATTTTAATGTTTGCTTTCCTTTCAACCTTCATTTCACAATACTTTGACTCTTTGTTCTTTAATCATTATTCAATATAAATTATAAGTTAAAAAAACTTGATACTTTGATCCCAGACACACACACCAAAATTTAGCACAAAAATATGGCCCATACTAAAACATATTTTATTTGTTGAAGAGTTATATGTCATTAAGTAGAGTATGAATTTGATAAAGTCCAGGATCTTTGACTATTTTGTTCACTGACAGATCCCCAACATCTAATGTAATACTTGGCACATATAGGTACTCAATAAATACTTGTTGTATAAGGGGACTTCTACATAAAACATTGTTGGGCAATGGCAAAAATAGGCCTAAAAATATTTTATTAATCTCTTCTGGTGATATATATATATTGCAGACATACGTCAGAGATAGAGTATTTTCAGTTCCAGAAGACCATGACAAAGCAAATATTGCAATAAAGTGAGTCACATGAATGTTTTGCTTTTCCAGTGCATATTAAAAGTCTATGCAGTCTATTAAGCATGTGGTAGCATTATGTCTAAAATAGCCCTACTACAAATATTTTATTGTTTCAAAATTGCTAACTATCATCTGAGCGCTCACTGTGTTGCCATCTGTTCACGGGGTGAAGATCTTGCCATGATATTGATGGCTGCTGATTGATCAGAGTGGTGGTTGAGAAGGTTGGGGTAGCTGTGGCAATTTCTTATAATAACACAACAATAAAATTTGCTCCATCAGTTAACTCTCCCTCTCACAAAAGTTTTCCATATAGCATGTGATGTCATTAGCTAACATTCTACCCACAGTAGAACTTTCTTCAAAATTAGTCAGTCCTCTCAAACCTGCTTTATCAACTAAGTTTATTAGTATTATTAATCCTTTGTTGTCATGTCAGCAGTATTCACAGCATCTTCACCACGAGTTGATTCCATCTCAAGAAGGCACTTTCTTGGCTCTCCCATAAAAAGCAACTTCTTATTTATTTAAATTATATTATAAGAATGTAGCAATTCAGCACACTTGCAATTTCTATCACATCTGTAGTTACTTCCTCCAGGGAAATCTTGAACCCTTTAATGTCAACTACGAAGACTGGAATAAACTTCTTCCAGTTTAATGTTGATACATTGACCTCCTCCCATGAATCATGAACAGTTTTAATGGCATAAAGAATGGTG
Source organism: Otolemur garnettii (assembly GCF_000181295.1). Taxonomy (NCBI): domain Eukaryota; kingdom Metazoa; phylum Chordata; class Mammalia; order Primates; family Galagidae; genus Otolemur; species Otolemur garnettii. Next base: position 3,096,720 of record NW_003852430.1, on the reverse strand, counting down.
AATCATTTCCAGAAGGTTTTTAATTTACTTTACCCAAATTTATAAGAGGAAATATTATTTATGACAGCTGTAGCCTTACAAAATTTATTTTTTAAATAATAAGACATAAAAATCAAAATTACTTCCTGAGCCATGGGATACAAAATGGATGCTGTATTACCAAGCATGAAAACATTGTCTCTTTGTGCATCTCTATAAGAGCCCTTGGGTAACGAGATGCATTGTCAATGAGCAGTAACATTTTGAAAGAATTTTTATTTGGAGTAGCAGGTCTCCACAGTGGGCTTAAAATATTCAGTACACCGTGCTATAAATGTTGTCTTCTAGGCTTTGTTGTTCGATTTATAGAACACAGGCAAAGTAGATTTAGCATAAATCTTAAGGGCTCTAGAAATTCTGGAATGGTTGAGAACTGGCTTCAAGTCATCAGCTGCATTAGTCTCTAGGAAGAATCAGCCTGCCTTTTGAAGCTTTGAAGTCAGGCATTGACGTCTCCTCTCTAGCAATGAAAGTTCTTAGAAGACATCTTCTTCCAACAGAAGGCAGTTTTATCAACATTGAAAATCTGTTGTGTAGGGTAGCCAACCTCATCAATGCCCTGAACTAGACCTTCTGGATAACTTGCTGCAGCGTTCCCATCTGGCTACTCTACCTTGCAGTTTTGTGTTATGGAGATGGCTTGCTTCCTTAAACTTCAGGAAGCAACCTCTGCTGGCTTTAAACTTTTCTTCTGAAGTTTTCTTACCTCTCACAGCTTTCACAGAATTGAAGAATTGAGGGCCTTGCTCTGGAATAGGTTTTGGCATAAGGGAATCCTGTGGCTTTGCTTAATCTTCTTTATCCAAACCATTCAAATATTCTTCATAAGCAATGATGCTGTTTCACTTTCTTATCATCTGTGTGTTCACTAGAGTATCACTTTTAACTTTCTTTGAGATCTTTTCCTTTGTGTTCACAGCTTGGCTAACTCTTTGGCACAAGAGGCCTAATTTTTGGCCTATCTGAGCTTTCTACATGCTTTCCTCACAAAACTTAAGCTTAACCATTTCTAGCTTTTGATTTAAAGTGAGAAGTGTGTGAATTTTTCCTTTTACTTTAAGACTTAGAGGTCATTATAGGAGTATGAGCTGCCTAATTTTAATATTGTTGTGTCTCAGGGAATAAGGAGGCCCAAGGAATGGGAGAGAGATGTGGAAAGGGCCCATTGGTGGAACAGTCAGAATACACACAAAATAGTCATCAACTAAGTTTGCTGTCTTATATGGGCATGATTTGTGGTGGCCGAAAACAATTACAGTAGTAATATCTTAGATCACTGAGTAGAGAGCACCATAATAGATATAATAATAAAAGCTTGAAATATTGTGAGAATTACCAAAATGAGACACAAAGAAGTGGACACACTGTTAGAAAAAATATCACTGATAAACTTTCTTCAAATCTACAATTTATTTGAAAAGACAGGCTCTGCTAAACACAGTAAAGAGGGATATGCCTGTATATCTGCCATGAAATTCTGCACCACAAATAGGAATGACAATGTGAAGGAAAGTCAGTGTTCATCCCAATTATTTCCCTTGATTTTCTAAAATATGTACTGCTTCCAGATCTCTGAGACCACAGGAAATAAAAAATAAAAGAAAAGAAAAAATTTACTGCCGAATTTAATCATTTGAGTTCTTGCAGTGATGCCCGAGAACCATATGCAAAAGTAAATGGCATCAGAGTGCAACATTATGCACATGAGACTTGGGGGCTAGCTAGCTTAAAACATTGAGTGGACAGGGCCATGGACATGGAGCTATGGACTACGACCATAACACAGAGAACACTGGCAGGATGAAAATCTCAACTACTGAACTTTGTTGATTGAAAAACACATTTTTCTTCCCTACGTTTTAACCTATCTAAAGTTGATCCATCTTACAATCAATGAATTTCCTTAGTTTAATGAATAGTATTCTCTTCTTTTTAATGGTATGGGAAATAAGTCCATATTTCAAAATACATTGCATTATTTATTATTTATTAATTGAATGCTTTTGTAAGTCTTCTTTTTAATGGCATGTGAAATACCATTAAATCTTCTTAATGGTATGTGAAATAAGTCCATATTTCAAAATATATTGCATTCTTTATTAGTTATTAATTGAATGCTTTTGTAACTCTAGCATCTGTAATGGGATGAACAGAGTTTTCAGAAAGAAAAGAGAGAAGAGTGAAATCAGATTATTAGGAGCAAAGAAAGGCATTACAAATTTATATCTGCTACCACAATCGTGTGCTTCATATGTGTGTAAAAATATAGCTTTTATCATATAACACTAAAATCAGTTGTGAATACTTCCACCTCACTCTCTAAATGCTATAACCAGTGGACCACGAATTAATCTGCCTTGTATTCCCCAGTGCTTGCAACTTGATAGAAGATCAAATTTATTTGTTCAAGTAAGTTAAATCTAATATTTTTGTCTTTTACAGAAAGGGAAGCAAACGAAATTTGTTATGATAAATTTGTTAGGTACTTCTTAGGAGTGTATTAAGTTGTCCGATAAGGAACATTACTTTAGCTATTTGATTACTCTCTAATTCACTGAAGCATTCATTTCCTGAATGTAGTAATTACAAATCAGGAATCTGCTAATGGAGAAATGAATTAAAACATAGTGCTCCAGGGTAGCTAGCAATACTTAGGTGACCTAAAATATTTGTAAAAAGAAAACATCTTCTGCCAAAGTAATTTGCCTAGTAGCAATCTTAGCCTTAATTGTTACATGTGAAGTAAATTTATAAAGATCCCCATTTTCTAGGTGTGTATATTACAACCGGCATATCAAACATGGATAATATATAAACAATGGCAGAGTGATTAAATGTAAACACATTTCTATCTTGTTCACACTGAGCATAAATGAATATAGAAATAGAATGAAGAAAACTTGGCCAGCATAGTTAAATAGGTGGTAGAGATGATAAATGATGAGTTCTAATAACTCAAGCAAGGGAGGTTCCCAGGACAAGGTTGGCATTTTCAGAGTCCTCTGAATGACAGGACACACAAGATCAATCACCTCGTATGTGGTGAGAAATTTTTCCCAGATCAAGACTGTCCCTAGGGTAGGCAAAAATTGATAATGAAATATTCACAGGAGGAATTTTGGAAGGAACGGGATTTCTGAACTTATGGGAAATGGAACTAAGGTAGAGCTGACTTTCCAGTTACAGAGTTTGTGGAGAAGCATTTTTACTCCCTGTAAACGAACAAGAGGAAGGACGTACTGGAAGCTCAGGGAAAAGAACAAGTTTGGGGACAATCACCCAATGAAGGGGAGAATAAACAGAGTAGGAATCCAGAATATGATTGTCCGGTACTATTAGATACCTCCTTGAAATTTGTCTCTATAAATGAATGTGAAATCGGCATAGTTACAAGTATTTTCTAGCTTGTTCCGATGCACAGCAGCAAGGCTGATTTGAACTTAACCAGAGTTGACATTTTGCCTAGCTGATATGATGCGTCAGGAAGGTAGGCTACATAAGGAAAAATGATCGCAATGATTCACCATGGAATTTAACTAAGTAAGGAGGAGCGTGTGGGCACCACGGAGAAGAGGGACTGTTGAATGATGATCACACTGAAGGGAATAATTCATGGAAGCATGCATAGGACTGTCAGGGTAAGAGATGAGAAAGAACTGTAGTGCAAATGTTATTATAAGATAGTAGGGGATATGGAAAACATTTATACTACAGTTAGAAAATTTATCTAATAGTAGGGGAACATTTATACTACAGTTAGAACATTTATCTATAGTAGGGGAACATTTATCCCCTACTATAATAGGGAATATAATAACATTTATACTACAGTTCTCTCAGAACATACATTCCTAGTGTATGTAAAATAGACACTAAGAAATGACTATGTTGAATGCAAGGATTTAGAAAAATGATTAATAGGAAAAACCAAGTAGTAAAAGTTATGTCATTTGCAAGGAAATATAATCATCTGGTCGGCCTGAAAATTTTCTGCATAAAGGGAGGAAAAGAGTGTTCTATTTTTAGTACAGATGGGGTCTTGCTCTTGCTCAGTCAGGCTGATCTTGAACTCCTGCACTCAAGCAATATATATTAATTACAGCAAGCACCTTGTTCCACATAACCTAAAAACGTAGGGTAATAATTGGAAGCTGCCATAAGCCTTTAAAGAATAGCTTTGCTAACTGATCAGAACAATGCAGAATAAACCTATTAAAATGGAAAAGGAAATGTTTGAAAGAATGTGGAAAATATGACATTCTTATATACTGTTAATGAAAATATCAGCAAAATTTTTCCCTTCATAAAGCACTGGGATATCACATTTTCCTACAAAATCTTTCTTCTATTTTTCTTTTACTTTCTTTATTTCCCTTACTCCCTCTCTCCCCCTTTCTCTTTCTATCCCTCCCTCTCTTTTTCTTCCTTCCCTCCTTCCTCCTTTTCTCCCTTCTTCCTTTTTTTTTCCTCTCTCTTTCTCTCTAGCTCTATATCTAGATATGTACTAAAAATACCCCAAAATTTCAAGGTTATCTCTAGACAGCGAAAACATACATATACACATATACATGTCTGTAACATGTATAATAAATGTGTAATAAAATATATATATATACATTTTTCTTTGTAGTTTTTTTCTATCTGTAGTTTATCAGTATCCTACATTGACAAGAAATATATTTTCAATTCTAAGGTACACATATATTCCCATTCTTAAAATCAAGACAACCCATATAATTCGTAGTATATTAGATTCCAAGAAATGTTACAATTTTGTAACTGAAATATTAGGATATTTAAGGTATAGAAGGGATGATGATTCAAGGTAATACAGGATAGCTTGTCTACATAGCTTAAAATACACTAGAACAGCTTTCAAAGATCAGTAAGGAGAAAGTAACAATTAGGTTGTAGGTGAGGTTGTTTTGTGCCGGTTCAATAAAACCAAGCCAAGAAGGCCTTCAATAGGGATGAAGTTATTTACCATTTAGGCAACATAGGGAGAGTGTGTTGAAAAAAAAAAAAAAAAAACACCTTTTTCTGTCGCATTTTATTTCAATTGGAGTGAGGCATTATGAGATAGATTTTGCAGACTGGGCTCTTAGAACAAGACCCAGAGCTTGTAGGGAAATGGTCTCATGACCACAATGTCTACCAGGGCCCATTTGTGAAATTACCTCTCTTGAAATGTACCCACCAAATTTTGAACTTGATTCTTGTCCTTGCACAGATAAATATATTTTACTTATAAATTGGATTAATGTTCATAATCCCACAAAAATATGAATAACCTCTGAATTAAAGGTGACCATATCCACTCTTCCTGCTTAAATCTCTTCCATTTGAAATTCCCCCCAAAATCTTTTTCTCAAATCATAGAATGCTCTGGACTGTACCCTTCTCTTCATTTTATCTTATGTAGAAATTTTTTTGATAATTATTTTCTTGTCATTAGAATAGATTCTTCAAGATATATTCACAAGTGAGAAGCAGGCAAAGATAATTTCCCCCAGAATATTGAGTTAGCCTTTTACTGGACTTCAAAATAATGGCTTAATGGTGGCAGAGTTCAGATAATTTTTCATTTGTACCAGAATCTCTCATACAAAGGGAAATTATGATGTCTAAATGCATTGCATATGCTTTGTTTTATATCCAAATGGTATTAAATGAAGATTTTTAAGAAACTGCCTTACCCAAGGAGTTTGACTGCATGTGTCCGAAGCTTTCGATAGTTTTCTGATTCTCCATGTGTGCTGGCAACATGTCTATATATCCCTGACTTATAATGGAAGAAATCCTCATGGACTTGCATTATAGCTAAAATTAAACACAATAGGGGCATATGACAAATGGCATGGTATTAAAAAATCATCTTTAAAAATATGCAAAAATTCTCACAGAACAGTCAATGGATAACTTTAGAAGAGGTTGGATCTAAGAAAGGATTGTGCGATTTAGCCTAATTTTCTTTCCTGCTTAATTTAACTGGAATATTGCAATATTTTCTTATTCTCTTATAAAAACAAGTTTTAGGTATTTGTAATATTACTTTAGTACACATTATGCTCTTAAGTGACTGTGTAGTCTATCAGCAGAGGCATTACCAGGAATTGAGCCCATTTGCAGGAAGGCCCACTACATTTGCTCACCAATTGCCATTTCTTCATTAACCTTGTGCTTCATCACCAGCCTCTTAGAACCCCAATTAAGCTAGCAGAGAAGCTTGATCCCAGTAACCTGTGCTTACAGCAGCTATTCTTAATCCTTAAAAGTAAACACAACCCTTTCTTTAGTAAGTTTGAGTAAAAAAGCAAACCCTTAGCAACAGAATACCCTGCCAAGAATTCATACCCCCACCCCCCAGCTCTGGAGAGCTAATCCATTGTTCCTTGCTTTAAAAAGTAGAGTTTAAACTTTAGAAAGCTCTTCTTCATTCCCCTACCTAGATTATTTCTCTATTGGGGGCTGCTTTGTTATAGAGCTTGGGAAATTCAGGGTGAAGACTTTAAACTTCTCTTCGAAAAAACCTGAACTGAACATTTTTTAATGGAGATGATATACGTATACCTTGACAACTGTGTACAATGCTTGCCTCGGTGTAATAAGCATTTTAAATAAAATAGGAACTCAGACAACTAGGATTTAATAGATCTTTTTTTAAAAAGCATATACTCCAAAGTTAAATATAACTTTTTAGATGTTTCAATTTTTATTTCGCTTGTTTGGTGAACCACATGATCTCAAAGAGGTTAAATCGTCTTTATCTACTCTAAAACACATTTCTATAGGACTTTTAAGAATTTTTATATCTGCACTCTATGCACATCTCTGCTTTTCTTCTTTGTCCATCACCTATACTTATTTTTAACTATACGTATTTTAGAAGACTATACACAATGCTATTTATTTAGCATTTTAACACCGTTTAGATTTTTTTCATACTGAGGCAGAGGGAAATTTTAGATGGTATGTCAGACAATAGTGAACAGACAATCATGTCTCACCTAGAGCAAAAAGAGTCAATCAGAATTCTACCCACTTACAAAAATATGAAGATATGGCTAGTGGGTTTTCTTTTCTATAGAACCGTTGACTCCTTCAGGTCTTATAATTCAACTTTTCTCTAAGCACCATGAATAAAATATATTCTTCATTGCTGAAAATAACTAGAGTGCCAACTAACGGAAAGGATGAGAAGCCACCAAAAGCAACTCAAAGGTGGCTTCTTCCTGCAGTTGGGACACCAAAACAGACTTGATGAGCCCACAAACACATACCTATATAAGCTATTATACTGCAATTGTATTTTTGGAAAACTGCGGCTAGTCAAGACGTGGAGTCATAGCATGCATCAGGTCGGGATTGCTCTGCCTTAAGAGTTCTGTGTCTGTTGCTCCTGGCTCAGGCTGTCAGGAACCAGCTTCTCAACAAATCTTTGTTAAATGATTAATGAATAATTTGCATCTTTATTTTATTGCTCTGAAATTGTGCCTCTTTATTTTTGATTTATTGTGTAAAACTCATGAGGATCTAAGTATATGGCCAGAAAATAAAACTAAGGTGCTCTCTATTTTAAATAATTATAAATCAATTTTTTGACTAATTTTTAAAAGAGGTGGGGGGGGAAGCCCTTGAAACAGTAATGATGTGAAGATTCAGAGACGTAAATTACCCACAGTCAGGTAAGTAGCCTGAGATCAAATACCTGTATTCCTTCAGATGTGTCACATAAGCACCATTTAATGAATCACACATTGAAATTAGACATGAATTCTTTCCACCCTTGTAACAGACAACAAATTACACAACTATAAGCTGGGAGAAGGCTTTTCTTCATTTAATTCAGGGTTTTTTTTGTATAAGGTCACTGTATTTTTAAAATTAAATACAGGACGTGTTTAATTTAAGTTTTGGTTTTTCAATAAATGCTAAATGGTGCTAATAATCAATAAAAGTCTTTGCAACAAAATTGCAAAACCCATCATTCCTGCTATATATTGAGCAAATACTGATTAGATCAGCATTCGGAAAAACAAAAACACACCAACAGTTCCTTAAGTGTATATGAAGTGTTTCAAATTTAATTTGACTTATTTTATAGTCCATTACATTGATAATATACTTTGAGCCATTCAATGTTTGCAGCCTGAATTTTCATTTTAGGCCTCATTGGATATGTGCTTCCGTGAATATCAAGGCAATGTTTACACAGGCAGTATTAGTACATTCTGTAAATTTTACCCTTATCCATGCCATGGCTGCAAAATAAAATCCACTAGTTAAGGAAAAGAACTATTATCAGAGATGGTATAATATAAATCTGTCAATGTACAATAAGTCACTGAATTATTTTATTATTCACAGTTTACTCTTAACCACACACTTACAGAATTGATCAAAATTGAAAGCCTTTTGTAAAACACAAAAATTATGCTGGCTTATTGATTTGTTTTGAGCTAAAGGAAAGGAAAAATATCTACTTTGTTTCTACTATGAATCCTCAATTTTGTTTCTAATCTCTTACCTAATCTATTTAAACTGAAGGTCAGGAAATATGTATGTATGGTTCTTAATATAATTGAATGAATAAAGTAAGTCTCACTGCAAATCACTTGGTATTTCATGTTTAACTTCCTGCTCATTCGTGATCATTTTGGAAAGATAGCTGACTTTTGTCAAATGTGTCATTAATATTTAACAGTTCAGTTTATGAATGTGTCCATGCTCTGAAAATAAAATGGAAGCTAATGAAGTTATTAGATAAGCATATCTCCTATAATTGCACTGACTTTAAAACAGTTGATCCCTTATGGATACTTTTAAATTATTTTTAGTAAGGTTTATTTATTTATTCCTTTTAGAGATAGGATCTCTTGTGTCCTGGACTAAAAAGCAATGGCATGATTTTAGCTTACTGCAGCCTTGAACTCCTGGCCTCGAGCAATCCTCCCAAGTAGTAGGATTATAGGCATGAGTCCCAGTAGCTGACTTATAAACTTCTGAATACTCTTAAAGTTAAAGTTTTCTTTCTTTTATTAAACTCCTTTTACATGAGCTCTGTCAGGGTCCTGCCCCAGGGGCAGAGTCTGTTAAGACCTGTGGATCTGGCAGCAACCAATTGAAGAAATATAAAGTTAAAAACTATAAGAAAGGAAGAGACAAGATACACAGAATAGAATTTTTAAAGGTTCTGATGGTGGCCCCAAGTGTCAGGTCCACTCAGTTTTTATTGAAGGCTATTTGTTTATTAACCCAAAAGGTAAGTTGAGGAAGGGAACAAGATGTCAGTAGTTTTTCTTTATTGTTTTTATAATCATTAACTTTAAGGGTCTGAGCAGTCTTGAGAAATCTGGCTGCCTTGTGTGAGGGCAGCCTCTTGTTTGAAGTCACATACACAGATTTCTAGGGAGATGTTAAACTCCATTAGTTGCATGTGGAGTAAAAAGCCACTGGAGGCAATTTCTTTTGAATAATTGGTGAGAGAGAGGAATTTTCCTCTCATCACCACCACAGAGGGTCTTCTTCTCTGATAAGGAATACAAGCTGACTTGCCCATATTTCAGGACTCAAACTGTTCCCTTGATCTCTGTCCCAGCCAAATATAAATCTCTACAATGGGGATTTGTTTTGACTGTTTATTGGGCAGGAAACAGCCTAGTTAATGTATCTTTCTAGGCCTTGTTACAGCATCTTCTGTGGCCATTATTCCTCAGAGTATTTACAGACCCAACAGTGGTGTTAGTAAATTGTATCTTCAAGAGGCCAGAGCTCTAGGAAAAGTAGAAAACTTGTTCAGATAAGAAATTTAGCAGCAACAGGTTCAAAGTTAAACTAGCTGACTTCTCTTTGTTCTGTCTCACTCAGCTTTTTAATTTTTCCCTTTTTCTGGGGGTGTTTTCCCTTGACAAGAATAGGGTCTTCAGTGACCATTCTGCCTGCAAGCTCAATGTAATGTTTTGTATTAAAGGAATGAATAAAGCAAGCCCATATTTCATCTAAGCTTACCTTGAACCGGCCCATTTTGCATGATTTCTTTCATTATCTCAGTTTCCTAGAAGGAAAAATATTAATGACCATTATCATTGTTATCAGAGCATGCTAAAGTTATTGGCTATTGTACAATATTAGGTGATGTACAGTCAATTTAGATGTTATATAATCCAAAGTGACCTAACCATTTTCAATTTCTTCTTAGTCATGCTTTGAAAATACTTGTGAATTTCCACATTAATGAAATTGCTAAAGGCGAGATGTACCCATTTGTTTTAATAACTTTTATTACTAAATAATAATTTTGGAATGAACAAAAAGGCAGTAAATTTTTTTTGTGGTAACAAAGAAAAACTAGTCAAGGTAAGTTAAAATCATTAATCAGTGGAAATTATGTTACCCCTAATCTTTTGATCACAAGACCTGTCCCAAAAGATTGTTTAGTGACGTTCCTCAGTAGCTTTAGTGCAAGGATTTCTGTGTTACCTTCCAATATGTTTCAGTCGGCCCTCAGCAGGGAGGCAAAGCATTCATTTATTCATTCATTCTTCTGTATATAGTGAGCACAAGGTACAAACTAGAAACTACAGTACAAACAAATATTGACCTGGCACCTATCCTCAAGGTATTAAAGTTTTGGTGGAATAGAAAGACAACACCACTACTAATGTCATCAGTCCATGATATACAATATGATCTACTATAGAGAGAAATGCAAAGTGCCATGAATACAAACAAAAAAGAGAAATTAACCTTGCCTAAGAATCAAGGTAAACTTGATACAAAGAAGATGAAGTTTTGAGCTGGGCCTTGACATTCACGTGGCATTTCACCAGAAAGTAAGGTGGAATGACCACTAGGGTCAGAGGAATTATCACCTAGCTAAATAGAAAAACATGAAAGACCAGAGTATACCTGGGAACAGAGACTAGTCCTATATATCAGAAGCATTATTGCCAGATAGAGGAGGTATGGTGGCAGGACAGAAGTCTATAAAAGTAATAAGTCAGAACTATCTCATGAAAGCCCAAGGTGCCATGATAAGAACATTGAATTATATTCTGGAGATTACTGGAGTCACCGGACATTCAGAGTTTCTGAAAATAAGAAGACCTAGGTAACCTGATATGATTTAGTAAAATTTGCCCATGCTTTTAGCATGACTAATTGGAATCCAAGAGAGCCTTCTTCCTATTATGGCCATGTCCTCTTTAAGTACTTTGTAGAGCAAGGCAAAAGATTGATAAAATGAGCTACAACTACAAAAAAATCAGGGAAAAAGTGTTTTACTTAGGTATAATTGTCAAGCATATAGTACATATATATATGTATGTATATACACATACATTATAGAACATAATTTTAAAACCCTATTTCCATAGCATTGCTTAATCTAAGCCAATTCTTTATACTGTTAATATTACAGAGATTAGAAATCATACCCAACCTGAAAGTCTTTAGCAGATACTTTAAGAAAATTTAAAAAAAAATTATACTTGAAACATAACATTTATTTTAGAATATAATAGATTTAAATAGTTTTTAAAGATAAGATCTATACATGTTTAAGAAAGTCAAATGTTATCATTTCTCACCATTTGGACTTACATTGGAAGAGATTCTGTATGGAGGTGAACACTGGTAGATCCTGTTGGATTTCTCTATGTTATTGGGACATGGCTTTGTGGCATGCCGTTTTCCCCGCCCATCAGACCTACTCGCCATGGCACAGCCACTATTGGTAGCATGTTGGTCCTTGAAAAGTGGGTAGCATGCATGGGATACCAGTCTATGAGGAATAAGCAAAGAAGCAAAGATGGCATTTAGGAAAGTGCCATAATATCCAGTGTAAATTCAATTTTACTGACTTAAATATTCATAAATTATTGCAAGGACTTGCATGCATAACTTTCAAAACATTGACTGACTCTAATAAAGAAACTCAATCACATTACACTCCCCTAACCTCCTCTTAATTCTTCATTATAATTTTTAAAATCTTGCTTCAATCCATTTTTAGTAAATAAGGCTATCTGTAGTACAAGCCAGAAAGAGATCCCTTACCAAGAACCAAATTAGCCAGCATCTTGATCTTGCATTTTGCAGCCTCCAGAACATAAATGTACATTGTTAAAGCCACTAAATCTATAATATTTTATTATGGCAGCCCAAGCAGACCAATAAGTGAGATTTAATTGGATCTCAATGATAATTTATATTTGTAAGCTCCTAATGATCTTTTATTTTTAACAGTACAATGTGGAGGCCAAACAAGCCTCCATTAACAGTAGGAAGATTATCTGTCCAAATTGCCCTTCCGAAGCACTGCTTTATTAAGCAAAACATATGAAAAAATTTAAATAATTTATTGCCATCTATCAATATATGGCACACTCTTCAGAGCATCTGTTTTAGAGAAGCCCCAGAGCATTGAGAGAATGATAAAGGAACAAGTGAGGAATATCTACATGTACTACTGGTTATCAGCTGCAGTTTTCTTAGCCAAATAACTCAGCTCTGCAGTAGATTAGTAGACACACAAAGTGCTTCGTGAGTAACAGGCAACATGAGAGAAAGAAAATGCAACCAGCCATTTTTCATCAAATGAGATCAGAAATGTTAATGAATAATATTGATGAGTTGAGACAACTATAATTTATTTGTTTATTTGCTTCTGATTTTTAGTCTAATTTTATCTGGCATGCTCTATCTACCTATGTAAGTGAAAGGCACAATAGTGATATTAGCAACATTGAATACTTGATTCTGTCTATGGAGACTTAATAGGACCATTTGACTCAGAACAAGAAGATGAAAATGTTTGAGCCTCCAAAAGTCAAATTCACATTAATTTAGCTAGAAATGTATATCCTCTTCAATAATTATTTCTAAGAGGTTCTAAAATTAATAGATAACAAATATAGTATATATTTAAATATAGCATATATATTTATACAGATGTAGCATATCCATTTCCAAATTTGGGTATAAAAATCTTGAAATAATATTTTTCTCCTCATTCTAACCCAAAACAGCATCATAAGAATCTTAGAAATACATTTTGGGTAGCTATTTACCCACGTTTTCTCAGGTACCACCAAGCCCTATCGATGCTTCCACTGTTGCATCCGTGACGATTCTTGGCACAGCAAGAGATCAAATTCTGAGGGGACAGATTAGCTGTGTATCGACCCTTAGACTGAATTGCTATTCGGTCAGCTGCCACACCTGGTTCAAATAGAATAGTGATTAATATTCAAATAGCACATAATATTTTTTATAATTTGCATAACCCTTTTTGTTTCAAATGTAAGCTAGTCTTTTTTTTTCAGTAAGTTAAGATTTTATTTCATTTTATATTTCAGGTTAATATGAAGGTACAAATGATTAGGTTACATTGTTTGCATTTGTTAGGTAAAGTTCAAGTTGCAGTTGAGCCCTTCACACAGGGGATGTGCTATATACCCTTACATCAGGCCCCTTAGGAGAGAGTTTATGAATCCCTCTTCCTCCTTCCTCTCTCTTTCCCTCCCCTCCTCCTTACTTGAATTTAATTGTGTTTTTTTTCCTTTTTTTTTTTTTGGCCAAGGCTGGGTTTGAACCCGCCACCCTCGGTATATGGGTCCAGTATCCCACTCCTTTGATCCACAGGTGCTGCCCAAATTTAATTGTCTCTTTTCTTGTGTGGGCATGTGGTTGTTTATCTATTGGTTTCATATTAATATTGAGTACATAATGTACTAATGGATACTTGCTTTTCCATTGTGATACTTTACTAAGAAGAGTTTTCTTCAATAAATTAAGACTTTAAAAGGTAAGCTAGTCTTCAAAACAGTATTAATTTAAAACTAAGCCCAACATCAATGAGCCCATGTCTATGTATTCCACCCAGTTTAGTGTGTCATAATTTCAGTCATAATCTTTGTCCTATTTTGGTATTGTCCCACTGTCTTATTGACTTCAAGGAATTTCTTAGTTCCTTGTTCTTTTTATGTTATATATACTTTGGAACTCTTCATTAGCAATCTGTTCAGTGAAACTCTTAAAGGGCAAGAGCCATATGTTGCTTTTCCTATTTTTAGTAGAGATGGAGGGGAGTCTTGCTTTGTTCAGACTGGTCTGGAACTCCTGACATCAAAGGATTCCCCCTAACTCAGCCTCCCAGTAATGCTAGGATTACAGATGTGAGCAACTGTGCCTGACTGGGTAATGTTTTTAATCAATATATCTAAACTGGGGAAATCAAAACTACTGATCATAGAAATATTACTTAGAAATTTAATCATGCTAATCTGATATAGTGGAGTAAATAGAATCCTCAATTTTTAAAATGGTATCTAATTTAACAACCCACACTTAAACTAATCCACAGTAAAATGAATTTCTTTTATGTAATATCAAAAAGCTACATACAACAGTTTTATGTTCATAATATGAATGAAAATCATTACCTTAATTTTTTTCAATAGATATAGAATTCAGCTTATTTATACATATATATGGCACAAGGTGAATATGTTATTAGTTGTATCTGTAATAATTAACTATATAACTATTATTGACTAATATTATATATAATATATAATACAGTTATATATAGCTACATACATAATTACATATATATTCTATAATACTATATATAACTATATAGCTAACCAATAATACATAATGGTATATATAACAGTTAGGTAGTTAGCTAGGTATGAGCACAGCAAATGACACATGAGGTTAAGCTATTTTGGATTATTTTTGGTCAGGCTGACTGGATTATTACGGAAATAAGGCTGATTAAGACCTTACAGGTGGGTTGTTTTGAGAACTGAGTTCATTAAGATCCTGGAAGACTTCCAAAAAGCAGGTGCTATTCCTCAAACTTGGATGTTAGATCCCAAGAAATCCTTTCCACGGAGCCTGCAATCACTAGAACAGGGCCCAACTTGCTATGCAGGTCATTAATAAATTTTTTTTTCTTGCTAAAACTTTACTTGCTCTTTTTAATTATTTTGGAAACTACCTTGAGCCACCACACCACTCTAACATAACTAATAGAAAATTAAACTATTTATTATAACTATTATTAACCGAAATATTAGTTATTTATTTTTATATATACGAGTATGATTAAACCTTCTGTTCTTCTATTTACATAATTCTCTATCATTGTTGTTATCAATTCATTTCTTCCTGTAACACCTGCAAGGTGACAGGGAACGTAGCACTGGAAATTACAATGACAAACACAAAGTGAGAAAAGCATAGTTCTGCCCTCACAGAAAATAAACTAGGAAAACTAATCTACCAGTACCTACCATTGTTTGGATCATGCTACCATGACAAACTCTTGTGAGTAATGGTTTGCTCATCATCATAAAAACATTGGGGTATATGCCTTATCAATACAGACTTTTTTGTTGTTGTTAGATACTTCGTACAGTCTCATTCTTGACATGTAATTTCTTTTCACTTTAAATAAAAGGTAACAAAGTAATAACTTTTCTTCAATTTCACTCATTTTTGTCAGTGGAGGTTATAGTTTTTTTCCTCATCAAAATTATGAGTGTACTAGAACTCCACAGGTGTTCATTTAGAATTTTTCCAAAGTAATTTATATTAAAATAGTTCACTTACAGATCTCTCTTTTTATATATATGGTTTTTATGTAACTACAGGATATGTATAGTGCTGTGGGACATTGCTGACGTGTTTTAGATGCTTAACCTGTATTAAATCTATAACCTAAATCTTTTTCAATGCCAATCTATTATTGGGTCGGGATGTATTTCATAGGAGCAAATGGCATTATACTACCACTGCTGATATCCTCAAAAAAATAATTCCCTACTTCCTAAAACAGTAACTCTTTGTGCTTTGACATTCAGTACAGGAGTTCAAAATCAAATAGAATTTTTTTTAATGTTAGGGTAACTGTTCTTTCATACAGGAAATACTTTTATAGTACAGAGAAAACAGTACTCCAGTAGTTGGAAGCCTGTACTTTCAGGTTTTTTTCTGATACTTCTTGTCTTTTTGCTTCAAGTAAGTCACTTCAGCTATTTGGGCCTCCCTCATTAAAAGAAGAGGCTTGAAAAAGTGACTGCCAAGATCTCTTCTAGCCCTGTGAATCTGCAGATTTCAACTAAAGGCTAAGTGTTTTCAATTCTAATGTTATGCAATGTGTTGCTTTTAGACAGACATTTCTGAATCTCAATGAAGGTTTAGTGCAAATTCACTTGAAATATTTAGAAAAGGTCAGAAGATTTAAGAATGATTCAGTTCTGCCAATTGTTTCCCTCCCTTTTGAAAGTTTTCATAGGGCATTGCCTCTGAGACATCCTCTGTTATTGTCTCTGCTTATTTTATTGTCTCCAAATCGACTCTGTGACATGTATTACTCCCACTACTCCGAACACCTTTATCTCTTCTGCTTCTCACAGTTATTTGGATTTTATATGGTTTGTCTCGTTTATTCCATTTTATAGCTTTTAGTTTCCCTGAGAGATATTTTTTCTTATTTTAACTATTAGCACCCATCCTGACATAATTTTTTAGATCTTTATGAGAACTTAATTTTTTTCTTTATTTAACACACACACATATACAAAATCAACCTGATTTACCATACTGAATACACAAAACTGTGTCCTCTAAAACTACAGAAAGTTTGCAAATCCTCTCTCTGGTGTTTTCCTGAGTTAGGTGGGAGGACAATCCAGATTTCGCCTGTGCAGAGTACACCAAAATACACCTCCAGCTTAGCAAGTGGCTCTCAATATTCAAGCACTAACAGTTTTCCTTTGGTATCTTCAGAAATAATTGGTTTACCTTAAATTTAAGGCAAAATTCTTACCAGAATGAGTAATATAGTAACCACATGAACATAAAATGACTGATGATTTATTTGATAAATCTCCCCCCACTCATCTGAAACAGGGCTCAGAAAGATCCTGATGTGGGTCCCTAACACGTTAGCAACGTTAGAGAGGCAGAGAGCACTGATGCTGGGGATGTGGGCAGTAGTGTGGAGTTGGTAGATTTAGCCTCTCCTGAGGGGAGTCTGGCTACCATGATGGTTCTGCCAAAATCACTGTGGAATGGTCTGGCTAACATGATGAAGAAATATTTACACAAACTATTATATTTATTTAAACAAAAATATCAGCATTTCTCTGTCCCAGGGTATTCTACTCTTAGAGCACTGACTTCTCTGACAGTCTATGTACTCACTTTGCAATAATTCAGCATTTTAAACTTTTGGAGCACTCCTAAAGTTACCTACATACCCTACAGCATAGTTTTACAATGATATGTGATTGTGGCCAATCACCATAATGTTAGGTTGTATTTAATTGTTGAAATATAACCAATACTCTCTCAAGTGTAGTTTTGGAGACCACATCTTAGGGTTGACCTGAGTAACTCATTGATTTGACTTGTGAACTTATATTAATGTTACTCTAAAAGAGGCATTCCTTAGACTTTTTAAGTAATAGTAGCATTAATTTAGAAGCTACTATTATTAAGAGATTAGTTATATTACTTTTAAGTCACAACCTCTATAGTGTGTGCATTTATTTATATTTACTTAAAATAATATAAACCTATTTGATCCATTATTATTTAGTTTTAAAGTATTTATATCAAATTAGATTAATAATTAAGTATATTTTTGCAACTCTTACAAAATAAAAAAAATTAAGGATTAGGTGGTTGTATCTATATATGTATTAGGATTACAGATAACATTATAAATGAAAAACCTTAATACCCTTTTTATTATCTGGTCTTAACTCTCTGTAGACAAATTTTAGCAACTTCATTTTGTTGCTCTTGTGATTCACTCTCTATTTAAAATTAAACTCTAAAAATAAAAACCAATTTTTAGACTAAAAATGGAGTTTTACCATAATATTCAGGTTACTTTCTCCACTCAGAATAACATTTTATTTTAACTGAGCATACATTAATATTTTAAATATTCAGATTTTAAAAATCTTTTAATTTTCATCTCAGTCTCTAGAGTCAAATGGGGAGTTTTAAAGGAAGTAATTAAAATGAAATCATTACTTGCAGTGGAAAATGCCCAGGATGCAGCACAATTTTTTTGATCCAGCGGACCATGAGTCCATCCAGGCCACTTATAAGAAGCAACAAAAAATTCTGGAAGATCAGTTGTTTTAGGTAAAGAAGCCTAAAGAGGAAGGAGAGGCAAATGGGTCAGAATTTCTCAAATGTGTCCCAATAGGATCATAGGAAAATGTCAAACACTTTTATAAAGTTCATAATT
The DNA here is from genome assembly GCF_000181295.1 of Otolemur garnettii. NCBI lineage: Eukaryota > Metazoa > Chordata > Mammalia > Primates > Galagidae > Otolemur > Otolemur garnettii. The sequence continues at coordinate 3,078,404 of NW_003852430.1, read as the reverse complement.
ATTTGTTAAATTATTTTGTACATTCAAGTTTATAAATGAAGTAAAGTTAAGTAGGATGGCAATTATATCAAATCGTATCATAATATAAAATCTTAAGAACAATACATAGTATGTGTTTCCTGGGTACAGTGAATAATTTCAGCCAAAGTCTCTGTCATCTTAAATCAGTTTTACTCATCCATAGGAAAAACTACATGGTGTTATCTAAATTTGTCTTTATAAAGAACATTTACTTTTCTGTCCCTCCTATTTTGGAGAGTGTGTGTGATTCTGAGGTGAAATTAATTTTGAAAGGATGAATTCATGGTAATTATATATTAACACACTTGGAGCCCCAAGGAATACATCAATTTTACACCAGCTGTTAGGAAATGAAACTAGGAGGAATTGGTTGATATTTATAAAATCCTTGAAGATTAAAAAGGACTTCAAACCAAATATACAAGAGCATGATGTCTTAGGAGTCCATGTTGAAGCCTTGGCAGAGTCAATTTCATATTCAGTCTTTCCAAGAAGTCAAAATAAATTATATGAAACATGCCCTGTTCATGACATTTAAAGAAAATATACAATACGACAGATTGTTTTATCTCTAAACTTTTTAGAGAGTGATGACTTGCACTTACAAAAATAATAAAACTAGAGCCAAATAAGGATTTATTGTTTTTTTAATCAGTCACATATACATGTTCACACGATAACCACACACATACACTCATAATTTTAAGAGTGTTTTAATGTTTTCAAAGTGTTTTAATGCTTACCATTTTATTTTATCTTCTCAATATCCCTATGTGATATTATCAGAGAAAATACTATTATCTCTTTTTAATTAATGAGGAAACTGACTTAAAATTTAAAAGACATGTGGAGGAGGCAAGATGGCCAACTGGAGCCAGCTTTACACAGAGGCTTTTGTCCAGAAGGAGAGTTAAAGGACAGAACTTTAGGGAGTAAGCTGATGGTTTGGAGCTGAGCCAAGAAAGATGATTGAAAAGTGCACATCACCCCCGCTGAAGTGAGCTGCAAGCCCAAGGAAACAAACAATAGGTACAAAACCCATAGCCAAGTGGACGGGAGTCCCCTACCCCATGAGAACAGCTCCAAGTATACTTTCAATAAGTGAACAGAGTTCAGATCTCCTCCTATTTTATCCCATGGGAGAGGCCCTGTAAAAAACATAACTCTTTCCCCAGAGAGGACCCACCAGTGTGCCATGGTACTCTCTGCCAAGCATAAAACTGAATATATACCCTACCCGCAATTCTGAACTCCCAGCACTCCCCTCCACTCTCACCCTGTGTTCTGGAAGCCTGTCCCCCATGGAGTTCAGATTCTTGGGCATTTTCTTGAGAGGTGTGGACAGGGCATGGACTGTTACAAGTCTATGTTGAATTGGCGGCATATGTGTAAAGTGGGGACTGTGGAGCAAGGGAGCCATACAAGAGAGGGAGAGATGGTGCCCTGTGGTGAGCAAAGCAGCAGCAGCAGCAGGGGGAACAATAGGGCTCACACCCCTGGTGATGTTTTGAAGAAATACTTCCCACCTCTCTCAGCAAGCAGAGGGAGCCAGGCCTCTGCTCCAGTGGCAGCAATGGTGGAACAGATCTGGGATGGAAATGCAGGCCCCATGAGCAAAGGGTATGTCTGAGGCAGTACCTGCTCTGGCAGGGCCCCCGAAGACAGAGAATATAATCAGTGCCCATGCAGAGGCAGCATACTTCTAGGGTTTGGCTGAGTCAGAATTGCTGCTTTCGTGAGCCTGAGATGCAACTGACCCCAGGAGAGCATAGGTGGGAAAAAAGCAAGAGAGGCAGCAGCATTAACCAAGGGAAGGGCAGGAATTGAAAGCCTTTTGTGAGCTCTCACCCACCCTAACACAGAGTGCAGCGGAGACAGAGATGCCAGCTCCATGAGAATTGGCACTGTGGCAGCATCACAGGGCAGGGCTGAGTGGCAGTTTCTGTGAACTCAAACAGTGCCTGGCCCACAGGGGAATATAGTTGGGACATAAAGGCAAATTCTGCAGGAAAATAAATAGCAGCAACATCAATCAGGGGCAGAGCTGGAACTGAGTGAAACTCCCCAGCCTCAATTAAGCACTCAAGTAGTCAGGCTTCAGCTCCCACTGCTGGCTGGTGGCAGACTGCAGTGGCCTGGTCAAGAACACATATATCTCCAATGACTATGACAGGTGAAAAATCTGGTTCATCTGCTCATTGGATGGAAATGGATCACAGCCATGTGGGGTTACCAGTGACTGGGTGTGATAGAAGTACAAGGTGGGGAGGAGACATCAACCTTCCAGGACTAATTCATTTGCTGGGTGGGCCCTTCTGACTCCATGGAGCAACAGAACAAGTATCTCCCACTTGAGACTGGGTGCTACCTGAGACAACTGATATGGATCTCTTGCCCTAGGAAAATCACCCAAGAACCATTCAAGGAGGTACCCTGGTTGTGTTGTTGTGGGAATTTTTGATTTTCCTTTTCTAGTTGTTGCCTGTCAGGCAGTGGGGTGTCTTAGTTGCTTGTATTTCTCCACAGCTGAGACTTCAACCCAGAGTTACTGATTCACTAGGATTGGACAGAGACCAACTGAAAACAAGACAGAGCCACTGAGCCCCACAACACCAAGGAGGTCCCCAGTGTCTCAGCCACAGTACTGTACTGGTTCTATGCAAAGCTCTAAGGGAAAACCTGCAGTCACCAGTTCCAGCTCTTGGGCAAAGGGCTGGTTAATCACTACTCCAGAAGCCACAAATCCAATTTCACCTTATCTCCTCATCTAGCCAAACGGTGGAAAATAATCATGGGGTGGAATCAGTGGAAAAACTTTGGCAACATAAATAATCAGAGTAGATCAACTCCCCCAAGGAATGACAAAACAGAAACACCAGAAGATCACATTCATAAACAAATGCCTGAGATGTCAGAAATAGAATTCAAAATTTGGGTTGCAAATAAGATTAACAGAACAGAGGTAAAGTTGGAATTAGAAATTCAAGGAGGATTTCAAAAGTTGTCCCAAGAATTCAATGAATTCAAAGACAAAATTACTAATGATTTTGACACATGGAGACAAGAATTTGCCGCCCTCAAAGAACTGAGAAATACAGTAGAATCCCTCAGTAACAGAATGGAGCATGCAGAAGAAAGGATTTCTCACATTGAAGAGAAAGTTTTTGAATGCTCCCAAATGATCAAAGAGGAAGACAAGTGGAGAGCAAAAATGGATCATTCTCTCAGAGAGCTCTGGGACAATTCGAAGAAAACTAATATTCGCCTTATAGGAATTCCTGAAGGCAACGAAGTTGCTTCACAAAGCACAGAGGCCCTTTTTCATGAGAATATGAAAGAGAAACTTCCAGACATGCCAAGAAATTCTGAAATGCAGATAACACACAGTTTCAGAACCCCAGCATGACTCAACCTGAATAAGACAACCTCCAGATACATCATAACTAACTTCACTAAAGTTAATATGAAGGAGAAAATGCTGAAAGCAGCCAGATATAAGAAAACAATAACCTACAAGGGGAAGAATATTAGAATGGCTGCAGATCTCTCTGCTGAAACCTTTCAAGCTAGAAGAGGGTGGTCATCGACTTTTAATCTCCTAAAACAAAATGACTTTCAACCTAGGATCCTGTATCCAGCTAAAATTAGTTCCATTTATGATGGAGAAATTAAATACTTTAATGACATGCACATGTTGAAGAAATTTACCATAACTAAACCAGCTCTCCAGGATATCCTCAGACAAATCCTCCATAATAACCAGCACAATCCTCCACCACAAAAGTAAACTCACTCAGAAACTTTTGATCAAATTCCAACTTCCACAGTGATAAAAGGATTAAAAATGTCCACTGGACTTTTGAAAAACTCAATATCCAAAATACTACCAGGCTTATTAATATACTCAATTAAAGTGAATGGCTTAAATTGTCCTCTAAAGAGGCACAGGTTGGCTGACTGGATACAAAATTCAGGCCAAATATCAGTTGCATACAAGAATTTCATCTTACCTTAAAAGATAAATATAGACTCAGAGTGAAGGGACAGTCATCTATCATTCCGGCAAATGGCAATCATAAAAAAGTAGGTGTTGCAATTTTAGTTGGAGATACAATAGGCTTTAAACCAACAAAAGTAAGAAAAGATAAAGATAGTCACTTCATATTTGTTAAGGGCAACACTCAACATGATGAGATTTCAATTATTAACATTTATGCACCCAACTAAATGTGCCTCAGTTTATAAGAGAGACTCTAACAGTCTCTAACTCAATTTCCTCCATAATAGTTGGAGATTGTAACACCCTTTTGGCAATGTTGGATAGATCCTCCAATAAGACGCAAAGCAAAGAAATTTTAGACTTAAACTTAACCATTCAATAATTGGATTTAACAGACATCTACAGAACATTCCATTCAAACAAAACAGAATAAACATTCTTCTCATCAGCCCATGGTACATCCTCCAAAACTGATCACATCTTAGGTCACAAGTCTAACCTTAGCAAATTTGAAAGAATAGAAATTATTCCTTGCCTCTTCTTGGACCACCATGGAATAAAAGTTGAACTCAGTAACATCAGAAATCTGCATTCTCATACAAAAACATGGAAACTAAATAACCTTATGCTGAACCATAGCTGGGTCATAGATGAGATAAAAAAGGAAATTACCAAATGTTTGGAACAAAAGGATAATGAAGACATGAATTACCAGAACTCTGGGATACCACAAAGGCAGTCCTAAGAGGGAAATTTATAGCATTGCAAACCTTCCTCAAGAGAATGGAAAGAGAGGAAGTTAACAACTTAATGGGACATCTCAAGCAACTAGAAAGGAAGATATTCCAATCCCAAATCCAGCAGAAGAAAAGAAATAGCCAAAATTAGAGCAGAATGAAATAAAATTAAAAACAAAGGATTATATAACAGAGAAATAAATCAAAAGTTGGTTTTTGAAAAGGTCGATAAAATAGATAAACATTTGGCTAACCTAACCAGGAATAAATCAGTAAAATTTCTAATTACATCAATCAGAAATGACAAAGACAAAATAACAACCGACTCCTCAGAAATTAAAAAAATCCTTAATGAATACTACAAGAAACTCTATTCTCAGAAATATGAAAATCTGAAGGAAATAGACCAATACTTGGAAGCCTACCACCTTCCTAGATCTAACCAGAATGAAGTGGAAATGCTGAACAGGCCTATATCAAGCTCTGAAATAGCATCAACTATCCAAAATCTCCCCAAAAGGAAAAGCCCTGGACCAGATGGCTTCATGTTAGAATTTTACCAAACCTTTAAAGAGGAATTAATATTACTTAACCTTTTCCAAAATATATAAAGTGAAGGAATACAACCCAACACATTCTATGAAACAAACATCATCTTGATCCCCAAATCAGGAAAAGACCCAACAGGAAAAGAAAATTATAGACCAATATCTCTAATGAATATTGATGCAAAAATATTCAACAAGTTCCTAGCAAACAGAATCCAGCAACACAACCAACAAAGTATACATCATGACCAAGTGGGTTTTATTCCAGTGTCTCAAGGATGGTTCAATATACATAAATCTATAAATTTAATTCATCACATAAACAAATTAAAAACAAAGTCCATATGATTCTCTCAATTAATGGAGAAAAAGTTTTTGATAATATCCAGAATCGTTTCATAATCAGAACACAAGAAAATTGGTATAGAAGGGACATTGCTTAAACTTATAGTGGCCATCTACAACAAACCCATAGCCAATATCATATTGAATGGATTAAATTGAAATCATTTCCACTCAGATCCGGAACCAGGCAAGGATGTCTATTGTCCCCACTGCTTTTTAACATTGTAATGGAAGTCTTAGCCATCACAATCAGACAAGAAAAAGTGATCAAGAGTATCCTATAGGGTCAGAGAATATCAAACTTTCACTCTTTGCAGATGATATGATTGTATAGCTTGAAAAACCCAGGGATTCAACTACAAAACTCTTAGAAGTAATCAAGGAATACAGCAATGTCTCAGGTTACAAAATCAATACTCACAAAATCTTTATAGCCTTTATATATACCAACAATAGTCAAGCTGAAAAAACAGTCAAGGACTCTACTCTGTTCACAGTAGTGCCAAAGAAGATGAAATATTTGGGAGTTTACCTAACAAAGGATGTGAAA
>NW_003852430.1:3067310-3071225 GCF_000181295.1 Otolemur garnettii | reverse complement strand
TTAGCCCACATCACAAAATCCCCAAACCATAGATGTTGGTGTGGATGCGGAGAAAAGGGAACCCTTCTGCACTGCTGGTGGGAATGAAAACTAATACGTTCCTTTTGGAAAGATGTTTGGAGATCACTTAGGGTTCTAAAACTAAACCTGCCATTTGGCCCTTCATTTCCTCTATTAGGTATATATCCAGACGACCAAAAATCACTTTATAACAAAAATATTTGCACCAGAATGTTTATTGCAGCCCATTCATAATTGCTAATTCATGGAAGAAGCCCAAGTGCCCATCGACCCATGAATGGATTAATAAATTGTGGTATATGTATGGAATATTATGCAGCCTTAAAAATGACAGAGACTTTACCTCTTTCATGTTTACATGGATGGAGCTGGACCATATTCTTCTTAGTAAGTTATCTCAAGAATGGAAGAAAAAGTATCCAACGTACTTAGCCTAGCCCTACTATGAAACTAATTTATATCCGCCCACACTTCCATATGAAAGCTATAACCCAACTATGGCCCAAGATGAAAGGAAAAGAGGAGAGGGAGGGGCCAGGAGGAGGGAGGATGAGTGGAGGGAGGGTAATTGGTGGGACCACTAAGGGTAGACTATAAATATCTTAATAACTAAGAAAATGCGGTGAAGACTATGTTAACTATTTTGACGAAAGTATTTCAAATTGTATATAAAACCAGCACATTGTACCCTGTAATTGCATTAATGTACACAGCTATGATTTAATTTTAAAAAAATAAAATAAATGTTAAAAGACATGCTAAGGCTTCTCAGGTAATAAAAACTCCCAGGACTAGACTTAGGTGTCAGAATCCTTAACACTGTGACCCATTTCTATCACTTCTTTACTTTACCAGAAATAATTAGATAATTTATAGCAGTTATCAAATGTCTGTAAGACATAAAATTTTATCTCTTCAAAAGTTTTATTATTGTATGTTAAACAAGTCAAGATACTGCTCTGGTAACTTGCAAAAAAAATTACTTTGATAAGTACCTAATAGCTTCAAAGATCAAAGCAAGGAACATTTAAAAATTAAATTTCTGCTTGAAAAAGTGTCTATGCAAAATAATTTAGAAATTTGTATTTTAATGGGGGAGTTCAGTTTTAATTTAGAGAGCTATTACCACCTAATAAGAAAGTTATTAAATCCTGAGTTCCATTTGTGGAAATGCTGCTATTGAGATGATGGGGAAAAAGTACCAAAATATTGAGCAGACCAGTGTGGAGTGCCTATATGGTAGCTTGTCAAGCAGTCCAGGTAATTTGGGTTCCCATGCCATTAGACAGATCACATTGTAGAAGAAATGTACTGCCCTAAGTTTGAAAGATATACATTCACTCTCCAAAAGTATTTCTCTAACTGAGACAGAAAGACAAATATAACTCATACCTTCCAGTTTTATTAGGATTGACTTGTCATTGTGCTTTCAAGAATTTGTAATACTAAGTTGTCTCACACTTCCAGAAAAATAGGTGGTTTTAGTGATTACTTTCTCACTTTGAAATCCCAATTTAATCACATCACTAGGATTATTTCCTTTCTGCTGTGTTGATGCAATAAAGATACAGGTTACTTCCAACACATTTCAGCAGGGTTGGGTTATTTAGAGTTTGACTTCCACATTCAAATACCTATGAAAGTGCCCTGCACATAGGAGATAATAAATATCCTAACAATAATGAGATACATATCTATTAGGTAGATTCCAGCTCTTAGAAATATGCTTTTCCCTTGAAAGTCAGCAAAGTTAAATTATAACATCAGCATGCATTTGTTCCTTTTCTGATTTATTCTTTTAAAATTAAAAAATCTGACTGGCTAATTCTTCTCAGTAAGATAAGGCAATAGAGAAACAATGAGCAAAATGACATTTTTATTTAAGATAGAGTTGCCAATCCAATAATTTAGATCAATGCATAAATTGATTTATGAAAATTTTTACCACTTATTTAATGCTATTTTTTCTGAAAATGATCCTCTAGGATTTGAGGCCCAGCAGGCAGATATTACCTTGCAATTTTATTTCCCTCATGATATCAGGTAATGTGATAAAACACAGAGAAAATTCTTTATCTACTTAGTTCGTAGTTACTATATTCCTCTGTAAAGTAAGAGTAGTTTTTAGAGAAGAGTTTTTTAGAGTTTATAAAGGAAGATAAACATTACATAATAATACCTTCTTGGAATTGGCAACAAAAGCTTAGCTGCAATGAATGATACATTTCTTTTTAATTTAATTTTTTTATTCTTTTACCAAAGGACAGCTTAATCAAGCAAGAGAATTAAAAGGATCAGCTGAGGAAAACAGCAATTCCAATATGACACTATCTTAAATAAGATAAAAAATTATTTTTAAGAGAAACTTATACTATTCCATATGGATATTTTTTAATACTTTTAATTGTAATGTTGAAAAAGTTATGATCTCATTACATATCTGAATCAGTATTAGCCAAAGTTGATGTTAAATTAGAGCAATCCCCTTGCTTCATTCAGTATTTTTACTTAAAAATTAGAAATTAAAGATATTATGGGCAAATATGAGAATTAACTGCAATGATAAATACTGGAGAAATGTTTGCAACATCACTTGCATTTAATTAAATTAAAATCTCTAAAGAAGTAATGTAAATGTAATCACAGAGCAGCTTGGGACAAACTGATGAATTTTCTTAAGCATCTCAGAATAAATTCTGCACATTCTTACTATGAAGTCTACATCTACACAAAATCCACTATGTAAATCAGTCTCAATCTCAAGTTACACTCCCCAACACACTGAAATTTGGATAATCAGAGTAACCTGAAAATGAGATTATGCAACAGAGACTGTAATTTGACCTTCGCAATCTAAGGCCAGTGGCCATGAATACCAAGACACTCCTCAACTATTTGATACTGGGGAGAAAAGGGACAATTTTCTGGTTGCTAATAGCTAAATAATTTTCTCATCTTCAGCAATGTTTTCCTTTATGCCTTAGCATGTCAATAGCTAGTTACTCTATGATATTTCTCTAGTTACTAATGTAGAGTAAATTTTTAGCAACCTGCTGATTATAAATATAAATAGGTACAGGATTGCACTATGGTAAGGAGAGCTAGTTCTTCTCCAGTTCTCCTCCTTCTTTGCATGAGTAGAAATTTTGTCTCAGCACATGCAGGCTCAGAAAAATGATTACCTTTCCCACCCCTCAACCCTCCAGCTGCTGTTACTAAGTTCTGGCCTATGGAATGTCAAGCAGAAGGTCTATGTGGCAGCTTCTGAGAACTTTCCTTAAGAAACAACTGACATGTTACTTTTAATACCTTTTTGTGATCTTTTATCTTCTGCTGGCAGAAATTAGAGCACTAGACAGACAGAGAGCAGTCTTATTGAACTGTTATATTACCTCAGAAATAAAGGTAATAGGTACCTTTAGGTACTGTTATATTACCTTAGAAATAAAGGTACTAATTGCAGGAGTTGATTCATCAAACAATTCTAAAAAAAACCGGTTTTGAAAATTAGATTTTTGCCTTCAATAGTTTTTATAAACTGCTAATGTATGTGAGACTTTGAAAAGTAGAAATAAGTTCATTATTTTAAATGCCCGTGATTTGGCTAAATGCAATATATTTCATTTCATAACATTTTTATTGTGAAACAATACAATTTTATATGTCAACATATGAAATCACTTCAGAAATCTACTTTTGAGCAGCTCAAAATATTTGTTCATAGGGGGATAAAGTAAATTTTCAAATAACTTTTTGAAGATTTGTCCCACTGTGATCAACTCAGTCCCACTATGTTCTTCAAGTCAAGTTCAATTATACCATGGTCTTTTGCATCAGACTATGAGTAGTACAAAAAAATAAAATTGAAAATCCTCAAACTGATTTGAAATGTAG
>NW_003852430.1:3057368-3066682 GCF_000181295.1 Otolemur garnettii | reverse complement strand
GATCCACAAATGGATCAATAAATTGTGTACACCATGGAATATCATGCATCCATTAAGAAAGATGGAGACTTTACCTCCTTCGTGTTTACAAGGATAGAGCTGGAAAATGTTCTTCTTAGCAAAGTATCCCAAGAATGAAAGAAAAGTATCCAATGTACTCAGCCCTACTATGAAACTAATTAGGAAAGCTATAACCCAATTTTGGCATCCTGTTCTGTCCTTGGCTCTTTTCCTACATAGATGAGAAGATTCTGAGATGAGCAGAGGGAAATACACACTTAAACATACACTCCCCGGTGACATCTGGCCATGCCCTCTTCTGCAGCGCTATTAGTACTTAACTGTGTTTCAAAAGCCCAATATCATATACCTTATGTTTATGCATGTGGGAACTACATATTGATTTTTATGGGGAAAATGGTCATTTTTCTTCAATGTTTTGTTTACATAGAGTACGTAACTGTATAACTGTGTTTTTTTTTTCACTTTCATAGTCACATAAGAATCTATAGTTTTGGATTCTCTAGAGGGCTCTGTTTATACAGGTGGCATGTTTTGGACTCAAGATGTTTGTTCAGACATTTTTTTGTTCAGGGTTATTCTTAGTCAAACCCAAAATTCCAATAACCTATGAGCAACAAGTACTACATTTAGAAGACTTTACTCTGATTTTTCCAAAGGAGTTTCTCATGCCTCAGTACTGGCTACCATTGAAATATATTTCAGAAGCTAAAATCAAACTCCTTCTGTTTTAACTAACAACTAGAAAAAGAAATCCAATAAATTAACTGTTACGTGTTATATAGATAAAGCATCCAGAAGATTAAGTAAATTTTTCATTTTTCACCTTAAAAATCAGAGACTTTAAACAGTATCATATAACATATAAAATATTATTTTACTTTATCTTCCAAAAACTAATAGAAAATTATGACATTATTTTTCTTTCTAAATAATACCCAAATATGCATCTGTACTGGATAACTGAGAAAATATGTTTGTATGAGTTAACTCTAAGGTTGATGCAAATAATTTTAGAACATTTTTCCTTACATTAATGTGATACCACATAATAAATCTATAGGTTTTAAATGCTGTACCAGCCTTCTTAATATTTCAATACTTCTCTACTACCTCTAGTAACCTAATTATTCCCTTTAGGGGGGGACAAAAATAATAACAAATTTTAACCAAGCCAAATACAAAAATGAACTCAATTTTCACATTACTATGTGAACATGGTATTTTTTTCATTCAAAATCATTTTCCATATTTATAATTAGGATATAATACAGTGGAGCTTCTGGGAGCTATCCCCCAAATTCAACAGCATTTGAACATTATGTCTGGAAAAACAATCAGGTACATAGTTGTTTTGATTTGATATGATATGACATGATTTGATTTGTTACAGCAGCATAGGGGAAGAACTTTCAAGTTCACCAGAAGTATATAAATCACATCAGGGCCAATAAATCCAGGCCGTTTCATTTTCTTTATGAAATGAAATTCTCTAAATAATAAACCTGTGGATAATTTAGGCTTTACAGAATTGACCTGTTTCAGAAACCTGCTATTCTCCCAAAGTTAATACAAGGGAGAAAGACCAACTTTATATGCCATTTAGCAACATTTATTTAACATTTTACTATTTTCTAAGTACTTCATGAGCACTTCTCACTCAGCATTTTGTGGGACTCACACAACTATGAGCTCATCCCTACTTCTGTTCTCATTCTATGCAGAAGGGTACTGAGTGTGAGGCACTCTGGCTGCAGAGCTCACACTCTTCCTGCATAGTGTGTGGGATGCTACCACAGGAGAGAATGCATTGGCTATCCACGCCTTTCAACAGGACTTCAACTGTGAAGTTCCCATTGGCTCAAAGCACCTCAGTCAATGACAGTTTTTCCAACAGTTATAATAATTGTTCACCCCTATTGTTTTCTTTCTGGGACACCAAGAAAGTTCTATTTTTCCACACAATACACTGCTGCTCACTCCAGAACTCTTATTTTAATATCTCAGCCAGGTCAGTATTTCCTAAAGTATGCTCTATGTGGAATCTAAATCCTGGGGAATAGTAACAATCATTATAAACAAAAAGAAGACAGAGGAGGAGGAGGTAGAAAAGGAGTGGGAGGAAAAGAAAGAAAAAAGTATGGAAGGAAAAAAAAGGTAAAGAAGGTTCTCATCTTATACATTTAGTAAACATTGAGTGAAAAAAATAAAACCCAGTTAATACAATAAGAATTCTCAGCATTTGAAATATCTGAATAATAATGAATGGTAGGAATCTTCAGAGGGAAGATATAACATGCTATTTCACAAATCCATTGGACCATGGATGGGATGGTTACAGTTCTACAAGTTGCAAGTGCCTCAGAAAGACTAGCTCAAAGTTCAAGTAAAGAATGGAATTCGTCTTTTGCCATCCTTGCCAAGCCCTTTGCCTTGGTGTATCACTGTTTCTGTTTAAAGGGGTTATTTTCTGTTAATAATTACCTCAAAGGAAACTTCTATTTGCCATTCCCTGTGTACTTAGGACTGCATCACCTCATGGAGGGATGCTCCTATATTTCTCACCAAGCAGGCTACATGGTTTAGGTGGTACCCCACAACCTTCTTTCTCTGCCTTCTTTAACTTCCTCTTACCCACTGTGTTTGTACCCTGAGGGAACTACAAGTTTATATATCTTTTTGTCTGCCCTTACTTAGGATTGCCATCAGGAACTCCCCCTTCCTAAAGTTTCAAGTTATCTTTTCCTAAATTCCCACTAGCAACATATTTCTGTTCCTCACTGTTACTAATCACATTCAGCAAAACTCGTTTGGATTAAACCAATTGCTACAGGTAAAACAGATCTTTCACACTTACATGATCATGGAATATTGACATTTCTCCATCTCATGCTCAGTAGACACATTATGGGAATAATGACTTATGCTAAGGAATGAAGCCAGGAAAAGAGCCAAGGAAAGGAAGAGCTTTCCCAGGATCCGGGATGACTCATGGGTCATCTTTCTCACTCGGGGAAAATAATTCCTTGAATCCCAACACTTATCCAGGCAATGTAGTCAAGGATATTGAGATATTTGAGGGTGACGGTGCAGTGGAGTTTCTCAGCATGCATGAAACCATATCACTATTGACAACTGCCTACCATAACTGTCATATAGCCTGTTATATATTAACAAATGGTCTTCAAACAAAAGCTTACACTGGGTAAAGAATATCTATTCAACAAATGGTGCTGGGAGAACTGGATAACCACATGTAAAAGACGGAAAATGAACCCAAACCCACATCTCTCACACTTGCAAAAATTGACTCATGATGATTTAAATCTAAGACTGGAAACAATAAGAATTCTATAAGAAAGCCTAGGAAACTCTTGATGATATCAGCTTGGGGGAAAATTTTATGAAGAAAACTCCATTGGCAATTGCAACAACAAAAATAAGTAAATGGGACTTAAGCTGAAAAGCTTCTGCACGGCTAAGGACACAACAATCAAAGCAAACAGACTACCTTCAGAAAGGGAAAAGTTATTTGCATGTTGTGAATCTGACAAAGGGTTGATAGAATCTACAATGAACTCAAATTAATCAACTAAAAAGAGCAAATAACCCCATTTATCACTGGACAAGAGATACAAACACAACCTTTGCTGAAGAAGACACATGAATGGCCAATAAACACATGAAAAGGTGCTCATCATCCCTAATTATCAGAGGAATGCAAATCTAAACCCCTTTGACATATCACCTAACCCCAGTGAGAATAACCCACATCACAAAGTCCCAATGCTAGAGATGCTTTTGAGGGTGTGGAGAAAAGGGAACACTCTTACGCTGTTGGTGGGATTGCAAACTACTACAGCCTCTTTGGAAAGAGGTATGAAGAATCTTCAAAGAATTCAAAGTAGACCTTCCATTTGATCCCACAATCCTATTACTAGATATCTACTCAGAAGAAATAAAATCATTTTATCACAAGGACATATACACTAGTCTGTTTATTGCAGCTCAGTTCACAGTTGCCAAGATGTGGAATCAACCCAAGTGCCCATCAACCCATGAATGGATTAATAAACTGTGTTATATGTATACCATGGAGTACTATTTAGCCATAAAAAACACGGAGTCTTCACATCTTTTGTATTAACCTGGATGGAGTTGGAGAACATTCTACTTTGTAAAGCATCACAAGAATAGAAAAGCAAGTATCCAAATGTACTCAATACTAATATGAAACCAGTATATGAGCAAATACCCACACAAGAGAAAAACACAATTAAACTGCAGTTGGGGGCAAGGAGGTAAGGGAGGGGTAGAAGAAGGAGGACTTGGTAAGCTCTTACCTAACGGGTGCAATGTGAGGATATATGGCACACCTCCAGGGTGAGGGCCACACTACAACTTAGACTTTACCTTACAAACCCAAGCCATGTAACCTAATCATCTGTACCCTCATACTAAACTGAAATAAAAGAAACAAGGTGTGGTGGCTCACACCTATAATCCCACTGACTCCCACTGAGGCTGAAGTGAGAGGCTCACTTGAAGCCAGGAGTTGGAAACCAGCCTTGGTAATATAGTGATACTTTTCTTTTTTAAAAAAAAAAAAAATTAATTAGCCAGACATGGTGGTACATAACTAGTCCCAGATACAGGAGGCTGAGACAGGAGGATCACTTGAATACAGGAGTGAGAGGCTGCAGTGAGCTCGACTACACACCTGCACTCTAGCCTGGGTAAAAGAGTGAAACTACCATGGAAAGAAAGAAAAAAGGAAGCAAGGAAGGGAGGGAGGGAAGGGAGGGAGGGAAGTAAGAGGTCTACTTTAAAATATGTTGGGGGAAAGTTGCAGGACGTACACCCACCAAAAAATTCATTTTCACTGTACTTACAAACAGTTTGATATCATATGTTGGGTGTTTTCTATGTAGTTACCAGGCTAAGAATAACCTATTTTACTTCTTCTTATAACTCACTTCATATTGATCTCATATTCTTCCCAAAAATACTGATTATTTTTCACTTAACCAGATAATAAGGGCAACTCTTCCATACTCGGCAACTTGGTCCTCAAGCTACTGTGTCCTAGAAACAAGATGCGTTTCCTTGCCCTGTGTGGTAAGTGGGTGATGGAACTCTTACTGCTTCCATGGAATTACTTGGCAATTCTAGGAGCCGCAACTATATTACATTAATTCAGAGTGCTAGGTAATTTAAATTCTCCCCAAGTAGTAATCATTAAGATTTTTCATTTAAATATTACCACAGTGACTTTTATGCAAATAAATCCCCAGGAGCCAATACATGATTTCCAAATTAAATTGCCTTTTCTTTGCTAGGATGAGTGGCAACTCGGGAAAGAAATGTACCTCATTTTCTCTGGAATATAAAATATTCCAAACTGCAAAAACGAAAGTTTGTAAAGGAAATGTTAGAAATAATTTCAAGAAAATTTCAGACACCAGAATGAGTGTTTGGCCTTCAATAAAAGCAAGTGAACCAGAATCCTTATAAAGTGCTATCTTTTCTTTTCTTAAGAGGGCTGCCTATATTTTCCCAGCTGGGTAGGAACAAAAATGAAAAAGAAAACAACCAGTAAAAAAAGAAAATGACTCTTTTCCAATTGATCATACAGTTAGGTCACTACCATAAATCTGAATTATATCTCCAGCAGTGGTTCTCAACCTTCCTAATGCCGTGGCCCTTTAATACAGTTCCTGTGTGTCCTGACCCACCAGTTGAGAACTGCTGGTTTATAGCTTACTGATTATGGAAAGATCCAAAAAAAAAATCTAAGTTGATCATTAAAAAAAATTAAAAACTCTGGTTAAGAAATTAAAAGACTTTTGCTGTTTTGAACCTGCACTAGCCAAAGCTAACGGACTCTACTAGAGTTGTAGTGACTTTTGTGGGGAGAGATTTTTTAGCCGTCCTGACTCTGCAATTTAAGTAAGTCGGTGGCAGCTTTTAACCCCTCTCCATTTCAGAGTGACTTAACCTCTTTCAACTTCAATTTGCTTGTCTTTAAATGTGGATAATGATAGTACCCCCTACATCGAGCTGCCGTGGGAATTAAATAAGGTAATGTCTGAGAGGGCTGAAGCGCTTATCACACAGCTACTCAATAAATCTTAGTCACTGTCTTCTCTGACACGAGTTATGATTTAGTTAGCAGGCCCTCTGACCGAAATTTGAGTTAGAATAATAACTCAAGCAATTACATCTAACCAAAGCAAAGAACTTCAAATACATATTTAAAGAGAAACCTATGGGTTTACACTTCTCCAAAAGCAGACAACAACCCTGCTTGGGAGAGATGCTGATTGCAGCCAGGTAACCAGAATGTGGTGTCGTCACTGGGGAGTGGACAGGCTACACGCCAGAGACCGGAGTGCCCAGCTCTGCTCCAGACACTAGTCACAGACTCAAGGCTTGTGAAGGCCAACATCTCAACTGGAGACTGTATGTGCCTGAGAAACACCACACATTGCTTGGTAAAACTGCCACTCTGTGAATAAGAGGTTTGTGCTAACCAAAGAGAAACAAGATTCTTTGTGCAAGATCTTTGCACAAAGATTGCTAGACCATAATACTTTTTAAACATGAAAGGGAAAAACATTATAAAGCCTAAGAACTTGAGAAGGAGTTTGCCTGGTCATCTGGAAAATTTGAAAATATTCTTCTAACAGAGAGTTTGAGGATTTCTGAGGAAAAACCATCACTAATTATCATAGCATACACCTCTAAAGCTATCGGCTTTATTTTATTCTCGTGTGAAAAAGGTTATTTCATGAGACATCAAAGTTTTGAAGACTTCACAAAATAACTATGTTTAGTTTAAAAAAAAATAAGAACTACGACTTGAAGCATTGGTACACTGAACAACCAACAATCAGAAAAGTGTATTTCTGTGAGTCATTAGCAATATGAATGGACAGTCAAGTCATTCTTTAAAGGAACTATGTATATCATTGATAATAGTGAACTTTCCAAGCCCACATGAGATTTTTGAGGGGTATATAATAGCAACCATTTTGTGAAAATTTTTTTGGATTTATGGGACAAAATTATGACTGCGAAAGCTCAAAACTCATTATTTTAGTTATTTAAAAATTGCTTTAAAAGCACATATGAACATACCTGTACAAACATATGCACATACATGAATCAGAAAAATCACTTACTGTCATTTCATTCATGCTCAGAAGCAAAGGGCTGGGTGGCAAAGTACCGAGGCGAAATTTGAAACCATCTTCCAAAGTCATTCCCCAGAACTGGCTATAGTTCTGTGCTATCCATCTGCCTTACAAATAAAGGAAAAAGAAAAATGTGTATAGGTTATATGATAACACTTTCCTACATTGTCATATGTATTTCTGATATTATTCAGCAACAAATCTCACAAAGTGGGAACTCTTACTGTAGGCTAGCTTTCTTTATATAATTATACATTACTGATTTATAATCAAGGCTATAAGTTGCTCTTCCTAAGTTAAGTCCATTTCCATTATTTTAATGACTCATATAAGAATCATAAGGCCATATCAATGTAGACTAAAGCACATGAAATCTTCACATACTCTAAAGAGATTAAGTGGTAATAATGCCAATAGATGCAGTTTCCTTTCAATGCCATTGAATGCATTAAAGAAAGAAGATTGACTATACAGAAATGTACTTATAAATTAAATAGTGTAACCTATTTCCTTTATAATTTAGATTTGAAAAGAAGTTGATCAGGAAAGAAAAAGCAACCATGACAAATTGAGAACAAAATAATTATACTTTAACAAAATGACAACAGTGCTAATTAATTAAATATTAAAATATCCTTTCTTATATTAAGTGAGTTAGTTTGTGTTAAATGCTAAATGTAAATTTAGGTAACAAAAAGTGTACATTTTTCTAGAGAAATATTTTGTATTCTTACATAGGGAAAGGAACTTTGTTTCTAAAATTTGACATTGAAATTTGAAGATAAAAATTTCTTAAGAGATGATAGTAAATGAAAAAGGAAAAAGATGAAAATCATTTAATCAATGCTTTTTAAAGTTATCTACATCTTGGGTGGTGCCTGTGGCTCAAGGAGTAGGGCACCGGCCCCATATGCCGCAGGTAGTGGGTTCAAACCCAGCCCTGGCCAAAAACTGCAAAAAAAAAAAAAGTTATCTACATCTTGGGGGCAATATATCTTCAATACTTAAGTCAAATCTAAACTTTATCCCATTGTGTAATGCAATAGACCCTTAAATGTGATTGAAATTCCACTCAATTTTCAATAATTTGCTTAGTGTGTTAACATTTTTCTTTTATAAGATCTGTTCATAAAATTTTAGCAACTTTCAGCTACAATTTAAAGTGCAATCTTTATTACCTAAAGAATTTCAATAAGGAAACCTCTGAATATATTAGATATCATAGTATAATTCAAAAGACTAATAGGAGTTTTCTAGCGCAAAATTGCGACATTAGTAAAGTATGGTTTTTTTTTGCCTATGCTGGTTGTTTTCAAAAACAAGCCAGAGACATAGATCATTTAATTAAGCACTTAATTTGGTAATCAGGAGTGAGAATTTTTTAAAAAATAAAATAGAAGTTAGAATAAGAAATAACAGAGTTTATTTCAATAGTGAGATAACTACTGTTTTTCTCTCTCTTCCCTTCTGTGTCTGTGTATGTGTACACTGTATAACCAAGAAAAATATATGTTTTACTGTGAGCTATACTCAAAAAAGTATGAAAGGCAGTAGCATCCTTGACCTAGACTTAAAATTTTCCTTTTAATTCAATTAAGCATTTATTGAAATTTCTGAATTTATCCTGTTCTCTGATAAACACTGGAAACATAGATATGAATAAATTTATCTACACCCAAGAAGTTCATACCCTAACAAAGACTAAAAAAGAAATGACTTAAATGTGTATTCTTTATTAGCAGTAGGTCAAATATGATCAGCGTAGAAGATTCAAACATGCTTGAAGGAGTTGGTACTTTTTTTTTTTTTAATAGAAAGTGAATTTAGGCAGCACCCATAGCTCAATGGGTAGGGCACTGGCCACATACACCGAGGTTGGCAGATTCAAACCTGGTCTGGGCCAGTTAAAACAACAGCAACAAAAAAATAGCCGGGTATTGTGGCAGGCATCTGTAGTCCCAGCTACTTAGGAGGCTGAGGCAAGAACCCAAGAGGCTAAGGCTAGAACCCAAGAGTTTGAGGTTGCTGTGAGCTGTGATGCCACAGCACTCTACCCAGGGTAACAGCTTGAGACTCTGTCTCAAAAAAAAAAAAAAA
>NW_003852430.1:3057123-3057336 GCF_000181295.1 Otolemur garnettii | reverse complement strand
AAAGAATGAGAATAAGGTTGGCAGCTAGATGTGAAAAGAAGAGAAGAGAGCATTTATTCTAAAAAAAAAATAACTAGAACAAAGCATGTATGTTTGAAATTGGGTGGCATATTTTGAATATAGAAAGTAAGTTGTATGCTTAAACTATGAGGGGGACAAGGACAGAGGGACTGACGAGGGTTTAAAACGGGAGTTAGTAAAGGAACATTTGAG
>NW_003852430.1:3054430-3056996 GCF_000181295.1 Otolemur garnettii | reverse complement strand
TAGATATCTGAGAGAAACTGTGAGTGTGGGAATCAGGAACACCTAGTGACTGAAAGTGACAAGGAAGGAAAAAAAATAAACTAACTTCAATTTTCTGGCTTAGTTGGCCAGATGGACGGAGATGCCAATAAAGAAACTTTGGTAGATGTTAATCCTTTTGGTTTGGGTTGTGCTGAGTTTGAGAAAGCAGGGAGATGTCGAGGCAAACTTGCCAAGTAGACTGGATTTTGAGTTTATAAGAAAACTCAAGTAAAGATACATTAGATTAAAAATGGCAACAAATTATTTGCACTACTTTTCATCCAGAAGTCTATTTCTCTAACCTTTGAATGTGGACTGGCCCCACACTTGCTTTGTCCAATAGAAAGCAGTAGAATTGATACCCTGCATCACTCAAGAGAGGACTTTTTTACCTTCCATTTGTGAACTGTTGGAACTATGAAAAGAAGCCCAGGCTAGCCTACTGGAGATGCATGGCCCAACCACAACCAGTGCCAACCTCTAGGCATGAGAATTAGGCCAGGCCACACAATTCAGCCTCAGGGGAGGCTCCAGATTTCCATAAACACACCGTGATCCCAGAAGACACTGCTAAAGAAAGCCTCAGCTGAGTCCATTCCAAATTGCTGATTCAAACAATTGAAAACTAGTTTTAGACTGCTCAATTCTGGAATGGTTTATTGCACAGCAGCAGATACTGAAGCAGTATGCAGCTCCCTTGGTCCCACTACCTTGCTTATGACTACTTGGGTCACTAATTGGACATTTATATTCTTCCCTGTCATCGGAAATCCTTTTATAAAGGTATGTCATGTTGGCTCCACAATGAGATGGTGAATTCCTCTAAGACAGAAGTGATTTATTTGTAACCCCAACAGCTCCACAAATAGAAGCCATGGTTTACTTATATCAATTGGCTGCATTGAAAAATAAGATGCTTCAGTAAGCACTGAAGTACATTATGTAGAATAAAGAGACTTGGATCTAAAATACTGTCAAGACGCAGGAAAGAGACTTTTCAAACAAAGATTGTATATTTCCAGGTGGGCTATTTTTAAAAGCACTTAACAGATACTGAATGGTATAATATTATCTTATGAAAACTATTAGAGTATCACGAAGCAAGAATAGCTCAGAATTAGAACTTTCTTATAAAGTCAAGGATTTTCTCCCCCCCATAAATAATTATAGTTTTATTCATTTTCTTCATAGCTTTTTCCTTTTAGTCAATGTTTTTTCTTTGATCTGTGTATGTTTCCTTTTCCTCCAATTACACTTCACTTTCTACTCATTTACAGTCATGCAATGTTTTAATGTTTGCTACCAAAATGCAAAGCCTATGCCTCTTAACTAGGCCTAGAGTAAGCTCAAAATAAACCAGCGATGGAAAGAAGCTTCTTCCTGTAGCATTTCTAAGACCTTCTGTGCTCTCAATGCACTGTCTCAGCACACTGCTTTAGACTGTGTGTGCTCATGTACTCTGTGACAGTGCTTACTGTTTCTTGGAAATGTTTGCTAATTAGGTCCAACATTCAAATCCTTTGAGGAAGCTCATTCAGCTAATTTCTCAAAATGATGCATACTCTTCTGTTCCTTGAGTGATTTAAATATCGTTTAGCCACAGAAAATTATAATTGATTTTTTCTAGAAATCCATAAAAAGTCATCAAGTTATCACCTAAAATATCAGCTACATACACGCACACACTCACACAGAGTAAGAGAGAGGTGTTGAAAATAGTTTAAGAGTATTAAGTCAACAAATGTGATTTCCTGTATTTTATGACTTCCAAGGAAAGACTTCGGGTACACTGAAATTCAGTGTCTTCATTGTGCTGGGAAACATAACATCTGTTTGTGGAAGGAAATGATAATTCTCTTTCTAAAAATCGCATCTCAAGATTATTTTACTTTTTGAGTCACTTCATAATAGATCTTCTTAAATGAAGTCTATTCCAGAATGTGGAAGATGTTATCGGTATTCAGAGATGTGATAAACGAAAGTGAAGAAGCTCTGAGGCAGATAGCAGCCAGTCTATGAATCTTTCTTTCAGTTCTGTAAAGAAAGCCAGGGTTTGGGACCCACATCCTAATCCCTTTCTATGAGCCGGGATGCCACCTAATTGATGAATCTGTAGAACACCAAACAGTTGTTTCCAATGTTTAAGTGTCAGTCATCGCTATCTTCAAGTTGACTAGCAAAGGAAAGTGGCTCAACTGAGAATGAAATTGCTGGACGTTAAGTTATGTCAGTGAAGTTGTCCAGATTAACTTGTTATTTGGGGGATCATTGAGACACCTCCTTATAATGTCAGATTCCACCAAGAGTACCTAAGTATGTGTCTGGCTTGCTCAGAACAGCAGCACAAGGTGAGATGGTTAGCACAAATAAATCAATTTTGCCAACTCCCTAATTTTGCCTAAATACTTATCCAAAGTAAAGCTCCCTGTGCTCCCTTTAACACCATTATGTTCCCAAAACCAGAGATGCTGGCGTGGATGTGGAGAAAAGGGAACACTCCTACACTGCTGGTGGGAATGTAAACTAATATGTTCCTTTTGGAAAG
>NW_003852430.1:3052869-3053918 GCF_000181295.1 Otolemur garnettii | reverse complement strand
GATTGCATGTGAAAACCCCACACTGTACCCCAGAAGTGCATTAATGTACATAGTTACCATTCAATAAAAAAAAAAAAAACACCATTATGTTGCTCTTTCCTAGATGATTCATGACTATGTCCTAAACTTCTTTTTATTTGTGCATTTTAATTTTAAATGACTTAATGTTTACCTTTGCATTCCAGTTTTACACACTTTCCATCTCCCTTCTCACCTCTCTCCCACTTTTTCTTTTTAATTAACGAACATTTTTAGATAGTCAATAGATTGTTTGAACACTGGAGAATAGATTTGTGTGCCAAGAAGCATTTAGAGCAAGACTTCTCTTACCCATAGTCTCCTTTATTGACATTTTCAATTAATTCTGGACGAACAAGGCATACGTGCTGGGAACATTTCCACTGCTGCCCGGAGCACGTGCTGCAAAGATACAACAATGACAAAAGTGGTCTGGCCTTTATGAAGTATGTTTCAAAATCAGCAGTAAGAGTTGCACATGGTCAAGGCATAAAACATAATTTTTTAAATTAGTGTTACTCAGATGGCTATTTGATTCTTAGCCAAAGTGCCCATAAAACATACATTAGCTACCACTCAATATGCCTTTATCCTCTGCCCCAGGCAATTAATAAATGAGATGATCACACATCCGCTGAAGTTTGAAAACATAAAGCAATTCGAAAAGCAGGTTCCTATACTTATATTTGGAAACTTTCTGCAGGTTAATCTTTTTAAAGTAGCAGATTTTTATACATCGTTATTGTGCTCAAAAAAGCACACATTTGCCTACAGTGTATCAGACTGCTTATTATTACAAGGTATATTTAATGCAGGCCTGCTGTTATGATGAAGTTTCATTATCCAGAAATAATGAGAAAACTCAAGCATTAAAGGATGTATTCATGATTCGATTCTCAATATTCACTAAAATTAAATATGGTCGTAAAAAGTTACAAATAGGTGATGTTTTATGACATATGCTTCTGCCTATATGTGTTTAAATGTGTGTTTGTATGTCTTGTTTCACAAATATTCCTTTTATTTGAAGC
>NW_003852430.1:3050983-3052644 GCF_000181295.1 Otolemur garnettii | reverse complement strand
TGAATTCTGGGAGTGGCCCATGAGCTTTTATCTTTAAATTGTCTATTATGTTCCAACAGAGAAGATTTGCAAAGCACCAAGGCTAGATTACCAAGGAATTAATCACTCAAAACATAATTAATATTCTAAATATGTAAACAATATAATAGTATTTGAATCAATTTATGGCATTTCACATTAAAAAATGAATCAAGTCTCATAAATGATAATAATTAATTGGATAGGACTAGAACAAGTAGCTTAGAGCTTTGAACCAAAATATCAAGTCATGTCATTGAATTTATTTCACAGAGATAAAGGATTTGGATCAGGGGAAAATTCATGAAATCAATAACATTGTAGCCATTTATTAGTCTACCAAATCCAAATGTTTCTCAACTACTAACTGAAACTACTTGTGAACTAATTTGCCCAATTATATAAATTACTCAGAAGAGATCAGTGGGGCATCATCAGATGAATGACATCAGTAAGATGTGAAAATAGGACGTTGGTTATGAATTAAATCCCTTTTGAAAATATAACCTGTTAAATTTAAAATTAACACTGAATTAGCAAAAGGGACTCTACTTTGTCTCATGAAACTTTTTTTGACAGAACATGTCATTGATATATCACATCAATGATCTCAACTCAAAATAGATTCTAATTCTTTATTCATCAAACCACAAGGGAAAATACACGTTTAGAAAGTATTCCAAGGTAGCCATTTTACTTTCTAGCCACAAGGTCATAAAAGCCACTTAAAAATCATCCATTATTTGATTTTCAAAAAAAAAAACTGTTTCATAGGAAACATTTCATGACTGCCCCTCCCCCAGATGTACTATGTTTCACCGTTTAATGTTTTATTTTATGAATTTAGTTTTTAGGTGTTTACATTTATTTATTCCTTTCCCATCAAATTTTGACACTCTGCAATCACGGGGCAAGAGAAGGAAATTCCCCTATCTCCTGACCTCAGGGTTCCTAATGCAGTGAGCCCAGGAGAAGGGGAAGATTTCATTTTCAATCAAATTTAGAGATACAATTTTTACACAAATTAGACGCCTTTAATAACTGACTTGATGATATTTTTGTAACTTAGAGAAGCCCTAGGAGGTTTTATTAACTAGGAGTAGCAGCAAACTTACGCAACTTATCCAAGTTTTCATGTAAGGGAAGGGAAAGTGTTTCTCTGACAATTCTTATAAGGACAGTGGGGTTTAAAAACAAGAAGCTGATTTTTAATCATACCTCATGAATCTTGAATATTCAAGATTTAAATTACATGGATAAAGGAAGAAATGACCAAGGTCCTAAAGGAAAAAGATACCCCTTTCTCTAACTTGTAGGCCAACTGATAATTTTAAACTCTAGAGAATGCCCTTAGTAGGCCTACCCCCAATCATTATCACTATTCTCTCAGGTTAACCAAATCTTCACTTCTTGGTCATCTTTCCCTAATATAAAGTCAGAGTTAACTATGAGATTCTATGTTCACTTTACTCAAACTCACTGGAAAATTGTTCTCTTAAGCAAAAGCCACATCAGTTACATCTGACCTTGGCTGAAGCTCTACAACAGTAAAGCATCAGCTTCAACAAAAACTGAGACCCATTCACTCACTCCTTTGCTGCCTCCTTTCCAACTCCAATGTGTTCCTCAATCTCCATATGGCA
>NW_003852430.1:3027620-3049583 GCF_000181295.1 Otolemur garnettii | reverse complement strand
ATAAGAAATAATAATAATAAAAGAAGCAGGGAATTCAGGAGTGGATGCTGTCAAGAAAAGCAGGGTAGAAAGGTATTTCATACACACAAGACGATCAGCTGTGGACAGTATTGGTGAGAGGCCAAGGATAAGAAAGCAGATATCTGAATACTGCATTTAGTAATGTGGGCGTGGCCAGTGACGCTGCCCAGAGATCTCCTTGAAGTAGCAGAGAGTGACATCCTGTAGGAATGGGTTGATGGGAGATATGGAAATAAGAAAGCAAATTTTTTCTTTCAGATATTTCACCATTAGAAGGAAGAAGGACATGGGATGTTTACTGGACATGAAGTTAAAGGAGGCCCTTTTTAAAGTTGAGAGACAAAAATGCATTTTGCAAAGTTAAGTCAGGAGAGAAGAAAAAAAGTGATGCCGAGAGAGAGAATTTTAAGGGTAAAGATCTTGAGACTATAGAAGATGGGACTCAGAGCTCAAGAGGGGGAGTCTATTCAATGTTAGCATAACCCTTATAGAGGTAATCCAAAAACTGCTGGGAGAGATATGGGAGGATTCTTGCCTGGTAGCTTATTTTCCCAGTAAAATATATCTGAAGCACTTCAGAGTAAGTTAGTAAATTGGTTACGCAATTACTATTAATATTACTATTGGTTACACTTGGTAGCATCTTGACCAAAATAAAATAAATAAAAATATATAATAAAACAAAAATTAATTGCTACCAAAATTAAGGGAGTTTTGCAACTTTAACAACCTTTAATGCAGAATTAACCAAATCATATATTTAGAGAGTGAAATAGTTGGTCTCATCGATTGAGAACAATATGTGACATAATATCTGTAATTTATTTTTAAATACTTCACCAAGGTGTGTTATAAATGTCTGTGCTAGTCTGAACTGTGCTGTAGTAAAGGCAGTTACTTGCTCTAATCAGGAATCGTGCCCCAGGGGTGGTCAGTAGCATTCATTCTGAGCTGCTCCCAGTGCTTCCTTTATCCGTATTTTGATCAACACTAGAGTATTAGTATAATAAATGTCAGAATTGGGCTTTCATTCGTTAAATCAGTGGCTTATTAATCAGCATAATGGAGATAAGTTATCAGCTGTCTTTGGTTAAATTAATAGCATTTAATTTGTGTTTAGCTAAAATATTTCAAAGTCACACGTCACTCTTGTACAGTTTAGATGTATCTCTTAAGTTCAGAAGCCTGTGCTCATAGGCCTCCTGTCCTAGGATTGATCTTTGTCCTCCAGCCAACTGGGTAGGAACATTTATCATTGCCTGATGCCCACTGTAAGGGTAGCAGAATCCTACCTCTGTAATATTTTCATATGTGCCGCCAGTGAATTTTTCACACATGTAGATGTGGCAACACCTCAAAGGCCAGGAAGCCGAGACTTCCTAAAGCTTACAGAGGTTGAATGAATTAGTTTGTGTCAGATTTTTATAATAGTCAGTATGTGTGGCAGAGTTTAGACTCCGACTTAATTTCATTATTATATGGTTAAGGAGGTTGTGAAAGAGTAAATAACCCTTATCCAAATCAGATGTGTCAGTGGTTTGCATACATTTTTTACGAATGCAAACATACTGTGCATAATCAAATTAGCCCAAGTCTGCTCACAACAGATGGCATACTAGACTGTTTCCTTAATATCTGCTACACCAAAAGAGTATGTCTAGAGAATCCACCCTGGCTCTGTTTCAAATTCTATTTTAGATTTTCGGTAGCTGACGTTTGAAATCCTCCAATTCCTGGATATTACCCAGATATGGGTTGAAAAAAAAAAAAAACAAAGGAAGAGATTTACCAATATATCCTCTTCTTAATTTATCGTAAAGGGACATATTTTTTAATCCTTAGGATAAAGTACGTAGTTTTAAGTCATTGATTTAAAGACACAGTCAAAAGGACTAGATAACTCCATGTACTTAGATCATTGAAAAATAATACCTAATTGATCAGTGAATAAAAAATACAGCATCTCCAAGTTGCTTTATACAGGCAAAAATAGTACAAATAAATGCCAATGACTTTTTATTGTCATTAATTGTCCACAATTTTAATACTGCATAGCATTCTTCTTTTTAAGCAGTTACTTTCCAAAGCAATATAAAAACAAAAAAAAAATGATCTTTGTGAAAATAGTTACAGTCTAATGTGAACTTTTCCCTACTAAATAAAATGATTAATTGCTTCTCTCTATAATGAATTGGGTAAAAAATATATCTGGAACCTAAGTTCTACCTAAAATGTGACCTTAAATTACAGTCTTAACAACATTCTAGTTCTCAGGCAAAACTGAATATTGAAGAAGTAGCAGCCAACTCCTTTTGTGAAGAGGCTCTATTTCTTAATAAGGAAAGCTCAGATGCATTTTAGCACATTAAAAATATGATAGTTTAATACTATGATATTAAGACTCATGCTAATATTAAACTGATAACAATAATAACATTCATCAAAAGGCAGACATGTAGAGAGTCCCTGTGTTTTTAGATTATTCTGCATTCTTCATTTGTGTCAGAGGATGTTGATTGTTACCAGTATCATTTCCTACTTTTTGTGTACAGTAGAACCCAATTTATAGCTAGCACATCACCACATAGCTAAGCAAAACAAAGCAAATCAAATTTTGGTGCTCAACCTCTCTTGACCATTGGCATGGCCGTGTTACTGTTCTGGCCAGAGATGTCCACTTCTGTACTCTAGGATGTCTCCTTACTATACAGGGACCATATCTTCCCTTTGTCATTTCTTTGAGTGGGTCTTCAATATGATTTTGAGGGCATGAGAAGCCAAATTGAATCCTGAATAAAAGGTCGTGTGCTAGCAATGGTGGAGCACAAAGCTAGAAGGAACCTGGTCTCTAATGACCCAGCAAATCCAGGCAAAATATTGTTTATGTTAAAAATGTGTACGTTAACTAGGGCTGTCTCCAATCTTATGCAGTCTTCTCTGGTACAGAGTATTCGCATTTATTAAACAGGTATTAACTATTTTAATGTACCCAACTTTCCAGTTGAGAATGTGGGATTATGGTACTGGCCACATTGACTCCACAGGTGGCATATTGCTCACGTGCAATAATCTTCTTACTCATATAGATCATAAGTTTCTAGAGTCCTAGAAATACTTTTTTCATATCACTCTCAATGCTTACCATGTGATGGATACATAATAAGCTTTAAATACTATCAATTACTTTTGTTAAGCTGCCAACTTCTGAAAGAAGGTATGAACTGCTTATTGAAAATATGGATAAATAATAGTACTTTATAAATATCTTTTAAAACTACTTGATATAGGAAAAAAATCATGGTTTTGAAAATATTTTTATTCTTTCAAATGGTATGGGAATAAAATTAATATTTAATTTAACAAATAATATGTTAATATTATATAACAAATTAATATTTGTTAATATTAATTTAACAAAACATAGCTAGGCAATTCAATCTAAATTCAACCAGTGTTTATTTATACTAAGCAACTTATTCTTCATGGCATAGTAATTTTTTTATCCAATAAATAAACTACCACACTTAATCCAAGAAGCTTTCTATATAATTGACATAAAGTGATTCTCCTGTTTTTTTTTTTTCTTTTGAGACACAGTCTCACTATGTTACCCTCGGTAAAATGGCATGGCATCACAGCTCACAGCAACCTCAAACTCTTGGGCTCAAGAAATTCTCTTGCCTCAGCCTCCCAAGAAGCTGGGATTACAGGCATCTGTCACAACGCCCAGCTATTTTTTGTTGTTGATGATGCTGCTGTTGTCATTGTTGATCAGCAGGCTTGTGCCGGGTTTGAACCTGTGCCATAACCACTGTACTACAGGTGCCGAGCCTATTCTCCTAGTAGGAGAAGACACCGTAGGTTAAGTAAGCCAATGAACAGCATGCTACTCTTAGTAGATTTAACTTGCACTATAGTTGGGTTATAGCTTTCATTTGAAAGTATGGGTTTTATAAATTGTCTTCATAGCAGGGCTGAGTACATTGGATACTTTTTCTTCCATTCTTGAGATACTTTGCTAAGAAGAATGTGTTCCAGCTCTGTTCATGTAAACATGAAAGATGTAATGTCTCCATCTTTTTTTAAGGCTGGTTAATATTCCATGGTGTACACAGTTAACCAGTTTGATGCAAGTATTTCAAATTGTATATAAAACCAGCACATTGTACCCCATAATTTCATTAATGTACATAACTATGATTTAACAAAAAAAAAAAAAGAAAGAAAGAAAGAAGGAAAGAAAGAAAAGCATGCTACATAGGGTATGCTATAGAGAAGTCTACCTGTTAAGTATCTGTTGTGCAAGGTTCCCTAAAAGGTGAATTTCCCCTGACTGCAGGGCCCAATCCTGTGAGAAACTATGTGCCCATCAGGGACATGATCTCTAACTGATCCTGGGCCTGGGGCTCTTTGTGATGCCCTATGTGTCATCATCCTGTTGTCAGTATGTTATCAGCATGTTCTTTAACTTCACCAGTTCTTTAATGATCATACCAACAGGACAAAACAGGGCAGTTCAACCAAAAATGGAAATGCTTCCATTTTAATAGAAATCATCTTCTTTCAAAGCCAAAGTAAATACAACACTGAGTGACTTAGGGTTTCCAGGCACAGTTGTGTCTATTTTGTACAACAAGAAGGAGCTCTGCTGACCGAACCTACAGACAGACTGACCTCCATCAATAAATGTGAGAACTATCTCAGGGAGAAAATAGCAAGAGATGGAGCATAGGACAAAATGGAAAATACAAGTGGTACCAAAAGGGGATATCCAAAATTTACTTCCAACTGATGGTTGTCATGTAAGACCCATGAGCTCAGGATTGCCAGAGCTTTCACAAGTACCTAAAAATCTGAACTTTTAAATGAAAATGTCTCAGGTTTAGATGTTTCTAATTCTTACTAATGCTATTTCCTTCTGGTTTCATTTTTTGTTTTCTATGTGGATCATCATGTTGTCTACAAATAAAGATTTTATTTCTTTTCTTCCGAATGCTTCATTTAGATTTTTTTTTTCTTTTAAAGCCTTAACAAGGATCTCTTTGTTAAATAGTAGGAAATCTAATAGACATCCATGTTTTGCATAATTTGCAATTGTACAGCAAATTTGTTAAATATATTCCACCCTTCTCCCACAAACTTGACTGTGATTTTCATGGAATCAAGAGCTTGTCTTTTTTTTTTCTCCACGGTGTCCCCAGCCCTAAGTACAATGCCTGGCACAGCAGAGATACTCAAGGAATAATTTTTGATGAATGACTAGATCTCTCATTTCTATAATAGCATCTGCCACTTTGTAGGATTAAATAAACATTTGCTGAGCTATTTATTGTTAAAAAGGAAAGGCCTTGGATAAATAGCAATTTTGTGGAAAATTTTAAAATAATACATATGTGTTTGAAAGAAACACATTCTTGATTTTACAAAGAAGATGGTATTATTAAAAATTAAAGCAATGGCATCCTAATTTTGAATGAAATGCAGATTTTGAAATAAAGATTCTCAGTCCCTAGTTTATCTTAAATTTCCCTCTAACTGTACTTTCTGGTCATCATCACCCATTTCTAGTAGTGTGACAGGGCATTGATTAACCCTCAATTTCTGCTGAGGAGATTCGATAAAATGAGAGACAGAAAAATAAAAGTCTCATCTAAGTTTATTTGCAGGGTTTTGTTTTGTTGTTTTTATTCTAGAGCTTGGTTATATTAATTGCTCAAAATCAGTAGCCATCCTCCTATAATTAGACCAATATAGTAAATACACCACTCTCCTTATGTCATATTTAAACACTCAACCTTAGAGTTTTCAACTATTCTATATGAAACTCTCCTTTCCTCTTGATTATTTTAACATCCTCAGACTGTCAAAACAAACCAAAAATAGACATGAAGCATCTATTTGGTATTGCTTAGGCAGGAAGGGTAATGGACTTTATTTTGCTTCTGTCTTAGTTTTAATGACATTGCTATACCAATGAGTCTAATGCTAAGGATTCCTTTAGCCCCACAAAATAGTAAATAAATCTTCAGATGAGCAGGCTTGTAATTTTCATGACATTCTCTTAAGAGATTACACTCAAAAAAGGCTTAAGAGTTATGATGCGAATACATTTGGAAGGAAGGAAGGAAGGAAATGGATGGAGGAAAGGAGAAAGGAAGAAAATAAGTGAGAGAGGGAGGAAAGAAGAGAAGGAGGGAGGGATGGAAAGAAAAGGAAGACAAGAGTTAAATCATTCTTGTATAAGCTGAATGGAGTGTTCAAAGCAAAATCCAGACCAGTAATCAGAGCTATCAGATCAGAACTTTCCTGAAGGTACTGACACCTTGCATCCAAACCAAAGCACTTAGGCAGTCCAAAACTGTATCTTAGCAATAATAATACTCATTTTCATTTCATGGAAAGAAGGAAAAAAAGAAAGAAGAAAAATAGAAAGTTTGTCAGATTTTGTTATTATGCAACAAGGTAACACATAACCATTTTCCCCAAGCCTACCTTCTGGGTACCACGACAGTGTGTGAGGAGGCCATTCTTTCTCTTCACGGCAAAAGGATTTGTAATCAGGACAGCAATCAGAATTTTCCCTTTCACAGAATTTATCACAGTAACACAATGCATTCACCTCATAGAACTGAGTGACACAGCCATCATCTCTGTCTTCACAACAGCCAAAATTTCTACAGTATTGCCCTTGGAAAATGGCTCTTTTGAGTCGACTACCTTCTAACATGGTGTGGTTTCTAGCAAAATAAGCTTCTAAGTCAACTTTTCTTTGAGATAAATACTGCTCCTCCATCCAAATTTCTGTAGTTAAATAAGAGAAGATCAAGATCTTATATCCGGTCCACATTCTCTGTATGTAGGGTACAGTTTCTACTATCTGCTATATCTAATACCCTTAGCCTTGGAGGCTCCTCCTGGGAGCTGGAATTCTAATCATCAAGACACCTCAGTCTGAACCCTGAAACTGATTCTTTACTTGAACTGAGCATATTTCTTGTGGTTAAACATTAATCAAGAATTTCAAAGTTTGCTCAAGACAAATATTAGAAATAGACTACTATTGTTCCTTCACAGTTAAAAATCTAAAATATTTCATATAATATAAAAGTCCTGCATCATCCTCAAAATAATACATAAAGATACATTGAATATTCCTTCTCCCTTAAGAAAGTTTAGATTCTTAAACCAAAAGCCTCCCTGGAATATACATGGCCCAAATTACTGTTGTAATAACCACTGGCAAGGTGCAGGAAATTCGAAAGTCAAAAACATAATGATTCATTTCACCTACTTGCACTGCAGCTAAAATCCACGCTCTCATGAGGCTGCCTCCTAGGATCTGTCATATCAATAACAGTTGCTCTAAATCATGCCCGGTCACAGACTGGCTTGATTTCCCATCTGTACTCCATTTACCTACCAGAAGCTTTTTGATTTCAAAGCTTAGTGGAGCCTCATTCAGCTAGAAATTCCCTAAGGGTGACCTTAGTTCTCTCCCCCTGAGTCCCTAGTTAGCATCAATGTGGAAACCTTCAATGGGACAGCAGTTTATAGTCAAGAAAAGTCAACACAGGGTGCTAATGAGCAGTGTGGGGAGGGAGTTGTAAAGGAAACTCAAAGGTCAAGATGTCTTAGAGTTTCTGCAGAGCTGTGCATTTACAGCAGGTTTGCCATACTGGATTTATTCATTAACTGCAATAACTCCCTGTGGATTAAGGGTAAGTAAGCAGCAGACGATGAGTCAGCAAGAGAGGTTTGGAAGACTAGTGGAAAAGCCCTGTCTTTGCAATCAGAAACCTGGACTTTTGTCCCAAGCCACTGTTTAATTGGCTCCATGACTTTGAGTTCACCATTTACTTCTCTGGTCCTCAGTTACTTTTCTATACAAATGAGGGTCTTCCTCTCCAAGGCTATCTCATCATTCCAACCCTTCAACTTGTTCCCTGACCTTGCTCCATATTCTGTTCAACTCACACCTTCATCTCCATTGTGTCACATTCTTACAGCATCTTCCCCTCAGGCTATAAACCACCTTAGTCTTTCTCCTTTTTAAATTCTACATCCTTAGTTTCACTACTCATAATCCACTTGTCTCTTCAATCCCACACCTGCTGACTTCACTTCTTTGCTATCTGGAGTCACTAAACTACTGTCTACATTAACGCCTACTTATGCCAATGGCCTCCTAACATCCAACTGCCATGGACTGTGTCCAGCCTTATCATACATGCATCTTCTGCAGCATTCAAAGAGGGTAGATCTTAAGTGAGTGGCACCAAAAAAGTAAAGAGAGGGAAGGAAGACATAAAGAGAAAGAGTAACAGACAGAGAAGAAAGAGAAAATGGAAACTATGTGAGGTGGTGGGTAGGTTCATGAGCTTGATTCTGGTGATTATTGTACTGTGTATATGAACGTCAAAACACCAAGTTGTATGCCTTAAACACACACAAATTATTATTTGTCGAAAACACTTCAATAAATTCAGGGGCTAAGAAAGAGAACAGAAGTATGAGTTAGATTAATGGAATTCAAATCCTAGTTCTATCTCTGGCTAGCGGTTTGTCTTTGAGACAGTGATTTACTCTCTCTGCACTTTAGTTTTCTTATCTGTAAAATTTGGATAATAATATTTATTGCCTAAATATTTATCTAATATTTATTAGATGAGTGGAAATTTAAATGACATAACGACACAAAGAATTTACCATATCTCATGTACTAATTATCATTAATAAATATACCCCAACCTAAAAACTTCCTCCTCTGTCTGCTATGCTTTTATTCTCTCCTCATTATTCCTGTCTGAATAATGTCCCTCATTTACCTGCTTACTCCTGGACTCCCTTTCTTCCTTTCCCAGTCAGTGATTATTTGAAATATGCTTTCACTAACCTTTTCAACTCTTCTCTCTGCCCAGTCCTCAAACCTCATCTTACCTCAAACTTCCAAACCTCAATCAACTTAAAAGCCATGGGCTACAAGACCCTATCCCAGGACCCCCAACCTTGCTATCTCGTTGACCTTAATTTATATCATTTTACTCCCAGAGTATATTGGTACAGTCATCTGAGAAAATTTCTTGCCATTGCTCAGACGCACCGGGAACACTCCTGTCTTAGCACCTTCCCACTTGCTGTCCCATCTGCCTGAAACATCCTTTCCCAGATATTCACACGACTTCATCTCTTTCTAGTCTTCTTTTTTAATGACACCTCAGAGAGATCTTTCCCACACTCCCTATCTAAAGTAAAATTTTTTCTTCTGCCCCAGCACTCCTCATTTTCATTCTCTGTACTTCTGACTAACATACTATAATTGTATTCATTGGCCTGATGTGTTCTCTGCATTTCCCTTCTAGAATATAAGCCCTACAAGATCAGGGAATTTTTTCTCTTCTTTTCATTGTTTTATCTCCAGCTTCTAGAAAAGTCCATGACCTAGAGATAAAACATAGTAGGCATTCAGTACATACTTAGTCAATAAATGAGTCAATCCTGCAATTTTCATTTAGTCCCTATACCTTTTCACTGAGTCATACTGGAGATGATTTACTACACCATATGATTGGTGCTACCATAGAATTTTGGATTGTTTTGGTCTTAGTTGATCTCTTAAATGTTCTCATATTTCTTTAATTTGTCTTTCCTTTCCCTTAGTGACTATTATACATAAATCTCCTTTATTTTACAATTTACTCCATCACTTTCTAGAAATAACCTTCTCTAAGAGGTTACCAAGAAAACAAAGATAGCAAAAGTCAATCTCACACTTCCCTGTCATCAAACTCACAAATGTACTTACACTGGCAGCCATCTTTTCACCTTCCTTCCAGACTCAGAATATAAGGTGTCATTTCATCTCATAAATTCTCTCATTGATGCTTTTTAGTCTTCCACCATTTATTTTATTGGCCTTGCCTTGTAGGTCCCATACATCTTAAATCTCTCTATTATCCAATTCCTTTAGTTTGTTAGTAAAGCTGCAGCACAGACTGCTGTCACCCCACCCATATTCCCCCCATCGTTACCATGTTGGTACAAGATGGCTGGAAATCCAACTACGTGGAGTGTTTATTGGCCAGTACATCCATCCCCTCTTCCACACGCAGCATAACAAGCCAGGGTGTTGAAGAATTAACACCTTTGATCCAGAAGCAGCCTTTATTTTATTTATACTTAATTGATAATTCAAAGCTATGGCTTTGAATTTAATTTATGGCACATGACTTGGTGTTTCAAAATATGTATGCATTTTAGGACGGCTAAATGAAGCTAACCAAAGTATGCATTATCCCACATTTTTATCTTTGCTTTTTCAGACATTTTTTAAAGTAGACTTAAAATCTACTCCATTAACAATTTTCAAGGACATGATACAGTTGTTTCCTGGTGTGTGTGTAGAATTGGTTCTAGGACTCCTGCAGATACCAAAACCTGTGGTTGTCTAAGCCCCTTATATAAAATAGTATGGTATTTGCATCTGTAGATTACTTATAATACCTAATACATTGTAAATGTTACACAAATTACTATAATACTGTATTATCTTTATTTGCTTTATTGTTATTTTTTAATTTTTATTGGTTTTTTTTCTCTTTTTAAATTTCAGATTAATATGTGGGTATAAACGATTAGGTTACATTGTTTGCATTTGTAGGGTAAAGTCCTAGTTGTAGTTGAGACCTTCACCTAGGAGGTGTGCTACATGAAAATTAAGTCACCATAAGGAGACAGTTCATGTAGGGAAGTGATCAACCATGGAGGTTCTACTTTATTTGAAGTAGAACTCTTAGAGAGATATTTGGTTTTATTTTCTATAATGACTGTACTAATTTACATTTCCATCAACAATATAAAATTTACTTTTATCCAAATCTTTACCAACACTTGTTATCTTTTGTCCTTTTGATAATAGCCACTCTAACAATAGAGAGGTGATATTTCATTATAGTTTTAATTTGAATTTCCTTGATGACTAATATTGAATATTTTTTTCATGTACTTGTTGAACACTTGGGTGTCATATTTTGGGGGGTTATTATGTTGTTTTGTTTTGTTCTGAGGAATGCCCATTGAAGTCTATTGCCTATATTTTAATATGGTTGTTTTCTTGCTATTGAGTTCATTATTGGAAAGGGTTTTTGTAAAAAATATCTTGGATATTAACTCCTTATCAAATGTATGGTTTGTAAATATATTCTCCAATGCACCTGTTGCCTCTTCACTGTTGTTTTCTTTGCTATGCAGAAACTTTCTAGTTCAATATAATTTAATTTTTTATTTTTGCTTTGTGGGGCATATCCAAAGTGGAAGTAGCCTTTAAATACTATCTAAGGAGACGACATATAAGAACTTCCCTCCCTCTATCCTTATATGTGCTCTCTCTGATAGCCACATCAACATCACCCATATCCTGAGGTCAGAATGAGAACACTATAGTGAGAGGGATTGACATGGGTATTCCTGCTGATGTGTGTACAGCACATGGCTAAATATAGCATTTTATCTGTGTCTGCTAAGTATATCTGCTGATATAGACACAAGCTTTTTAAAATCCCTGCAAAAACACTTCACATTGGAATGACATATTTGTACTTCTTTCAACTAGTGGTTCTTAATAGGTGATGACCCTTCCCTTCACAGTAAGTTTAGTATGTCTGGAGATAGTCTTAATGGGGAGATGCTACAGGCAGCTAGCAGGTAGAGGATAGAGATGTTGCTAAACGTCCTAGAATGCACACTGCAGAGCTTGCAATAGAGAATTAGCTAGCCGAAAATGGCAATGTCACTGTAGATAAACCCAGGTTAAGGTAAAAAAAAAAAATTATTTTAAGAAAGGAACTAACAAGAAACCAGAAAAATTTGGATTTACCTAAAGATTCATCAGATAAATTTCCAACAAGTGGTTGCTTTGAGATATTAACTAATGATAGCAGTACATATATACTAGGAGTGCCACCCTCAAAAAATTTGGGTACAGTGCAAGTATGACTAGAAAGGTTAGAGTTCATCATGTCACACCCTCCTCCAGTTTGACTATTCTCCTTGAATGAGCTATATTTCAGATGAGAAGAAAGGTGCTGCATTTCCTCTTCCGATGATTACTGTTACTACGTCCTCTGCTCAAGGAACAATGGAGGAAGTCAGCAGCAATTCTGATTTTACCTTGGGAAGAATGAAGTTGATCCAATTACCTCACCCAAACAAGATCTTAGCTGGATGCTATGAAAACACACAGTGGATTGTAGTTTACATTTTACATGTTTACAATTGGCACTTTCTAGTATATTTAAATATGCAAAATATAAACTTGAAAGAGGTAATATCATATTCTACCACAACCATTTTACCTGCTCTGTGGTTTTGTTGGGACATGACATAGCTCCTTTTTCAAAGTAGTGCAAAGTGTTGAGAGAGAGAGAGAGAGAGGGAGAGACCAGGAAGCTCTTGCTGAAAATAATTGATCTGGTTGGCTTATATACTATCACTACAAATTTAATATTTTAAATTACAGGGTCAGCAAAAATTTACTTTGGTAGTAAGCATTCTTTGGTAAGATAACTTAAATAATATTAGTTCACTTTGGGGAATGGGGGCCTGTTCTCTTCATTTTGATGAGAGATCTACGATGATATTGCAAGTTGATAAGAAGGACCAGTTGGGGTGGCAAGGAATGGGCAGGGATAGATCGGCTGAGAACCCAGTGCTTTTTCCTTACATGTTGGTTACCGTTTTCTATTTCCACTTCAGTGAACTAATTCAAATTTCAGAATAAGGAATTTCAATGAGACATAAAGGAAATTTTCTGAAAGCATTAAGCTACAATGAGACATAAAGGAAATTTTCTGTAGCATTAAGCTACAGAGAGAAACTGGAGCATTTTATACATAATTATAATATACATCAGTATCTAGATATGTATATGTCTGTGTCACATAAGAATATAAGTGTGTGTTTTTCATATGATCATTGCAACAGTCTGTGATGGTAGAGTATAACTGTCATCCCTCTTTTAGGTTTTACAGAAAGGTTTTACATCCCTATTTTAGGTTTTACTTGCTCAAGTAACTAAGCAAGGTGACATTGGCTGATGAGGACTGTTTGACACTAAGATCAGCAAGCACTTCCCTGCCCCTTCCTCCCTTTCTGTCTAAAGGTTCACCCAACCCTTCTGTCTGAAGTCTGAATTTAGCCCCTGATATTATTTGAATAATCTTTCCAAATCCTTTCCAACCCAGGGATTCCTAGGATAGGAATGGTATGAGAGGGGGATGGGAAGTAGGGGTAGAGAAGCAGAGAAGAATCAAGGAGTTTTTCATTGATTGGTTGTGTTTTATAAAAACATTACCATGAAACACCACTTTTCTATAGAAGCTTACCAGTTAATGTAGATTTGGTCTCTAATTATGTATCACAGAGAAAATTAAAAGAATAATTAAAAACTTAAAAGATCTACAAAATGGAAAGAGGATGCTGGTCCCAAGTCAAGTCTTTTGGAAATTTTACTCAAGACCTTCTAACCTGTCATTATAAGTGAATAGGTACTTTGGGCTCTACTTTTCTCTTGTTTTTTACTCTTTTTGCAATAGCAATTTCAACATCATTTTCCATTTCTTATTACTCCACATCAAACTGCATGATATGGTAATTTGTGTAGTGTGCATTTGCTGATTGAGACGGCCTGGAGAGAATATTTGATCTAAATAATCAAGCACCAAGGAAAACTTCTAATGGGCCAAGACAATACATCCATTTAAGACTGAAGGAAGAGAAAAAGAGGCCCTAACAAAAGCAAGCCTCCTTTCACTTCCCATCCTATCTCCACCCTGGTTCAAGGGCCTCCCATAGAGATTATGTTGCCATTTCTTTGCCTCCATGTAGACTGGGTAGGAGCTATTCGAACTTCATAATGACAAAATCCCAAAAGAAACCAAAACAATAATAGCAACAAAAGAAAATCCATGAAGGCAGAGAAGATAGCAAAAGACTGCAATGGGAAAAAATTTAATAGAAAAAAGATGTAGGGAGAAAAAGTTGTACCTATAAGAACAAAGTTTTCTTTACAGACCAACATTCTAATCTAAATGTATTTAAGCAGGAAACAAGGAGGAATGCAAAATAGTTGATAAAAATTTGTAGTTAGTGTTTTGTGTCATGAGAGGTACTTGAAAATAATACACACACTATCGCATACTCTTAGCTTGTTTCTGATAGTAGAATGCTTTGAGAAAAGTTAGTTTTATTCACCTATTCTTTTGTTCAGAAAACATATATTCAACTGTAAGTGTATCTCAGGCACTGTGCCAGATTCTCAGGATACACAGATTAATGAAACAAGATCCTAATTCTTTTCCTTGCTTTTCCTTTTTTTTAATTTTTTTTTACCAAGCTCTAGAATTACATTTGTGCCTGACAAGATCCTAATTCTTAAAGACCAACACATTATAGCTGGGAAAGATAACTTGTAAAGAAATAATTGCAACAAGCCTTAATAAGTGTTATTATTGGGATATGTAGAGGGTTTAACAAGAGAACAAAAAAAAAGAATACTGAATCTTTCCTTGTGGAATTAGAGAAAATAATACCAAGAAAATGACATTTTGTTTGAATCTTAAAGAGTAAGTAGCATATTTGCCATGTAAATTAGAAAATAGAATTTCTAGACTTGTAACAGAGAAAAGTATCTGACAAAAGGATAAAAATGTTATTTGTCTCTTCAAAATCCCCTTTACCATTTTTGGGAACTAAAAACTATATCCCTGCCCCAGGCCAGTGGTCAGAAGAGGCAGCGGAGTGCTCTCTGTTGTTTGTGCCACAGTAGGTGAAATGAATCGGGGTGGAGGTCATAATTACTTTAGCCCAAGTGGGGTTAATCAGAGCCATCCCCTTTAAAAGCTCTGTACTTTTGCTCAGATGTGGGATGTTGATATTTTCAAACAGTAGTCTGACAGCCTCTTCACCTGCCAGCAAATCAATAACCTTCTCTTTCCTTCTCTTCAAATCAATTGTTCTTATTCTTCTAATGCTGCCTTGGAGACAAGTGTTGCACTTTGGGTAACAGACTGAGAAAAAGACTCTAACACACAGTCTGTTTGAAAAGCTGGTAAGGGCCAGATCATTTTGGAACTTGAATGACAAGAACATCGTATGGATTTGAGAAATGAAGAGGAATGTGAGTCAGTTGTTTTTACTCTCTCAACAATTCCTTTTTCTTTAAGTAACAATGCAGTGTTTTATGGGGCGGGGTGGGGGAGATCTGCTTTTTCCCATTTTGCAAAGTCTTGATGAAACCATCAGTCATAGACCTTCAACTTCACCATGCCAAAGAGGAATTGCACATAACATAAACAAAACCAAAAACCCTCTGCTGACAATGTGAATCTTCAGTGAAGGAACTGGTATGCAAAGAGCTCTGAGCTCCGGACATGAATTGTCCCCAAATTAACCATGAATAACCAAAATCACTGGTCATTCACTTTTCCTTAATTTCTGTTAACACTTATATTCTTCTAACAAATTATCCCCTCCTTTTTCGCCCAAATTAAGGAGAGTCTATATCTGTTGTTTGTTTAGCAAATAATACTTGAAACAGATATGTATGCCAAATTTATAACAAGACAAGGATGTGGTCAGAAAGGCACTTTTTATAGATCATCATGTTAGTGGAACAGAATATGGATTATATGACAGTGAAACTGGAAGCTAGATGAGTCAGAGCATTATTGAAGTGGTCTAGATGAAAGAATATAAGAATTTGCCCTTGAGAAGTGGCTCTAGAAGAGAGAGTTACATAAGAAAGATGCTAAGGAGGTGAATGTATGAAATGTCAAGTTGGATGTGAAGATAAAGGAATAGGTGTTGCCTAGGGTGAATTTCTTGCATGAATGAATAGATAGTGACATTAGTGTAGGAAAAGCAGATTAGAGCAAGATGAGCTCAGTTTGAAACCTATTAAGTTTGATTTTCTGGTGTGTTATCCAGATGGATATGACTAATGAAAAACTGTATTTTCTATCTTTGCTATAGTGTGTATGCACAAGCCATTAACATATTGTCAACAGTAAAAGCCATGAATGTGAGTGACATTATGTACCATCACTCTACTCTGTCAATAATATATTTAAACAGTCTAAATGTATTTTTAAGTCTTCTACAAAGAATTTTATTTTTTCATGGGCCCTACTGGAAGTTTAAGATGTTTTAATAATTTCTTTCATAACATATATGAAAATTCCAAATATTCCTCATATATTAGTTTTATAAGCAAGATCATGGTATAACAGAACAAGTCTTAGCTTTGGATTTAAATAAAATGAGATTGAAATTCCTTACTAGCTGGGCAACATTGATCATGCTAGTTATCTTTATACAGGCTTGGTAAACTCAAATAGGAAGTATAATGCCAAACTAAATAGAGTTGCTCTGGGGGTTAAATAAGAAAATGTATGAAAAAGTACTAGAACCATGTAGAAGCTCCTTTACTTGTAAAGATTTCCTGAAAAATAAACTCAGAATACAGAAGATTAATAAAATAAATCCTATCAAATTTATTTTAAGGTGTATACATAAGAACCATCAGAAAATGAAGATTCAACTCTGTTCTAGGGCAATGAAGCATTACTAGGAAAGATGAATGGATGGGGGAAAAGATTAACTGGTGTGGTTCCCTTTGGAAATTAAATGAATTTGAGAGATGGGACATTATCTTCTTAAAGAATCTGTTCAAATGTGGTCACATCCCTGATCTAACAGGGAAGGACAGAAAAGAACAAGTGATCTCCTAGGTGGTCTGGATCTCAGGTTGGTAAAGAAAATCCAACATTCTGGGACAGCTGATGGTAGTGGTGAGAGAAAGTCAGAGAGACATTGAGGCTTCAAATATGTGTATAACAAAATGCCATATTTGGGGGGAAACTATTTCTAATTTTCTTTACTTGTGAAGAATTAGTTTGCAAAAGGCTGATCTTAAATTGATGTATTTTGAAGTCCAAAAGAACTTGGAAAGTTTTAGCAAAGTGTGGTCCCTACATGTATTTCCCATAAGATGACTTAAACCAAGTGTAATCTTCTCTTTGCTGACATATGTTCAATTAGGAATCTTTTTCAAAATATGACTGCTTTATCTTTATAAAAATCTATGAATAAGATCAGCCACTTCCTTAATGATCTCTACACTGGGGTAAGGGAACTTCTTGGCATGTGGTATCAGTATTCACTGTCTCATCATTGGTTTTGAAGTACAAGGTTGAAAGGGATTTGAGCGTGTGGAATCACACTACCTCAGGAAATAATCCCAAATTTACATCACTAGCACACTCACAATGTTTAAAAGCTCTTTCATTTACAAACTCACAGTCATACTTCATTTCTCCTAATCCAGTGTTTTTTACACTGATTATGTTTGGTAGATAGCAAGAGATCTGAGACTCTTCTATGGAACAAAAGGGTGCTTTGCTTTGGTGCTGCCTCAAGCCATTGCCCCACTTGGGAAGAAAGACAAGGGTGGGCCCTGTCTTGATGCTGCCTCCCCCTTAGTCCTACCCCAAGCAACTTCCACACCTGGGAA
This sequence comes from Otolemur garnettii, assembly GCF_000181295.1. Taxonomy (NCBI): domain Eukaryota; kingdom Metazoa; phylum Chordata; class Mammalia; order Primates; family Galagidae; genus Otolemur; species Otolemur garnettii. The sequence goes on along the minus strand of NW_003852430.1, from coordinate 3,031,996 downwards.
AAGGAGGTATATTCAGGCCCCCCCCAGCACTTAGAAGTTGGATTATCAAGTCATTAACTGTTCATCAAAGTGGTTCTATGGTAACATCTGAACTAGGAGGAGGCCCCAACCCAGACAAAACAAGAAAGGACCCCAGACTATAACAAAAGCCTTTTCTGTCATGACGAGGGGGTAAATGTATCTTGTCTATGGTAAATGTATCTTGATCTGTAAACCTATAACTTGCTCACATTCTGTAAGTCTACCTTTATCTTCTCAATAAACTTTGTTTCATGCTTGCTTTTCTTTTGGTGGGTCTGATCATTCTTTAGCCAAGAACACACCAAGAACTGAGAACACAGACAACTACCCAGACCCAGACAATTGGAGATTAGAATCACCCAGGAAGTAAAAAATTACAAAAAATAAAAATTAGGCTAGTTTCCATATCTCATCTTAAGAAATTATGATTTTTCACTGGTATAGAATACAACATCTGACAATTAAGTTTGTGAACTCATCCTAGAAAAGTACTACATAACTCATTGCTGAATATCACTATGGTCAGCCTTGAAGTATACTCCTTGGGAAGCTATGCACTGATGCCAGCACCTAGTCCATCATTCAAAGCAATTTTGGAACTCTTTCTTTAAAATAGCCATGAGAGCTATCATCATATAACCCTTTTGTCCTTAATATCATCAAAATGTCATCCTTTCAATATTTCCTTTATCTTTAGATAAATAAAAATGTCACTGGGGGCCAGCTCAGATCAGTAGGGAGGGTGTTCCAATATAGTTGTTTCTTTACTGGCTAAAAACTGCATCACGGACAGTGATGTGTGAGCTGGTGCATTGTTGTGATGTAAGAGCCACACCTTTCTCATGCTAAAATTTTAGTTAAGATTTTCCTAACAGTTTCTCTATCAGTGGTTATTTGGTCTGGTATGCTTCTGACAGTCAACTAATTATTTTGACCCCCAATTTGACAAATTTTTGTAATGCTTTTGTCAATTCTGCTCATTACTGGCCACTCTGACCTCTCTTTATCAGCAATGCTTTCTCTCCCCTCAGAAAAATATTTAATCCATTTATGCAATGCCATTTTCTTCATGGCATTATCCCCCATAAACTTGTACTAACACATTCCCGATTTCACCTCCACTCTTGCCACAAAGAGTTGTTTCTTGGACAAGTTTAGTGTTTATTCATTTTTCTAATTTAAGCTCCAACATTCTCACAACTGCACACAAAAACATGGAATAACAATAATGAAAGCCACTCAGCAAGACACCCCACCACACATTGACACAAACATAGCTGTGAGACACTGAAATACCAAGAACATGAAACTTTATCAAGTTGTTTGTGCAGTGCTCCTGACGTAAATGCAGAGTGTTGAGCTCATGAACTTAATTGTCAGGACTTGTAAAATGGAGTCAGTTGAAAAACAACTGCTAGAGCCACACACTCAAAAACTTTCATTTTTTTCTATCAATTTTCCTTACCTTTTGCCTATTAATTTCAATGGTTCACACACAGGACCTTCATGTATATTGTGACTTGTGTGATTCGTCATTTTAATTTTTTTGAGACAGTGCCTTGAAGTTTTTCCTCATCTATGGTACAGTAATACCATCATAGAGTTTCAATCTCTTAGGCTCAAGCTATCTTCCCATTCAGCCTCCTGAGTAGCTGGGATCACAGGTGCACACCACTGAACTCAGCTCTGGATTCATTCTTATTGAAAAAAGAGTCATCCCATATGCTTGTGCAATATTATCCATTTCCTCACCACTTCTAATTTATAAATGTTGTGTCTATTTTCTGTCCCACCATGCCTTTTCTTTTGGCCCTTATTTTGTACTCATAGGTATGACGGGGTTAATCATAGTAATAAATTATCTCAGAACTAACACGTGGATAGCAGATTTCCTGTGACTCGAGGTAAACAATGACTAAAATGACCTAACATTACTGCTAACCCCATCTATGAGTATTGGGCACTTTTAACTGCAATATAATTTTGTTCAAATAGTGAGCATTCACAAATTGATAATGTATAAGTTGCAGAGCTTCTGTACCAGATGCGTAATAAGCACTCAGTATATAATAGTTTCCTCTCTAAATTATTTCCTTGCTTTGCCCCTCCCTTTCCTATATTCACCTTTGAATAATAAAAGCATTAGGCAGATCTTGTCTAATCTTAAATTCTAATCTCTAGTGGGCTGTTAATATTCAGCAATCGTATTTCTTCTATTTCTAGAATAGAAAAGAGTTTGTATTCATGAGCGGGAATCCTCAGAGTATTCATATCCTATTTACTCACAGGGATGGTGATAACAACCTATTCAGAAATTATGATGTTCAATCAGAACAGGACTAGAAAATGAGATGAAACACTAAATGAGGCCCATGTGTGTGGGTTGAGGGAAGGATGACGGTTCTGAACAAGGACAAAGCTCCTTGTTTCTCACCAGAAGTAGGCACCTCTGGACATGTTTTTACAGAGGTGTTATGCCTTGGGTCCTTCGCCTCATGAAGCAAGAATCACAGCTAACTGGAAAAGCTGAGACATGTTTGAGCAGCTGTTCACATAAGAAGAGAGAAAGGGAAGTGTTTCCAATATCACGAACAAAAGAGGGACTGAAGACTCATACTCTTTCTGAAGTGATTCTAAGCTCCAAGAACCTTTTGTTTTTCTCTTAACATTTTATTAAACCATAACTGTACATTAATGCATTTATGGGGTGCAATGTGCTGATTTTATATACAATTTGGAATGCTTACATCAAACTGGTTACCATAGCCTTCCAATTTTCCCCCCCCCCAAAGGAACACATCCTTTACATAATACAGAAGGATATAACACACCTCCAATGGTCTCATTTGAAACAGTGTGGTCAGAAAGAGAGCATTTAGGATTTGGAATCAAAGATAACCCAATGTGGGTTCTGGCATTGACCTCATCTTTTGGTGTATTCCTTTTTTTAGAGGTCATTTAGTCTTTCTGGGATTCAATTTATAGGTGAAAGGATAATAAATATACCAGTTCAGTACATTTTCAGCATAACATTTAGGTTATCTGTGTAAAGGACATCAAATCACTTCCTCGTTCCTACCCATCTCACAGTACTGTGTAAGCCTCATGCCTGCACATTTTACCACTGAACTCAGTCTCACTTTAGGCATCTAACAACTTACTCTTAAGTGGAAACATTTACATACATATGAACAAGAATAGACAACAGTTCAAGCACAGTGCAGGCTGAATTCATATTGGATCCTATCATATTTCCGTCCCGTAAAGTAAGGCAATCAGCAACACCACGAAATCTAGTTTAACCACATACAATTTACCTTACCAAATAGCTCTCACAGATTCTGTGTCTAAAGCAATAGCATTCAGATTAGTTTATAACAACCAACAATAATGTATTAGTTTATTTTACCTCTGTGTAACCAAACAGCCCCTTTGAAAATTTTTCAAAACGACTCCTAATTTGAGTTTGAGATCACTTCAAGGGAGAAAGAAACTGGTTATAGATTTTTAATGATAATCATTTGCCTTGTTTGTTCTTCTATGAGGTTGAAACTGGCTACTCCACTTCTCAAGCAGGGCACGATGGCTCACAATACCAGGAGGTGGGGAAAAGTGAAAATCGCTTTATAATGTCTGGTGATATGAGGTTGACTTTTATACTAAATGCAGTTTTAAAAGTAAAGAGGGAAGCTTCCTAGAATTCCACTGCTTTCTAAAACGGACGGAAAGAGCCATTACTAGGAAAAGAATATGCTCCGATCCTTCTACGTCAGAGTGTTTCCTTACATGGCTTCACTTATTGACCACGACCCTTGTAAAATCTGTGTCTCTCATCTAGGTTTAGCTTCCTATTCTTTATCCATACTTTCAGCTGGATACTGGATATGCCCACTGAAACCTGAAAATAAGTTTACATTTCTCCTTTTCTGCTCACCTCCTTTTATCTCCCCACACCTGCACCCCAACCTACACACATACAGGAAATGCACACAAATTCCTTCCATGTTCAGTATTTGTCAGAATAGGCCACCCTTTTTCTAAAGTAACGAATAGCTCCAAAATCTCAAAAGCGTCCTATATACAGTTGATTTCCAGCTTCATACAAGGTTCCAAAGCAGCTGTCCTCCATGAGGTGACTCAGGGCTCCCAGCTGCTCTGATTCTACAGCTCTCTAATCTCAACATGTGGCCTCCCTGCTCCTTGCCAAGGAAGAAGAAAAGAACTAGATAATGGTGTAAGGTTTCCTATTGCTTCATCCCTGAGGTAACACACATCACTTCCATTTACCCCTTATGGTTCCTCCTAACTCCAAGGGCATTGCCAAGTACAGCTTTCCATGTGCCAGAAAGGAAGAA
>NW_003852430.1:3017440-3027501 GCF_000181295.1 Otolemur garnettii | reverse complement strand
TGGATACCATTAATTCTGTTTTATCTATATCTCCTTAATCAATTCACTTTTCTTCATTCTCATTTCCTTAAGAAATTCAAACTCTCATCATTTCTTTCCTTGAGGACTGCAAAAACTTCCTTACAAGACTTATAGCCTCCATTATTCTTTCCCTCAAATCATTTATGTACAGAGCAACCATGGTGTTTAAAAGTATGTATGTGATTATATTGATTTAACCTCATGTTTAAAACCCCTCAGTAACTCTCTATTGCTTTTCTAAACAGTGTCAAACCTGCAGATGTGATTTGTAAGGCCCCTGTTACCTGTTACCTGCTCACTTCTCTAACTTCCTCTGTTGGACATTGATTCCTTGCAGTGGATGCTGTGAGGCACCACCCACATCCCACTGCATGTGCATGTCCAAGTCACTCATTTCTCCAGCCACTGGGACTCTGCCAATTTCCAGCTCACAGATGAAACCCAATGCTTTCAACCAAAAGAAAGTGGTTCCCAAGGTAACCCCAGATTACCCTTTTACCCCTGAACATTTATCCAAAGTTAGTGGAGGAAATCCCCCAGCCCCCTGGCTTGATTTGAGACAAATCTGAAGGGCCATCTCAGCTCTAAAATGCACTATGGGGTCATTTGCGATCCCTATTGTAACTGTGTCACAGGCCAACTTCTCCCACTGCCCAATCCTGTCTCCTTTACTCCCTGATAGGTGTTGTCATTGAAGCCCCTTTCAGATTTCATTGAAATTCTCCATCCTAGAGTCAGTTTTAGAGGAAGGCTAAGACACACCTCAAACTCTATGCCGCAACCATTTAGAATACAACACCTTAGAACATTCATTTTCCTCCCAGACATTGGCATATTTGGTGTCTGAGGCCTGGAAGGCCAATACCTCCCTTCTGATTTCATTTAAGTAATTCCTGCCTATCTTTTAGGACTTGGCTTAAACACCACATCGGCAAAGCCCTCTCCTTCTTAAGTACTGCATATATGTCCTTTCTCCCCACCACCTCTACCTAAACTCTGAGCAATTCATTCTACTTGTCAAACTGTATTATAATTCTCTATGTGGTGAAATTACGGATGCCTTAAAGCTTTTCAAAATGAAAATGCTTTGAAGGTGATAGGATGGGCACACTATTAAAATCTGTGACCCAGTTATTTGTCTCTGGCTTGAAGTGCAGAATAGACTGGTCTGTGCTTGCTCTCTGTGCTCACAAGCACCTCAGATTGACCTGAGAAGCTCTGGTTCACCTGAACTCTGAACCTGGGCCTCCAGAGACGGAAGGCTACCTGGCTTCCTTCTGCTACACCTGCCCCCACCATGGAGGATCATTTGGATGTATAAACAAGCTTAGAGCTAGGATTCTTCCACACGTTTTCATCTTCTCCCATGTTACATCTTTCTGTCTTCTTTGCTCATCCAAGTCAAGGCTTTCCACATCCTCCCCCAATATCCTGAGATCTCTTTACTCCTGGTATAGAGAGTCCACCTTTTCCATCCAGTCTTACTTATTTCTTGATACATTAAAATGAGATAAAGTAATTTAGAAAATTATTTCCTGTCTCATGACCTCTTTTAGAACTACTAACTCCCTAAAAAGGTCAAGAAAGTCAGCTTTTGCAAGGGGGGTTGGATGGGTGGAGGGAGGGTGATTGGTGGGGTCACCTCTATGGTTTGTCTTACAAGGGTACAAGTGAATCTTTCTAAAAGCAGAGTATGAATGTCTTAACTCAATGACTAAGAGAATGACATGAAGGTTATGTCAACCAGTTTGATAAGAGTATTTCAAAATGTATATGAAAACAGCACACTGTACCCCATGATTGCATTAATGTACATAGTTATGTTATAAGCACTTTTTGTGTTCTTCAACTGCTTTCCCAGCTCTTCCATTGAACTCCTGATTTCTAAAGACTGGAAATCATTATTTTTCTCCTCTGTCACCTGTTCTGCATAAAAGTTTTCATATAATTAAAAACATGTTAATGAGCATGCAGAAATATACAAGTAAAATAACTTGGGGGTATTAATGCCAATTAGGGGGCAGCACCTGTGGCTCAGTGGGTAGGGCACCAGCCCAATATACCGAGGGTGGCAGGTTCAAACCCAGTTCCGGCCAAACTGCAACAAAAAAATAGCCAGGCATTCTGGCAGGTGCCTGTAGTTTCAGCTACTCGGGAGGCTGAGGCAAGAGACTCTTCTAAGCTCAGGAGTTGAAGTTGACACTTCAGCACTCTACCAAGGGTGATAAAGTGAGACACTATCTCTAAAAAAAAAAAAAAGAAAGAAAAAAAATTAATGCCGATTAGGGATTGAGGCACATAAGATTTTTAAATAGAGATAATGTTCTATAAGCTGTAAAAGTAAAAATTATAGCTAACACTTAGTGAGCCGGTACGCTCAGCCAGACAACTCATTTTACACGGCCTACTTCCTTTAAGCTTCACATCACCTTACAATGTTACTAATTTCCTTCCCTTTTTACAGGTTTGAAACTGAGGTACAGTGAGTATAAATATCTTGCTCACCATCACACAGTGGCTTCGTGTCCAAATCATGACTCAAACTAAGACAGTGTGATCTAGAATTCATATTTCTACTTATGGATAACACTTCCTACTTTCCATGTAGCTGAGTGATTTTTTGGTTATTACTCTGACAATGATACACACTACTTTTGTTGCTATACATACTCCTTTTCCAATGTGATGGCTGTGGTTGTCACACACCGAGGTTGTTTAAATTGATCCTGAATCCGGGATTTGAACCCCATCTGGAATTTTCTGCTCTAAACCCAAACTCTTCCTAAGGCATCTATTAACAGAGGCTCCCACAAAAAGTTCCAATGCATCCTAATGAACCACACTCCTTAATAAGTCTCTGCTGAGCTAAAAGTGAATTGGAAAAGCTGGTACTTAAATATCATTAGAAGATGGACAAACTTACTAAGAGTAGAGAATGCTGCAGGGGATATAAACACAATACAGTCTTTGCACAGAAGTTACTTGGCTCTAAGTGCTGTAGTGTCCATCCAGATTATCAGGCTGGGAGTTTTAATATCATTATCAGTCAGTGAGATTCAATTTAACCAAACTCCTTTTGGCTATAAGTAACAAAATGCAACTTGAATTAGTTTGAGCAGACAAACTAAAATGGGGACATTTATTGCCAGGGTGCCTTCAGGCAGGGAAGCAGGTGGCCCTTGGAGACCAATGATGGAGACCCTCAGTGACTGCATGGCCAGAGAGAATTCAGGGCATGCCCTCTCATCTTTATTTCCCTCCATGCATTTCTTTCATATTGTAAATCACACTTCTCTCTTATATCCACTGTGGAAAATAGCTCTGAAAGCTTCTAAGATTGATTGTTCAATATTCAGCCACTTACATAGAGAAATTAATTCTCTCAAATCGAATCCAACTCTCTGGGGAAGTTTATTGGTCCAGCCTGAGTCATGTGCCCATCATGACCAATTAAATGTGGATCAGGCGAGATTTTTGAGCTCAAGTTTCATTCTAAAAGCCACATAACAGTTGTACGTACACCAGGCTCCCACCATAATCATATTAATGGTGAATGAGGGCATAGGTGGGCAATTGGGGGCATTTCTAGAAAAAAAAAGAATGTGCTATAAATTACTAGACATTCCCCTCAAACATGGAAGAAGGAAAGCATAGTTGTAATTTGCCAAACGTGTCTGGATATATCATAGAGATTAAACACACACAAAAAAGAATGGTATTCAAAATCACAACCTCAAACACCCACTTGCACTGAGCATGAATGGACATATACAGGATATATTCCTTCTGTCTCTTGAAAACTCTAATCACAGAGTTTGGCTGAGTAAGAGCAAATCTAAAAAAAGACAAAGGCATTTATTGGGGCTTGCTCTTAGTATGGGTAATAGGAAGGACAGAAAATTAATCCTCGTTGTGTAGGGTGTACATCAGCTCTTTCCACTTATTATCCCATTTAATCCTCACCGCAGCAGCGTGAAGTAGGTATTAGATCTCCATTTCACAGATATAAAAACAAAGCCTCCAAGAGATAACCTCATTCCCCAAATAAATCCTAATAATTAGAAAACAGGATTTAAATTCTAGTCTGTCTTATTCCAAAGCTTGTGATCTTTTTTTTTTTAACCACAGAAATGCATTTTAGAATAAACAAGAAAAGAAGAAAAAAGTAAAACTCAAGCTCAGAAAAAGTTTGGTGGCAAAATATAAAAATGTAAACAATACAGTGACGTATACAGATGCAGAAAATATCAGGGTATCTGGGTAAAGGAAAAATAGGGAGAAGATCCAGATAATAAATTTATGAACAAGTAGAAGAGAACGCAATTCACCATATAGATGACTGTGTGCATTGGTGGCACCTGGCAGGGACACTTCTTTCACAGTTAAGAAATTCCATTGCCTAGGAAATAAGATCATGTAACTGGGAACCTGGGGATCTTGGTTAATTAATAGTTTGTTAGTGAACTTTGAAGCTCTGACCACAGTTCTCCTGGAGTCAGGGTGGAAAACCTCACTCAGTCATTTCTGTTTAGTTGAACGTTGATTGGTACATATTAATCAGAGCCTCCCAGAGCGTAAGTGCCTGGAGAATCCTGAGATACTCTTGACAGGGGGTGGAGGGATCTTCATTTCACAGATGAGAAAACAGAAACCCAAGAATGGAAATGACTATGAAAGGAGGGAACAAGGCTGGGTAGCACAGCCCCGGCCGCAGTCAGGCCTGAGCTTAAGGCAGGGCCAGCATGACCCCACATGGAGGCCAGGCCTGCCCAGTAGGAAAGAAAGGGGCCCCTGGGACTGTGAGCCTCCACATCATCAGAGGGGCTTTCATCAAGTCAGCGGCTCTGAATTTAGAGTCAGTTATCAAAAGACAGTTCAGACATTACATGTGCAACTTACTAAATGTAGAATATAAATGTCTTAACACAATAACTAAGAAAATGCCATGAAGGCTATGTTAACCAGTTTGATGAAAATATTTCAAATTGTGTATAAAACCCGCACATTGCACCCCATGCCTGATTAATGTACACTGCGAGGACTTAATTAAAAAAAAAAGACAGTTCAGAGCCTCCAGTTGGGCTTAGACCTAATGAAATATTCGTGTTCAATAGTCTTTCTGTTATGAGAATAGTCTAATGTTCTCATTTTAAGAAAAAATAAAACACCCAGAATCTTTGCGTTCACCAAGGCAGATCTCTTCCTCAGCACACGGACTGTTGCCACTTAGGAACCCAGTCTTCACAGCTTTCTTATGATGGAAACCTTCTACTTCTCTGTTCTGAAACTTTTAATAAAGTAATAAGATGTGACACCATGAATTCCCTCGCACCGGCACTAATTCAGCCCTCTAGTTCCACACTACACAAGCCTGAATGTGGTGTAATTTCAGTTAAAACTAGAGTCATGTGCCCATTATTTCCTAAGGGTATTAAATCTGGGTGTTGTTCAGATGAAGACAGAGAGAGAGAGAGAGAATAGAAAGATTCATTTCTCAGAAGTTCAGTTCATTCTAGGTTCACTTTGGGTGCAAATATTTGGATTTCGGGTTGGTTTGGTTGTTCCAATGCCACTGGTCCGTAAGTGGGATCTGCACTACCAGAGGTGAGGTTTAATACTGGAAATAGTCAGAAAAGTGTTCCTGGCAGATCCTCCTCATCTGTGACCTGTGGCCATTACTGGCAGCTTCCTTTGTCCTAATACTTCCACTGTCCTCAGCCTGGCTGACCGCTTTGTCCTTCACCCTCGGTTCCTCAATAGACCCGCACCCCTCCCACTGCTAAACACTCTGGCGGCAGCTTGACGCAGTCTGAGAGCAGCGGAGTTGAAGCATGTGGAATGTTTCCTGTGCCTGGACAGCACAGTCCCTGGCTCAGAGTAGATGCTCAACCACAGTGACAATAAATCTGTGAAATGATTGGATGAATCCGGTAACTAATAAACCCCAAACACATTTTCTACACCATTCCCCTTGAAAGCCACTATTGCTACCTAAGTGAGCCAAAAATCCTCCTTAGGTGAGTGACATTTCATGCCGAGGGGACGTAATATCTGTGTAAACTCAGTCATTACACTCAGCGTCTCTGTGCCTCAGTTTTCTTAACTATAAGATGAAAATAACAATAGTAAACAGTGATATGATGAAGGTAGATGAATGACTTACTGTAATGCTTGGTATGTAAGAATTCGATTCGTCTTTTAGCTGTTCTCATTGTTGTAGTACTGGTACCACTCTTAAGAATGCATGATCAAATTAGGATTTATAAATATGTTCTTTATTTTTGAATAAGATTATTATTAAATCATAATGGTGTACATTAATGCATTTATAGAGTACAATGTGATAATTTGATATACAATGTGGAAAGCTTACATCAAACTTGTTAACATAACCAACACCTCACTTACTCTACAAACTCGTGGTAAGACATTTATACCTGTAATAGTTTTAAAATGTACCATTGCATTATGTACAATAGATGATACCAAATACCCTCCCTCCTCCGGGCCTCCCCACCTCCCCTCTACCCCCTTTTCCCTCTTTCTTTCTGAACTATAGTTTTGTTTTATCATTCATATGAAAGTGTAGGTGATTATATATACTGGTTTCAGAATAGTATTGAGTACATTGGATACATTTTCTTCCATTCATTTTTTTTATTATTAAATCATAGCTGTGTACATTAATACTACCATGGGGTACAGTGTGTTGTTTCTATATACAGTTTGAAATACTTTCATCCAACTGGTTAACATAGCCTTCATATCATTTTCTTAGTTATTGTGTTAAGGCGTTTATATTCTACTTTTAGAAAGATTCACATGTACCCCCATAGAATAAACCATAGACATGATCCCACCAATCGCCCTCCCTCCACTCCTCTCCCTCTCCCCTTTCCCCATATTCTTGGGCTAAAATTCATTTATAGCTTTCCTATGAAAGCTATAAATTAGTTTCATGATCGGGTTGAGTTCATTGGATACTTTTTCTTCCATTCTTGAGATACTTTACTAAGAAGAATATGTTCCAGCTCCATCCAGATAAATATAAAAGATGTGAAGTCTCCATCTTTTTTATACCTGCATAGTATAAATGGTATACATATACATATACCATGGTACACATATACCATAATTTGTTAATCCATTCATGGGTCAATGGGTATTTAGGCTGCTTCCATGACTTGGCTATTATGCATTGGGCTGCAATTCATAATATATGTCTAAATATGTGAAAATTCTGGTGCAAATGTCTTTGGTGTAAAATGATTTTTGGTCATTTGGGTATATATCTAGTAGAGGAACTATAGGATTGAATGGCAGGTCTACTATTAGTTCCTTGAGTATTCTCCAAACTTCTTTCCAAAAAGGTCATATTAGCTTGCATTCCTACCAGCAGTATAGAAGTGTTCCCTTCTCTCCACATCCACACTAACCTCTGAAGTTTTGGGATTTTTGTGATGTGGGCTAATTTTACTGGAGTTAGATGATATCTCAAAGTAATTTTGATTTTCATTTCTCTGATGATTAAAGATGATGAGCATTTTTTCATATGTTTGTAGATTATGCACCTATCTTCTTCAGAGAAACTTCTGTTCAAGTCTCTTGCCTACAGGGAAATGGGGTTATTTGTTCTTTTCTTAATGATTAGTTTGAGTTCTCTATAGGTTCTAGTTATTGAAGCATAACCTGTAAATATCCTCTCCCATTCTGAAGGCCATCTGCTTGCTTTACTTACTGTGCTCTTGGCTGTGCAGAAGCTTTTTAGTTTGATCAGATCCAGTAATATATTTTTGGTGTTGCTTGAATTGCCAGGGAATTCCTCCTCATAAAAAATTTTCCCTGGCCAATTTCTTCAAGTGTCTTCCCTGTATAAATATGTTCTTACTATACTTTTTTTGCTCAGCTTACTGAATTATTTACTACGAGATGAACACTCTTATAAATATTCAGGTCAAAGAACATCATTTTGAGGCTCGTGCCTGTAATCCAGCACTCTGAGAGACTGAAGAGAGTGGATTACGTGAGCTCAGGAGTTCAAGACCAGCCTGAGCAAGTGCTAGGTCCTGCCTCTATTAAAAATAAAAAGACTAGCTGGGTGTTGTGGTGGGTGCCTGTAGTACTAGCTACTTGGGAAGCTCAAGCCAGAGGATAGCTTGAGCCCAGGAGTTTGAGGTTGCTGTGAGCTAAGCCATGGTACTCTAGCGTGGCTGACAGAGTAAGATTCTGTCTCATAAAACAACAACAACAATAAAAACACCATTTTGCCAGTCACACCAGAATCCTCCAGACAGGCTCCATCCCATTGCAGCATTCTTTCTCCCTCCCAGAGTGACAGTGACCTCTGTGCTCATGGCTTTCTTGTTTCTTCATGCTTTTTATCACCCAAATTTTCATCCCTAAACTCTTGTTTTGTCTTTTTTCTTCTTAAGTTTTTATAGCCTATTTTAATCTCCTGACTCCTTCTCCATCCATCTCTTTGTCTTTATTTTATTTTTATTTATTTTATTTTTATTATTTTTTTTTTTAGCAGTGTCTGCTGAAGAGCTCGGGGTTTTGTTCTATGAAGTATTCCTGCATTTGTTGATTACATCCTCATAGAACCACTACACTCATTTTTTTCCATCCTCTTTTTGCCCTGGAAATTGGCAGTTGGATTTAGAAGGTTGAGCTGACTCAGCTTCAGTGCATTTGGAAAGACTCTGGGTTGTTGTGTGCTCTTCAACCACGATCCACATAGTATCTAATTTTTCTTCCTTTTTGATATTTGCAGCCAATGATGCTCAATGCCTAGATCCCTTCAATTTGTTGAGAGTTTCATAATGGTAATATCCCATTATTTTATTTTCATTTAACACCTGAAATACTTCTATAAAGAAACAATACCCTTCATCTACTATTTAATTACTCATGCCACAATTCACACAGGAAACTCAGAATAAAGCTTTGATTCTTTTCTCTTTTACTTATCCAGTTTTCAAGATAATGAATTAATTTACTGACATTCTGACAATGAGGAATTCTTGCATGTTGACCACTTTGTAAATGCCACTTCTACTTGGAGGACAATTTTGTTGAATATAAATTTCTTGATGTACATTTTTCTTCTGGAATTCTGGGATTTTCTATATTAATGTTGAAAACCCAGAGGATAATCTAATGTTCTTTTTCTTATAAGCCATGTACTTTCCTTGCCCTGATATCCGAAGAGAATTTTGGTGGGTTTTTTTCCCTTGAGTTTTAATTTAATTTTATTTATTTTATTTTTTATTTACATCTTTATTATGATAGTATTCGCATACAATAAAATTCATTCCCATAAAGAGCATGACTCTGGTTTTTTTTGTTGTTTTTTTTTTAGCATTTTTACAAAGTTGTATAACTATCATTATTACTTAATGTTTGGATATTTTTATCACACACACCCCCCCCAAAGAAACCCCATGCACATTAGTAGTCACTCCCCTCCCCCAAATACCTGGCAACCACTAATTTGCTTTCTATCTCTATGGATTTGCCTATCCTTGTAAATGAAATACTATAGAATACAGGCTTTATGTGATTGACTCTTTCACTAAACATAATTTTCAAGGTTTATCCATATTGTAGCATATATCACTACTTTCTTCTATTTTATTGCCAAATAATATTCCTTATGCTCATACAGACATACAACATTTCGTTGATTTATATATCAGTTGATGAATATTTGAATTGTTTCCATCTTTCGGCTGTTATAATATTGCTACTCTTGACATTCATGTAAAACTTTTGTGTAGACATACGTTTTCTTTCCTGGGTAAACACATGGGAGTGTAATTGCTATAGTTCAACATGTTGTCTTCATTTATTTTTTATTTTTTAAATTATTTTCTCCTGTTTTTTTACTGGCATTCCCCAGTGAGCTATTTCTCTATTTCTACTCTTGTCATTTACTTCTCAACATTGCAAAACAACTGAAGTAGTTCAGGGTGTCTTTTTGCAATAATATAAAAAGGAAGAAAATTGAGCTATCCATTTTTTGTATTTTTTTTCTCTTT
>NW_003852430.1:3011476-3017344 GCF_000181295.1 Otolemur garnettii | reverse complement strand
CTCCCAAGTAGCTGGGATTACAGGTGCCCACCACAACACCTAGAAACTTTTGTAATGTTGTTTTTGTTGTTGTTGCAGTTTTCGTTGCTGTTTTAGCTGGCCCAGGCCTGGTTCGAACCACCAGCTGCGGTGTATGTGGCTGGCGCCCTACCCACTGAGCTACAGGCACCGCCTATCTTTTCTTACTTTAACTGTGGTAAAAATGTACATGGCATGAGATCTACCCTCAACACAACTCTAAGTGCACAATATACTAGCGTGAACTATACACTCAATTTTGTACAGATCTCCACAATATTTTTATTTTGCGTAACTGAAACTTTATACCCATTGAACAGAAATTCCCCATTTCCACCTTTCCCTGGCCCCTGACAACCACTGTTCTACTACTTTTTGCTTCCATAAGTTTGACTATTTTAGACTTCTTATATTAGTAGAATGTTTCATCAATGTTTTAACATTTGATAGGATTTCCTTCACTCGTGACTGACTAATATTCTATTGTATGTATGTATACATTCGTACTTTCCTCACCCATTCTTGAACATTTAGTCTGTTTTCATCTCTTCCCTGTTGTTAATAATACTGCAACACACATCAAAGTGCAAACACCTCTTTAAAATCCTGATTTAAATTTATTTGAATAAATATCAGAAAGAGGGATTGGCAGATTATATAGGAGGTTCTATTTTTGAATTTTTTAGTAACTTACATACTACATATGTATTTTCCATAACAGCTGCACCATTTTCCTGCACACCAATGGTACATAATTGTTTCAATTGCTTCGCATCCTTACCAACACATGTTTTGGTTTTTGCTATTTGATGATGGCCATCATAGGAAGTATGAGGTAATATCTCAATGTGGACTTAATTTGTATTTCCCTACAATTACTGATGTTGAACATCTTTTTATGTAAGTATTGGCCGTTTGTATGTCTTCCATGGAGAAATGTCTATTCAAGACCTATTCAGGTTATTTGGTTTCCTTGCTAGTAAGTTGTTTGAGTTCTTAATACACTCTGGTTATTTACCTCTTATTATATATGTGGTTTGCAAATATTTTATCTCATCCTGCGTGCTACCTTTTCATTTCACCAATTATTTCCTTTGCTGTCCAGAAGATTTTTACTTTGATGAAGTCCCACTTGTCTATTTTTGCCTTTAATGCCTGTAATTTTAGTGTCATTTAAGAAATCATTGCAAAGATCAATGTCATGAATCTTTTTTTGAATATTTTCTTCTAGGATTTTTATAGTTTAAAGTGTTATGTTTAAGTCTTTGACCAATTTAGAACTGAATTTAAGAATCCAGTTTCCTTCTTCTGCATGTAGATATCCCATTTTCCCAGTACCACATGTTGAAGAAACTATTCTCTCTCTCATTATATATTTCTCAACTGGAAGATCAGTTGATCATATATGCATGAGTTTATTTCTGGGCTCTCTATTAAGTTATATTGGTCCATATATCTATTAGATAATTCCATACTTTTTGATTACTGTAACTTTATAATATGTTTTGAAACAGGAAAGTGTAAAAAAAAGAAAGAAAGAAAGTGTAAGGCCTCCATCTTTGTTCTTCATTCTCAAGACTGTTCGGGCTGTTTAAGATGCCTTGTGGCCTCATATGAATTTTAGGATTTTTTTTCTATTTCTCTAAAAAGTACCATTGTAATTTTGATAAAGATTGCCTTCATTCTGTACACTTTTTTGAGTACTATGTACATTTTACCAATACTGTCTTTTAATCCATGAAATGAGGTATTTTTCATTTATTTTTGTCTTTTTAAAATTTAGTATGCAACTCATAGTTTTCAGTGTAAAAGTATGTCATTTTCTTAATTAAATTTATTTCTAAGTATCTTATTCTTTTGGTTGTATTCTAAATGCAATTATTTTTTTAATCTCTCTTTCAGATTGTTTACTGTTAATACATGTATATAGAAACACAACTGATTTTTGTTATATGCCTTGATTTTGTATCTGGTAACTTTAACTTCTTTGTTAGTGCTTACTTTTTGTGGAAACTTAAGGTTTTCTACATATAAGATCATGTCATATGCCAAGAGAGATAATTTTGCTTCTTTTTTTTCCAAGTTGGATGCTTTTTTGGTTTGCTTTATTTGGTTTTATCCAATTTTTTTTGGCTGGGACATTTAGTATGATGTCAAATTGAAGTGGCAAGAGTGGGCTTCATTGTTTTAACCTAAGAGGAAAACAGTTCCTTCTAATCTAAGAAGAACTCTTTCATTATTTTAACTATATAGTATGATGTTAGTTCTCAGCTTTTCATATACAGTTTTTTGTTATGTTGTGGTCATTTCCTTCTATTTGTTGAATATTTTTATCATGAAAAGGTGCTGAATTTTATCAGGTACTTTCTCTGAATCCATTGGAATTACTATGTAGTTTTTAGCCTTCCTTCTGTTAATGTGGTGTATCACATTGATTGAATTGACTATGCTGAAACATTTTTGCAATCCAGTTAAATTTCAGTTGGTCATGGTGGATGATTCTTTTAATGTGCCATAGAATTCAGTTTGCTAGCATTTTGCATGAGAATTTTTATACCTCTATATTTATTAGAGATATATTGGCCTGTAGTATTTTTTCTTTTAGTATCTTTGTCTGGCTTAGGCATCAGGGTAATGCTAGCCTTGTTAAATTAAGTTATGGAGTATTTCCTTTCCTTTAATTTTTTGGAAGAGTTTGAGAATGATTGCTATTAATCCCCTTTAAATGCTTGGTAAAATTCATAAGTGAACCATCTCATCCTAGGCATTCCACTATTGGGAGATTTTTGATTACTGACTCAATCTCCTTAGTGGTTGTAGGTCTGTACACATGTTATATTTCTTCAGTATTTAGATTGGGTTTGTATTGGTGGGGGGGGGGTTTATCCATTTCTTCTCAGTTATTTAATTTGGGGGGATATAATTGCTCCTAATAAAACTGTTCATAGTATAATTCTTTGACTTTCTATAGTATCAGTTGTAAGGGCTCCTCTTCCATTTCTGGTATTATTTATTTGAGTCTTTCCTCTCTGTGTGTCAGTGTATCTAACATTTGACAATTTTAACCTTTTCAAAAAATTAACCCTGAGTTTCAATTTCTTCTATTGTTTTTCTATTCTGTATTTTATTTATTTCTGCTGTCATTTTTATTATTTCTTCCTTTATGCTAATTTTGGACTTAGTATGTTCTTTTCCTAGTTCCTTGAGGTGTAGTGTTAGGTCATTTATTTGAGATATTTCTTATTTGTTTCTAATTAAAACGAGGGTATGTATGATTAGGATACATAGTTTGCTTTTGTAAGGTTAGTCTTAATTGTAGTTGTGTCCTCCACCCAGGAAGTGTTCAATATATCCCTGCAATGTTCCCACTAGGTGGGAATTTATCTAACCCTTTTCTTTCACCTCTTCCCCCTTACTTGAATTTAATTGAACTTTTCTTTTAATCTGTTATACCTTGCTTAGGAAGATGTTCTCCAAATCTATCCAAGTTGTTACCAAAGATAAATCATTATCTTTTTATGGCTGAATAGCATTCTATGATATTCACATACCACAATTTGTTAATCCATTCATTTGTTGAAGGGCATGTGAGTTGTTTCCACATCTTTGCAATTGTGTCACTATAAACATTTAAGTGCAAATGTCCTTATGGTAAAATGTCTTTTTCTCTTTTTCTTTTGGCTAGATACCTATTAATGGAATTGCAGCATCACAGGGTAATTCTAGGCAGTACCTGTAGCTCAGTGGGGGCACTGGCCACATACCCTGAGGATAGAGTGTTAGAACCTGGCCTGGGCCTTCTAAACAACAGTGGTAACTGCAACAAAAAACATAGCCAGGTCTTGTGACTGGTGCCCATTGTCCCAGCTACTCATCAGGCTGAGGGAAGACAATCACTTAAGCCCAAGAGTTTGAGGTTGCTGTGAGCTGTGATGCCACAGCACTCTGCCAAGTGTTACATAGTGAGACTCTGTCTCAAAAAAGAAAAAAAGAAAAGACAGTTCTACATTTAGTACTTTAATGAATCTCCTGTTTCCTTTCATAGAGGATGTACTAATTTGCAGTCCCTCCAACAGTGCATTAGTGTTCCCTTCTCTCTGCACCCATGCCAGCATATTTTGCTTTGGGACCTTATGATGTGAGCTATTCTCACTGGGGTTAGGTGATATTTCAGGGTGATTTTAATGTGCATTTCTCTGATAATTAGGGATAATAATGAGCATTTTTTCATGTGTTTGTTGATTATTCATCAGTCCTCATATAAAGTTTCTGTTCATGTCTCTTGCCTGGATTTTAATGGAGTTGTTTGATCTTACTGACTTGCTTAATTTCTTAAGTTCTTAAGTAGATTCTGGATATTAGCCCTTTGTCAGATGCATAGCATACAAATCTCTTCTCCCATCCTGTGGGTTGTCTCTTCACTCTGCTGATTGCCTTCTTAGCTGTGCAGAAGTTTTATAACTTCATTAGATCCAATTTATTTGTTTATTGTTGTTGCTATGATTGCCAGTGGGGTCTTCACAAATTCTTTCCCTAGGCTGAGATCTTTCTTTCTTTCTTTTTTTTAACATAAGTATTTATCAGTATAAACATCCTTCTTAGTACTGTTTTAATACATTAACAGTAAGTTTTTTATTTTGTGTTTTCTTTTTCATTTGTCTCAAGAAATATTCTAATCTTCCTTTTGCTTTTTTTTCTTTGACCTATTGGTTATTCAAGAGGTATTATTTTTATTACTATTAATTCTACATGTTAGTGAATTTTCAAGGTTTTCTTCTATTATTGATTTCTAGTTTCATTCCTCTGTGTAATAAAAAGAGATTTGGTATGATTTAAATTTTCTTAAATTTGTTAAAAATTTATTTAATGATCTAACATGTGATCTATACTGGAAAATTTCCCATAGACACTTGAGAAGAATGAATGTTCTGCTGTTGCTGAGTAGAATGCTCTGTTTATGTCTGTTAGTTCCAGTTGGTTTATGGTTTTATTCAAATCTTCTGCTTTCTTATTGATCTTCTATAAGTACGTTGTATTCATTGCTGAAAGTGGGGTATTCAGATATCCTATATTATGTTGCTATTTCTCTCTTCAGTTCTGTCAATGTTCACTTTATATACCTAATTTTCTCATGTTGGGTGCATAATAACTATAATTGTTATGTTTTCCTGATGAATTTATTTTATCATTATATAATGTCTTTCTCTGCCTCTTGTGACAGTTTTTTGACTTAAAGTCTATTTTATCTGTATCACTACCCCTACTTTCTTTTGGTTACTATTTGCATTTAATATCTTTGTTCTATAGTTTCACCTTCAGCTTTTGTGTGTTCCTTAATCTAAAATGAGTCTTGTATCAATAGCATATAGGTGTATCTTTTGTTTGTTTTTTGTTTCTGTGTTTGTTTGTATCAAGTCAGCCGCTCTATGCTATTTTATTAGGCTGTTTAATCCATTTGCATTTAATGTAATTATTAATAGAGAAGGACTTAGTATTTAATTTTGTCAGTTATTTTCTGCATATCTCTTAGTTTGTTGTCTCTCTCTTGCTATCTTCCTCTGGTGTTGTTCTTATTTTTTTATTGTGATTTGATTTCTTTCTTATTTTCATTTGTATATCATCTATAAATTTTTAGCCAATTTCATGAAGTTTACATAAAATATAGATTATTTTTCCATTTTTCAATATTCTTTTTATTTTTTGGTTCTCCTGATAGGATAATTTCAAATGGTCTGTCTCTGAGTTCCCTGATTTTTTCTTCTACTTCATCAAAGTCTGCTGTTGAATTCCTCTAAATATTTATTCTTTTAGTTATTGCATGCTTCAATTACAAACTTTCTTTTTTTTTTT
>NW_003852430.1:3006273-3011315 GCF_000181295.1 Otolemur garnettii | reverse complement strand
AACCCGCCAACTTAGGTCTATGTCGCTGGCGCCTTAGCCGCTTGAGCCACAGGCACCAAGCCTCAATTACAAACTTTGTATCTGGTCCATTCTTTTTTTTTTTCTTTCATTTCTTTTTTCAGTTTTTGGCTGGGGCTGGGTTTGAACCTACCACCTCCGGCATATGGGGCTGATGCCTTACTCCTTTGAGCCACAGGTGCCACCCTCCATTTTTATATTTTCTGTCTCTTTGTTATCTAAGTTATATTACAAAGAGTGGTGTTATCATTCTCTCTAATTTTGCTTATACATATTTCTCCTGAGCTCATTTAGCATGTGCATCATTTTTTTATTTGTTGGATAATTTATATACCTCTATTTGTTTTTTCCTCATTTTTTAAAATTAAATCATAGCTGTGTACATTAATGCAATCACAAGGTACAGTGTGGTGTTTTTATATACATTTTGAAATATTCTCATCAAACTGGTTAACGTAGTCTTCATGTCATTTTCTTAGTTATTGAGTTAAGACATTCATACTCTGCTTTTAGAAAGATTCACTTGTACCCTTTAAGGTAAACCATATAGGTGACCCCACTAATTACCCTCCCTCCCGCTATTCACCCCCTCACCTCCCCTCTCCCACCCCCCTTCCCATATTCTAAGGCTATAACTAGGTTATAACATTCCTATGAAAGTTATAAATTAGTTTCAAAGTAGGGCTGTGTACATTGGATACTTTTTCTTCCATTCTTGAGATACTTTGCTGAGAAGAACATTTTCTAGTTCCATCCATGTAAACATGAAGGAGGCAAAGTCTCCATCTTTCTTTAGGGCTGCATAGTATTCCATGGTGTACATATATCACAATTTATTGATCCATTCATGGGTTGATGGGCACTTTGGCTTCTTCCATGACCTGGCAATTATGAATTGGGCTGCAATGAACATTCTGATACAAATATCTTTGTTGTAATGTGATTTCTGGTCTTCTGGATATATACCTAATAAAGGAATTGCAGGGTCAAATGGCAGGTCTATTTTTAGTTCTCTAAGTGTTCTCCAGATCTCTCTCCAAAAGGAATGAATTAATTTGCATTCCCACCAGCAGTGTAGAAGTGTTCCCTTTTCTCCACATCCACACCAACATCTCTGGTTTTGGGATTTTGTGATATGGGCTAATCTTACTGGAGTTCGGTATACCTCTATTTGTTAGGGTCAGTTTCTGGTGATTTACTTTGTTCCTTTTACTGGGTCATTTTCCTTGTTTCTTCATGTTCTTTATAATTTTGTGTTGGTACCTACCCATTTGCAAACCAGCTTCATACAGGAAAAGACATTTATCAATTATGTCAGCTAGAGATTCTGGGGGGTCTCTCAATTTTTTTCTATAAATATGTATTTTCTTGACTTGTGTATGTAGTTTCCTGATTAGAAGAATTTGCCGGTTTCTTTCTTTCTTTCTTTTTTTCTTCTTCTTTTTTTTTTTTTTGAGACAGAGTCTCACTTTGTTGCCCCCTGTAGAGTACTGTAGCATCATAGCTCACGGCATCCTCAGACTCTTGGGCTCAAGCAATTCTCTTGCCTCAGCCTACCAAGTAGCTGGGACTATAGGCGCCTGCCAGAAAGCCTGGCTATTTTTTGAGACAGGATCTCGCTCTGGCTCAGGCTGGTCTCAAAACTATGAGCTCAGGCAGTTCTGCTGTCTTGGCCTCCCAGAGTGCTAGGATTACAGGTATGAGCCACCATACCCGGCCTTGCCAGTTTCTTTTCTTTAAGAGTTTGTAATCTCTTGGTCTGTTTGATGTCTCTTACTGGAGTGCACCATGATGCATAATTCTTTTCTTTTCCTGTGTCCTCAAGGCACCTAAGTTTGCCAGGTCCCATCTATGTTCCAAGAAAGAGAGATGGAGACACAAAAGTCAGTTCCTTTGACAGCTCTTCAAAAATCTAGAATGTTGAAGATAGACTCTTCTTTTTTTTCACCTGAGGGAGGACTCATCGAGCTGTTTAGCCTCTGTCTGCTCTGTCACAGACCTTCTGGAGACACAGCACACTCCACAACTCTTTTTTGTTCTTAGTGTCCCTCAGATACACTGGGTCTCATCAGTGCTTCAAGACAGATAAGACGGATAACAGCCACTTAGACTTTCCTATAGAAAGTCAGAACATGGTATGTAAAGTGGAGTCTTCTCTCTCCCTCTGCAAAGACAATATAGAAGCCATTTTTTTTCCTGATTGTATAGTGCTAGGTAGGGGGATAAATATGGCCAAAAAAACAATGCCATCAATTTTCCTGCCATCTTTGATGAAGCAGATTTCATGCTTATCTGGGCTAGAGAAGCCAATTAATTGGTTTCTTGATTTCTCAAGGGAATCGGCCCATGTTTTGTTGTTATGTTGGTGTTCCCATGGGAGAAAGAAGAATATAGGCCTTCCTATTTTAACATCTTGCTGATGTCACCCTCCTATTGTGTCTCTTTTTAAAATCTAAGGAGCACTTTCTACAAACCTCTATGTAAATTTTCTCTTAAATATCGTTGAACAAAATGAGGTCCATTCCCCCCTTGATAAACCAATCACTGGCAGTGGTTCCCAATTTACCTGAGGAACTGTTAATAGACAAGTAAATTTTAGTTTTGAAAGTATTACAAGAATATTTATTTCTTTGTACAATAAGAAAAATAAAAGTTTTGAGAAATTGGTAGGAAAGAAAAATAAGTAGAATATTAATGATGTTAACACTGCAGGTAGACTATGTTCTTTTGAATTCCTATCTATGTGAACAATTTGAATCGGCAAAAATTGACATGTCAGCACTGAGTGGAGGCCCAATCTTCATGATGCTGTGAAAGGAATAACTGTGCAACTAGAATGATCTGCTCATCAGACTACTATCCTAGAACCAGGGCCTAGGCTTTGGGACATGTCTCTAGGCATGAGTCTCTGAATATCTTAGAGTACCTAGTTGATCCATGAAAAAGATACTGGGTCAAGATACTCTGCATGGGAGAAATGGGGACTGGGACCCATACAGTTTCTTGTCCAAACTTGGGCTGCCCCATTTGGATGGCACTGTCAACCCTGGCTCATTCTAGTAACCAAAGAAGGGTCTTAACATTTTTAAAGATTATACTTCAAAGCTCAGGACCTTCTAAAATGCAAAGCCCAAGGCATAAACCCCTACTTGCTTGGATATAAAAGTAGTAATGAGGATCTGAGTTGCTTTTGACAACCAGAGAGAATAGAAATTAGAGATAAAAAAGGATAGGAGGAAGAGATTGCCAAAGGGTTAACTTGTAACACTAGGATAGTGAGGGTAACAGGTTTAATCTTGAACATAAACTAAAACCTTTTGATTAAGGCTGCCTGGAACCCTATAGAGAATTCTGAAGCCAAGTCTAGATGCCATAGTTCAAGTCTATGATTAGGCAAGGACTCTGCTGTAAGTATGGGATGGGGGATGAGGGAGTCAATGTTAGATGTTTGCCATTCTGACGGGAAAGGGTTGTCTCAACCCCTTACACCTTAGGTTTGTGTAAAGGCTTTCATACACTATCACATTGGAATTCATTAATCTGTGCTGAAGTTTTCAAAAGAATGTTTAGTGTATTCTAGATCCACCATGATGGAAAAAAAAATGCTTACAATTCAACTAGTAGTTGAGTTATAAAGTACAAGAATGTGTGTGTTCATATGTGAGGGCAAAAGTGTATGTGTGTGTGGTCTATGCACTGGGAAGGTGGGAAGCTCAGAGACTGGGGAATGTGACTGGACTAAAAGTGAAAGGCTGAGACAACTTTCTGCTTTTGTTCCCTTGCCGACCCAGCCCCTACTGCCTAATCTGGTGAAGGTGCTAACACACTGTGACGCTTTCAAAGCCAAAGGCCTGAGCTGACTGCCTAATCCGCTGTCATCCCCTGCAATTGGCTGGGAAGTGTTTGCCAGGAAAACCTTCAAGGAGGTTGTCTATGGCCTGGGCCTGACAGTAACAGGAACTTCTCTGTATTGAAAATATCTGAAACTCTTTCCCCAGGGAAGCCCAACAAAGCGGAAGCTTATCAGGTGTACAAAGCATATTTTCTTAGTTAATTTCTGGCTCTAGGCATACATGGAAATAGGATGTGAGCTGAAAGGACAATTCAGCCAGCTGCAGGCTTCCATTTATAGCGTCTATTAATTGTAGAGATAAAGCGCTCACTTAGGAAATAGTCTAATGTGTAAAATATTCGTAAGCCTAAAAGGGTATCTTATGTAACACAACTGACTTTGGGTTTCAGAGCTGATATGCAACCTTGACCTCATATATTATGCTCCATTTAAATTCTCTAAAGTAAGTAAAACTTTCATCTACTCAATTCAAACTGAAATTTTTTTCTGGTCCTTTTCCCAGAAAGTCAAGTATATTTTCAATAAATTGCATGTTTCAGTGATTCTCTTAAGATCACTATCTACTTCTAACATGGAGTGGGAAGCATCGATCAACTTCACCATAGCTTGTTAGTCAATACATAACTATCAATTAAGACTCCAAAATCGTCCAGGCACATGAATCTCCAACTCTTTCCTCAGGGCTGATACCTCCACAGCAGCACTGGAGACTGGAATGGGACAGAGGACCATAGGGCTAATGGCTCAGCCCCTCAGTGAAGTGTCAGATCAGAGCCCAGGATATAGTCCAAACTCAAGTTCCTTGTCTGAAGGGGGACTGGCAATGAGGGCAAGTCGAGCACACCAGTGACCAAGAGCAGCTAAGAAGATGGAAGGTTGGAATGGGTGAAAGGGGCCAAAGAGTAGCCTGTGAAAGCAGCTCTGTATCCAGAGGATGCCTGAATTAGCAACTCCGGCATCGACCAATACAAGAGTTTTGGGTTTGGGTTTTTTTTATTCTAGTGATTCCACTTTGCTCAAGTTTTTTTTGTTTGTTTGTTTGTTTGTTTGTTTGTTTTTGAGACAGAGCCTCAAGCTGTCCCTCTGGGCAGAGTGCCGTGGCATTACAGCTCACAGCAACCTCCAACTCCTGGGCTCAAGCGAGTCTCCTGCCTCCACCTCCCAAGTAGCT
>NW_003852430.1:2959020-3006218 GCF_000181295.1 Otolemur garnettii | reverse complement strand
GTCCGGGCTGGGGATTCGAACCTGCCACCTTAGGTGTACGTGGCTGGCACCGTAGCCGGTTGAGCTATAGGTGCCGAGCCTTTGCTCAAGTTTTATGATACTTTCTATAAAGTAAGAAGGGGGGAAACTGTGGTAGATTTGTAGATAAAATTTTTAGCTATGACTTTCTGAGCACCAATGCCATGACATTACTGTCTTACCTCTTCAGTAGGAATCTGTGAAAAGACACTATTTTCATTTAGGGAAATCTATAAGCCTTTTGGATAGATAGGATGAAGGTCTGAGAAAGAGATACTGAAACAGTTACATAAAAATTAAGAAGCCATCAGTGAATGGAGTAGAGCTGAGGGGAGAAAATAAGAGAAGAAGGACCCCAATCCCCAAGGTAGAAGCTGAAGACACCACTTTGTCATAAACGGTTCATTCCGTTTTAAGAATCAAGAAGTCTGGGCCGGCACCTGTGGCTCAGTGAGTAGGGGGCCAGCCCCATAAACCTAGGGTAATGAGTTCAAACCCAGCCCCAGCCTAACTGGAATAAAAAAAATAGCTGGGCGTTGTGGCAGGTGCCTGTAGTCCCAGCCACTTAGCAGGCTGAGGCAAGAGAATCGCCTAAACCCAAGAGCTAGAGGTTGCTGTGAGCTGTGATGCCACAGCACTCTGCTGAGGATGACAGAATGAGACTATGTCTTTAAAAAAAAAAATTTAGTACAAAAAAAGAAAGAATCAAGAAGTCTAAACTCCAGTTTAAGTGGGCTGCCATCTGATACCATGTAATAAGTTCTGTCTCTCCTAGCCCTTGATATAACCCACAAATCTGCAATAAAAATCTACTCATGCCTTGTTTAAGGACTTATCGGTGGGGGTTACCAAATTAAGGGAATGTTACCCCTACTGTGGACACTCTAAGAGTTCATCAGCAAGATGCAAAGTATTACTAGAACATGAGTGTTCCATGAAACCTAGGCATTTGTTCTAGATGAGGTTTAAGAAAATAAAAGTCTGGGGAATTTACAGAAATCTTGGAGAGGTGACTGGATTTCTCTTAACAACTGGATTTCTCTCTCACATTAGGTATGTGTTCAAGCCATTCTTTGTTTTTTGTTTTTTGGGGGGGTTTTTTGGCCAGGGCTGAGTTTGAACCTGCCACTTCTGGTATATGGGGCCAGCACCCTCCTCCTTGAGCCTCAGGCACCACCCTGTTCAAGCCATTCTTGAGCAGAGGTGGCATTCTACATGTACTATTGAGAGTGAGAGAGTGATCTAGCAGTTGGTTTTTGAATTGTTAAAAAAAAAAACACACCAGACTCTCTTGAATCTTCAGAGAACAATGTGATATGTGTATACAACAGCAGTTTTTGGTATCAGAGTGGTAGATCACTAGTATGTAGAGAGGAAAAGGTAAAAGACAGGTGGCATGCCACCAAATCCTCCTCTACCATGATGGACTACAAAGGAAGACAGAATTCTCAAAACCAGAAAACAAAAAATACAAGATTATATCAATAGTTCAAGAAACAAATCACCTTGAAGCAGATTTTTTAATTTGGGAAAAATCACTTCTATGGTGCCCAACAAGATTGGCTGGGAGAAGTGCAACTTAGCTCCCAAAGGGCTGCTGGGTTGCATGTCAACAGGTCTTGGGCAAGGGGACCTAGAGGACGGTACCAGGACATAGTCACTCAGGTGTCCTGGTCATAGCCCAGATGATACAAGCTACTGATATGAAAAATAAAAGACAGGAAGCTATTTGCAGCCTGAGCTCTTAGAGAGGTTTACCTATCAAGATCTCTATTCAATAGCTCCGGCTGATATATACGCTTATACAAGGGGATGTGTTTACCCAAGGAGTATTAACTGGTTGGTGTGTGGTAGGAGAAAATTAGAAAAAAACTTTGAGGCAAAAAGACCAAAATTCAATCCAATGCTACCTCATCCTAATACTGGGATTTAATCTCTCTCTCTTGGTATTACTAGGGCAATAATTCAAGCAACATATGCTATTAGTGATAGGACTGGAAACTCAGGGGAAAAATGTAGGTGTTTTATGTTATTAGTTTAGTGCAAAATAAATCTTGGAAAAGAAAATTTTCTTCTAGAATTCCTAACTTAGAATATAATAATTGACAGAAGTTTGGGTCCTTGGTGGTATACTTTTCCAAATTCTTTTGAACCTACTAATGCATTTATAACTAAGGACAAATTTAAGAAAATTCAGAGTATGGCCTATCACATATTTTTTGAAATCTACTTCCTTCTCAATCTTCAATGACTTAAGTAAAAGGTTTTACCTAAACTTATCTGTTCATCATAAAAAAGATATAAGCTGCTAACCTTAATTCTTATATAATTTCTGCTATTCTTACCTAAACTAATATTGATTTAAAGAAAAAAAAGAAAGAAAAAGACATAACTTTGATCCAAAAACTGAGTTGGCAAAAATCTCTGAAATTTCTACTCCCTTGAGTGATTTAACTCGGCTCAATTTTGACAAAACTAAACCTTTTGAGAAATATTTTCTCATCTCATTCCCTTTATTATCTCAACCTTTGTCTCTCTATCACAAAGTAGGCTCCTGGCTAAATATTGCACAGAATTTGTTTTTACTTTGAGTCTTCTATTGTTTTTATTTTACATATTCTGTTCAAATATTCTTGAGTCTCTATCTGTTGCCCACTGGGAAATTTTTTCTTTCTTTTTTTTTATTATTTATGAAGCTTTCTCTACCTGCTGCATAGTTCTGCCTTTTTGAATTTATTGCAGAGTTTTCAGTTAAGAAAAATTTGAGCTCAGGTGATTAATGCTGAAGGAATCCATTAGTAACCCTTTATAAGAAGAAATTAAAGTGTGGTTTTAATTAAATTTTTAAAAAGTATTATGTCAAATAAATTTAGAGAAATATATTCTAACACATGAGAGGAATATAATATTTAATTTTACAACATACCACAGGAGTGAAAGATCCCCTCAATGTAATATATATACATGTTAAACAAATTTGGAAATATTTTCTAATTACTAGTAGATTATTCTAAGGTCTCTGGGTTTGCTTTAAGCAAAACAACCTTTTATTTTTACAAACCAAGTTATCCTCTCACACAATTGATTTAATTTCTTTTTTTTTTTATTGTTGAGGATTTATTGAGGATACAAGATGTGTCACACCCTGAGACGCCACCGCCTTCCCTCCTTCCCTCTTTCAACCCTTCCTTTCCCCCACCCCCTTCCTCCTTCTCTCTCTCTCTGGTGTCCCCTTTCCCCACCCTCCACTGTGTCATTGTCATTAATTGTCCTTATATCAAAATTGAATACATAGGATTCATGTTTCTCCATTCTTGTGATGCTTTACTGAGAATAATGTGTTCCACTTCCATCCAGGTTAAGACAAATGCTGTGAAGTCTCCATTTTTTAATGGCTGAGTAGTATTCCATGGTATACATGTACCACAGCTTGTTCATCCATTCATGGGGGTGGGGGGCATTGGCTGTTTCCACATTTTGGTGATTGTAAATTGAGCTGCAATAAACAATCTAGTGCAAGTGGCCTTACAATAAACGGGCTTTGTTTTATTTTTCCTTCTGGATAGATGCCCAATACTGGGATTGCAGGATCAAACAGAAGGTCTAGCTTGAGTTCTTTGAGTTTTCTCCATACTTCCTTCCAAAAAGGTTGTATTTGTTTACAGTCCCACTGGTTGTGGAAAAGTGTTCCCTTCACTTCACATCCATGCCAGCATCTGCAGTTTTGAGATTTTGTGATATGGGACATTCTCACTGGGGTTAGATGGTATCTCAAGGTGGTTTTAATTTGCATTTCTCTAATAATTAAGGATGATGAGCATTTTTTCATATGTTTGCTAGCCATTCATCTGTCTTCTTGAGAGAAGGTTCTGTTCATCTCTCTCCCCCATTGATATATGGGATTGTTGACTTTTTTTCCATGTGGATTAATTTGAGTTCTTTATAGATCTTAGTTATTAAGCTTTTGTCTGATTCAAAATATGCAAATATCCTTTCTCATTGTGTAGGTTGTCTTTTTGTTTTGGTTGTTGTCTCCTTAGCTGTACAGAAGCTTTTCAGTTTAATTAAGTCCCATTTGTTTATTTTGGTTGTTGGTGCAATTGCCACGGCAGTCGTCTTCATAAAGTCTTTTCCTAGGCCAATATTTTCCAGTGTTTTTCTTAGCTTTCTTTGAGAATTTTTATCATTTCATGCCTTAAATTTAAGTTCTTTATCCATCTTGAATCAATTTTTGTGAGCAGATAGAGGTGCGGGTGCAGCTTCAGTTTTTTGCATGTGGATATCCAGTTCTCCCAGCACCATTTATTGAATAGGGAGTCTTTTCTCTAGTGTATGTTTTTGTTTGGTTTATCAAAGACTAGGTGGTTGTAGGTTGTGACTTTCATTTCCTGGTTTTCTATTCAATTCCAAATGTCTATGTCTCTATTTTTGTGCCAGTACCATGCTGTGGCCTTGTAGTACAGCCTAAAATCTGGTATGCTGATGCCCCTGGCTTTATTCTTATTACTAAGAACTGCCTTAGCTATATCAAAATAGTCATACATCATGATCAAGTAGGTTTCATCCCAGGGATGCAAGGCTGGCTTAACATACTCAAGTCCATAAACATTATTCACCATATCAACAGAAGCAAAAACAAAGACCATATGATCCTCTCAATAGATGCAGAAAAAGCATTTGATAAAATCCAGCATCCTTTTCTAATTAGAACACTGCAGAGGATAGGCATAGGTGGCACATTTCTTAAACTGATCAAAGCTCTCTATGACAAACCCACAGCTAATATCTTACTAAATGGAGCTAAACTGAAAGCCTTTCCACTTAGAACTGGAGCCAGACAAGGTTGTTTTCTGTTGCCATTACTATTCAACATAATGCAGAAGTTCTAGCCAATACAATTAGACAACACAAGGAAATAAAGGGCATCCAAATGGGAGCAGAAGAGGTCAAAGTCTCTCTCTTTGCTGATGATATGATCTTATACTTAGAGAACTCCAAAGACTCTACCACAAGACTCCTGGAATTCTTCAAAAAATACAGTAATATCTCAGGATATAAAATCAATGTCCACAAGTCAGCAGCCTTTGGATACAACAACAGCCAAGATGAGAAGCTAATTAAGGACACAACTCCCTTCACCATAGTTTCAAAGAAAATGAAATACCTAGGAATATACCTAGCAAAAGAGGTGAAGGAACTCTATAAAGAGAATTATAAAATCCTAAGAAAGGAAATGGTAGAGAACATTAACAAATGGAAGAACATACCATTCTCATAGCTGGGAAGAACCAACATTGTTAAAATGTCTATACTTGCCAGAGCAATCGACCATATCAATGCCATCCCTATTAAAATACCTACATGGGAAAAAGGATTCTGCGTTTTGTATGGAATCGGAAAAAAAATTAAAATTTCAAATGTGGATATCCACAGCAATCTAGTTAAAGAAGGATTTTTATTCCTGGTCCTAATAGCAGAATTTTCTGCTTGCCCAATAGATAAAATTCAGAGAATATGCCCTTGCCACTTAAGCTTTCAATTAGCAATCCCTGCACTTTACTTCAGAGACTGGAAAGAGCTGTATTCAACAGACTTCCCATTTTCCCCAAATATTAAAATTTCATAGGAAAATAAAGGGTCTCACTGGGGATGCATAATGCAAAGTCACAAAGCAAAAACAAACACCCACAAACAAAAGAACAGACATAAAAAGCCTTACAGAGAGGGTAGTCACAGCTATGTAAAGGTGAATAGGAGAATAACTGCCCCAGTTTTCATTCTGCTAAACTGACTTAACTTAGAACTGTTCAACTTGTGTCTTTGACAAGCTTCAGTTGTCCACTGCAGCAACTGGCATGATAATGAATTCTTTATCAGATCCTTCCCTTTTCTAGCTTGCTTCTTCACTTTCTCATGAGTGTGTCGGGTGATCACCTCCCAAATAAGCTACTTACACTAAACCGCTGCCTTCAATTCGGCTTCTGGGGAAACCCAAATAAAGATGCAGCCTCAATATCTTTCTATTCCATACTGTCTCTTCCCTTCTCCTTCCTCCTCAGAAGCACACTCTGTGCTCCCAACCTCTGTACAGCACTGAATGCTCTACCCACTGTCCGGAAAAGCAGCCAGTTCTCCACGTTCTTCGCACACCAGTGCGGGCCCCTCCTGTGTTCAGGCTTTTAGGTCTCTGATCTTTGCTGATAAACCAGACACGTTAATTAGACCATGATGTTCAGATGCAGCCTGTTTTTATAGAAATAACATAGTAGGAGAATCAAAAGAGCTTGTGCTGGGTTTACCATTCACTAATTTGGCGACCACAGTCAAGTAACACTTCAGGCTCAAGTTTTTCACCAATGTGTGAGAAAGTTGTCAAAATCAAAATGGAATCACTAAGGTAAAAAAGAAAAAAAGAAACTAAACAAAACAAAACAAAACAAAAATACCTGACAAGCTGGGGAAGGCCAAGAGAGTTCTCATGCTTATTTGCTTGATAACAAAAACAATTACAAAAGACTCTGCAAAAAACACAACTTTGCATGAAGGCCATCACGATTTTATGTAAAAAATACTTCTGTAAGGACCTATGCCCAGCGACTGCTTGTCCAGTCTTGAACTGGTGTCATCCTCCTTACTGATATTTGTAGCCAAGGAAGACAATGATTTCAAAACGACCAAATAATCCTTCTCATTTTTTTCCCTTTAAAAATCTTCATATTCCTTTAGCTTTCTGAATATGCTCACAATTTACTATGAGATATGTATTCCCATTGCAATGCCCTATTCTCAAATAAATATCTTCTTTCAGAGAGTCTGTTTGTGTTATTTATAATAGGTTGAAATGTGAAATAAAGACAATACTTGGCTGACAATGTTCATGAGTTGAAGGGTATAAAAGTCTTCCAGAATTGGAAAACTTAGGATGAATAGGACACCAGGTTTAAAGCATCTTCCCATTTTAAAAGTTGCCTTCAGTAATGGCGTAGCCTAATATTTCAAAGCTTGGACCTTCAAAATTAGAGAGGTCCTCAGGGATGTGAGTATAAGAGCTATAATGTATTGTTGGTGGGAATAAAAATTTATGTACCTCTTTCTAGAGGGCAACCTGGAAGGATGTAAGCAAGATAAGTACATACACACTTCAGTACTAAATAATTCTAGTCCTGGGTATATATTCCAGGGAAATTTTTACAGAGGTCCACAAGGGGACACACTTAAGGAGTGCATCACAAGTTGGTAGGATAGAGAGAAAAGGCAACCTGAGAGACCAAGCCCAGGTGGGTGAGTAGGTAAAATATGGTGTGCCCCCACCAGCCAGAAGTAATCCTCTAGACATCTACAGAGCATGTGTATGGAACTTGAAAACATAGAGCTGAGTAAGACAAAACAAACAAAGTATAAGCAATATCATTTATTTTCATTAGATATATATGCAGACAAAACAATGTATAGCTTCAAAATATACATGAGCAAAAGACAGACATTAAACACAAAAGAATGTGTGCCTGTAGCAGGAGAAGGGAAGATAGAAACTATTATAAATGATAATCAAACGCCAATCAAGCCTGCCCAGGAGGAGCTCACCCTAACTTAGGATAGCAATCTCCCATGAGCTGGGGAGTGTACCAAGCCAACCTTTCACTCCTGAGGCCTCAGATATATGCATGCCCGACTGGAACAATGATGGAGTAAATGGCTTGATCTTAGAATCCGATTACCCAGATTTGAATGCTGCCTCTACCACTTACTAGTTTGGTTTAACCATCTAGAGGAGCCTATTCTCACAAACCTGAAATTTGGATAATATTTCTTACCTCCCAGGTTCATTGTGAAGGTTGAATTCAGTTCATATAAAGCCCTTGCTGTGGCTCCTGGCTCATGACGAGAGCTCAGTGCATCTTGGAGATCATTATTAGTCCTCTAAAGGAGGTTTCACATAACTTAGCAGGTTGGTGAGGAAGTGTTTTTGTCGGTTTGGGGGAGGAGAGATATGTAGAAAGACTTATAGAGGCTCCTTCACTCCTCTAAAACCAATGGAGGGGGTGATGAGAACTTTGAATTGCCTATTGCCAGCTGATGCCTGATAACAGAACATTCTGAAATAGCTGTTGGAGAATAAGGGAGCCCAGTTGCTCTCCCTAATTTGCCCTGATATTGGGGTGATAAAACAGTGACTGGGGAGCTGTGGCTTAGAACTGGCTCCCGGGGATCATGGGCTGTACTCGAGGGGTGAGGAAAGCACCTCCTTTGCCATCAAGAGTCCATTGTCCGGAATTGCCGTGGGTCCTTCCTTAACGCATATTGTCCTAGGCTACTCAGATGGGCAGACGGAGGAAACCACATACAGGAGGCCAGGACAGACTGCTGGGGAGGTGTGAACAAGGCTGATGTGGCGGCCTCAGGGCCTGCCTCCGAGGGCTCCCAGGACTGTCAGCGCACTGTGGGTTCTTCTGTCATCTCTGTTCCTCTGAGATTATAGGAAGAAATCGATTCTGGAGTAACCTTCACTGGAATCACATGGTGGTGGCAGAGAGAGAGCAGGATCCGAGACACTCCGGGGTCACGGAGCTCATCCTGACATGCAGCCTGGGAAGGCAGCGCGTGGTGGAAGAAACGCCAACTTTCTCTCGTCCGCGATCTCCCCCAGGAATCTCTGAATATTAGTGTCCCCTAAAAGTACTTTTAAAAACTGTTGTGTGTTTTTTTAACATGTAAAAAAAGTAAAGCAAAAGGGAAATAAAACTAGATTTAGCTGGTAATGTATGCATTAAATAAAACTAGTATTGAAAAATAATCACAACCGTTCTTTTGTTCAGCCATGATTCTCCTTTATTGGGCTGCCAAATATAGGGGCGCATTAGTACGCATTAGTATTGCTGTCAGCTTAATAGAAGGCATTAAAGGCTTGAAGGGTGGGGCGAGAAGTGGTGGGTAAATCTCTCCTGTGCCGGGTGTGAGTGGAGTACTGTGATGCTCTATGTCCGCAGCAAACTTTTTAGTTCTTCTGCTGCATTGCAGTTCATAAAGGGAGCGCTCATTCTGAGAAAAACAAAAGTTCCATCTAGCAAGTGGTTAGCACCAGCATTCCATAAAACTTCAGCAGCCTGTCTTCAGCTTCTGCTCCAACTTCATTGCTGCAAAATACGAGAAAATAGTAGGTTGATTGAGATGAATACACTCAGGAAAAAAAATGCCTGAAAACTATACATTAATATTTGAGCAGAACATCTTATATAAAAAGTGGTTGCTGCCATAATAGGGAAAGTGTGGGGTGCTCTGCCCTCAGCAGCTGCTTTCTGTTTGCACTGTGAGTGAGTGGCATAGTAAGAGGTGCAGCTCTAACTTCACTGTCAGATTCTAATCTCATGAGAGCTCAGCTGAGCAGTCTGCTCTCCTCCAAGGAGTCAAGGTGGTTTTGAGGGGCTTGTGCAACCTTAAGGAACAGCACTGCTATATCCCAGGCACGCCCTTCACCCTTCACTGACTTTGCGGCCACTTTACCTTTATTTTAGCATTGGGGCATCTGAAACAAGAAGGCAGAATGAAAAGGGTTTTGATTAAGTCACTGCGTTTGCAAAGTGAAGCATCACAAAAGACAGACTGCAAAGAATCCCTTGTTTTTTCTTCATGTATCGATTTGCTGGAGTTTATAAAGTTGCTGTGTGGTAGGAGAGCGATTCCAATGATTTCTTTATCCACTCCATCTCAGTGTGTTCCTAGGTAATAGGGTTAGACTGTCTGGAACAGATAAGATAAACTTCACAGAGTGGTGGTGGGTGTTAGCGACTGTGAAGACAGGTTAGACACAAGAGGGGGCAAGATGAGGAATTTATTTCTTATATATGACTCTGATGGGATAATGTGATAGAATGACACCAATGGAGGAAATGACCAGAACTTTCATTTCCAGGTGTGAACTCATGGCTGGCAAGGGAGCGTTCTAATATGGCTGGTGGGGGATAAAGATCAGTTGTTATTCTATAACTCTCTCTGCATTGGCCTGGGCCAGACAGTGGGGTGAATAAGCAGGGTCTGACCGAGTTGTGGCTTTAAGTTTGCTATGATTTGAAAAGGGCATGGCACAGCCAAGAAGCTGAGTGGGACAGTGACACATGGAACAGTCTGCGTTATTAGGAGAAAGTGTATTTGGTAGACTAGAAGGAAGAACAAAAAATACACTAAGACAAGGGGGTAGTCTCATTACTACCCCGATTTGTCAGGCCCTAGAAACCCAATGGTCATAAAATAAGAAGTGAGCTGCAGCTCATCATCTGGAATTCTCTGCAGCTTTCTATTGAAAGGAGACAGTGACTCAAAGACATCTCTTCCTTAGCTTGTCTAACAAATAAAAACCACCGTTAATTTGATTTCCCTGAAAGTACTAATATTTACTAGTGAAAATTATGAGAATTTAAATAAATCATCATCATTTGGCTAACACTTGTTAAGTATTATGTATCACATAATCGAAGCACTTTACAGATACTATATTTTTCACCATAATAGCTTGCTTTAACAAAAAACAAAACTCAGGCTCGATAAGGTTAAGTATCACACCCAAGGCCACAGTGCTCCACATTAAACCCCAGTTCACTCCGCATTTTCTCTCTGTTTTTGTTGTTAGTGGAGTCATTACCAGGTTACCTTAGTCACACTAAAACTTGTACTGAGTCTTCTTGGTGAGACAGTCAACTGTCACCAGAGAAGTTTAAACAAAAGATATATCAGGAAACACGCTGGAGATAGGATTATACCATTAAAATAAAACATGGAGCCAAGTGCCCTCTAAGTTCCCTTTCAAATATAAAATGTTATAATTAGATAAATCATGAAATCAGATTGAAGAGGATGAGGTGGTTGATACCCTGGCATCACGCTGGCAAACTTCAGCACACTTTCTCAGCTCTTCCTGAACCCACGGGCAGATCAAAGTAATGTTTGGCGCTACCATTTAGCAGCTGGTTGGAAATGATGTATGATGCTCTGACAGATAGAGCCATCATTTTAGACATTTTATGAAGTTTTCGCTTTGCTTTGCCAATATCAGTATATCGGTAAAGAGCTAACCAACTGGGCAGAGCAGAGCTGATCATTTGAGACACACAGATTATTAAATAAATAAATCCTCCTTTCAGACTAGCACGCTGGCAGTGAAGGCTTTGCGTTTTATCATTTTGCCAATTAGCGACACACTTATTTTAGATATAAGAAAGAATTTAGGAGACTTTGAAAATCTTCATTTTGAACAGAGTCAAATTCAACTGTGGGTAATGAGTGATATTGTCTTGTGAAACTTTAATCCAGTGTTACAGTTTCTTTTTTTTTAAAGAATGTGCTGCGTAAATTGGTTTTTTATTCCCTTTTAGTGTAAAACCAAATAGGCAAACTCTTTCCTGCATAATGAAAGCAAAATGATCTACATATATGTTCTTGTAAATATAAAACCCAGACCTCATGTATCCAGAACGAAAAGCCATTTCCAGAAAATGTATCCCATGACATTATTAAATGCTGCATATTTATTTTTTTAACCCCCGGCTATTTCTAGAGATGAGGGCTTGCTCTGGCTCAGGCTGCTCTCAAGGCAATTCACCTGCCTTGGCCTTTCTGAAAGATTTCAAATGTATTTTGCACATTTATATAACTATTAACTTTAGTACAAAAGCACAAGATCTGGTATAAGAATCTCTTAGGTCAGAACTCTATGCCCTGATTTCCAAATAATTATTAACCCCAATCTGTTTCTCTGGAAAGATTAGAAATAGTCTCCTAAGCCATCACACAGAGGAGTTGTAAGGTCTTTTAACTCCTGACTTCTGCTCAGCTTTAAAGTGACTCATTACAACACTAAACACCTATAAACTGTTGAGTGCCTTTAAAGGGAAGACACCCACACTGTGATACTCCCACCTCTCTTAGAATAGATTTAACTGAGTTCTTAGAAAACAAATGAGACCTCCTTCTTTTTATTGGCTACTTCAGAGTCACACTCTCTCAAAGTTTAGTTCTGATGCTTGCCCACCAAGTTTAAGAATGAATGGTAATTAAGAGGCTTCATTCTCCCTACTGAATAAAGGTTAAGAGGTTTCCCTCCCCCTTATTTTTCTTACAGCATTTGCTTTAGAAAACTAGTCATTGTAAGTGCATCCTCCTGTCTTTGAAATATAGTTAAGTTTTCCCTTTGGAAATGAGGTGAGTATTTTGTCAGACCCAGTAGAGTCCTTCTCAAGGACTTGGGCACCAAAGAAGACAGCATCACTGCCTTCTGGTTTCCAGGGAGGGGAAGACCCCAACTGCAGTTGATACTCGGCTGGCTCCAAGTTGTAAACTACCTCTGGCACTAAATAATGAGAAGCTTATTTTTCCCTTCCCTTGTGTATAGCAGACACAGATGCTCACCTCAAATTCTGGGTGAATTTAGGATTAACTCTGTGTAATAAATGGTGCTGTCAAGTTGTCTTACTCGAGGACAAATTTAATTACTGTTTATCTTAAGAACATACACATAACAGGTGTACCTGCTTGGCTATAGGAAAGGTAAGCGTTTTTTCCTCTCTTTGCAGTCCCTTAGCAGTTTGCCTGAGATATCCATCACGTTTTATTTTAATGTTTATTCAGTAAGAGCTTTTCTTTCACTACTATCTTTGTGAAGAAGACTTCTGAGTTAGCCAAAAGGTATTTAATTGTATTTCCCCAAAACAGGATGGGGGCTTACACCACAGGAAAGTCATTTATTTTGATGGGTTCATTGCTGCCAAATCTGGGGGGTAGGAATATCTTTCTTTTTGTGATTTCTTTATCCACAGGAGTTCCTAGGCAAAGTGGCCATCCATTCAGGAGCCAGTATTAGGTGTCTTTATTTTTATATGACAAATTTACCTTTGCCTTATTTTTATAAGACAAGTATACCCTATTCCTGTAGCCAGTTGTCTACCAAAGCCTACAAATCTTCCTTTAATCAGCAGATAATAGCAATCCAGGTACCAAGTTCTTGCCTGAGATTACAACCTTGAACTCTCAGCACTCTCAGATTCATCAAGGCTTGATTTTGAGAAATAATATTTTTGGGAAAATGTCTG
Organism: Otolemur garnettii; assembly: GCF_000181295.1. Classification (NCBI taxonomy): domain Eukaryota; kingdom Metazoa; phylum Chordata; class Mammalia; order Primates; family Galagidae; genus Otolemur; species Otolemur garnettii. The sequence continues at coordinate 2,993,121 of NW_003852430.1, read as the reverse complement.
AAGGGAATAGAAAGAGCCGATTCCTCTTGATAATTTTATTTTTACCCTTGATTCAAACCAGAAAATGAGAGTAGCTTCTGTGAACAAGTTACTTCATTTCTCTTTTCTCTCTGGTGAATAAACATAAAGGAACAGGATGGTTGATTTATAAGACTAGAATCACAGGTATCTGTAGAGGTTCTGAAATTCAAAATAAAGTGAACACAAAAAGCTTACGTGCCACCAAAGTGGCCAATCAGTTATCATCACCTTTGTAGGTAAATTGTTCTCTTGCCAACCCTTCAATGTTTATCAAAAATCTGCAAAGAGAAGAAGCAAGAAAACAGGAAAAGAATTTGCTTAGTGTGTGTTTCATGGGCAGCTAGTGAATGATTAGTTCTCAAGTTGTGTTAATAACAACTGAATCTGAAAGGTCAGAGTCAAATACATCTAATCCTCTTCTTACAAACCAACTAACCCTCAAGTTGAAAATAAAATACAGCAGTCCTAGGGCTGCCTGTAGCAAGTCTTGCAAAGAGTAGCAGATCTGTTTATATCTCATTCCCCAGCATGACTTGCACAATTAAGCCTGTGGAAAGGGAAGCGGGTTATAGAATCATTGCAGAAGAAAGAGTTGCTGAGCTCACAAGACGGGATAAATACAGCAGGAATAATTGTTTCTACTAGAATTTAATTTTCTCCTGGGTAACTCAACTCAGAAATCATCTGTCTCAGGCAGGGAGATGCTCTCCTGTGTGATGTTAATACTCGCCTACTTGGAGATTACTGCATTGGTGTGAACAGGGAAAATCTACAAAAGTGCTATCACTGGAAAATTGATCAGTCAGAGGATGCATTAGACAAATAGATTATTTAGGGATCTCTTCTGCTTATATGAGGGTTCACCTGTGACCAAGTATCTTGAGTGTCATATAAAGTACAAATAAAACATTATTTGGAATTTGGCACTAATTCCCCAGACTCAGCTGGTATATGTGTACACATACCAAATACTATTCCAACCCCAGCCTGAGCAGTTTCTAAACCTTGAGTAGTATGTCCGGGAAAACATAAATAAAGCATTATGTTCTACTAAGAAAAGTACAATGACTCTCAAAATAGAACAGATCTCTCAAAATTAATCTACCACAAGTTAAAGCACATATTATTCCTGCATGCCATTGGACAGGAATTGGTCACTCAAATTTTCAGTAATTAAGAGTATTCACTGAAACAAAATATATTTTTTCTTTTTTAGTTTATTTTTTATCTCAGATTAATGTCAGGGTACATGGGACTAGGCTACATTGCTTGTATTTGTTCAGTAAAGTCGAAGTTGTAAGTGAGCCCTTCACCCGTGGAGGTGTGCCAAATAAGCTTACATTGTGCTCAGGAGGTGAGAGTCTACCACACATTATTTTACAAGCCTCATGTTTTTACGTTCTCTTTTTTGTTTTCAAAGTTAAATAACAGATTTGATTGGCTTTATTAACTTGCCAATGAAGGAGCTGTAATTTGAGAATCTCAATGCTTGCTGCACATTTGAATCACCTGGGGGAAATTTTAAAGGTCTTTGCCTACCTTCAGAGAGTCTGGATTTAATTTGTCTGGAGTGGAGCCTTGCTATTGGTGTGTTTCAAAAGTCACTACGAGTGATTCTAATGTTCAGCCAGCATTGCACCACTGAGCTAGATAATAAGTGGAATTCTTCTTCTGAGTTATTTTCTTTGAAATGAACATTAGAAATCATAAGTTACAAAAATGATAGGTGTAGCAAATCAGATAAATCTGGGGTCTGTGTGTATTTAAATAAATCACTCAATTAATTTTTAAAAATGTATCTACAAATTGCATGATTGGATTCAAGAAATAAGTGTCTGGTAATAAGCAAAACAGACGACTACCTTTAGTAATTGAAAGAAAAACCAGGGGGAAAATTCTGAGACCTAATCAAGGGCTCTACCATAATTCTTTATTTGCATTGGGTTTGTTCTTTAAGCCAGATAGTCCAAAGAACAGAATTACTTTATAAAAACAGATTTTTTTTTGTTTATGTGGGCAAGTATGTGGGCAAATAAATAACAGAAAGGGTTTGGGAAAAAATACATGGGTTAATATTAGCGTACAACCACATATCATAAGGTGTTGTAAAAAGTTGTTAAATTTTTCCAAAATGTGCCAATATTACCAAGAAATAAAATACTGGGAAAAAATGGCCTTTTGCTTAATTATTTATGTTCATTTTAATATTAACACTGTCTCTCACAGATGTTAAACTTCAAACTCTTATTTTCCTTTCTGACATTGTCCATATATTGCAAACCTGAGTCAAAATTTTTTTTTTGGCAATCTTATCTGCTAGCTTAATTTTAAGTTTGTCTTCAAGATTGTGATAATCGGTGTAAAAAAATACAGATACTCCACCCACTCTGTTCTCTTCAGTAACAGAAAGTCTTTCACATTACCTAACATTCAGAAATTCTCAATTTATTATCTGAACTGGATGCTTTTGTTATTCAAATAAACAATTGATTTTATTTTATTGTGTAGATAAAACCAATGTGAACTCACACCAAAATTACTATTTGAGAGAAAGACATCTGATTGTTTTTTTTTTTTTTACATTCATCTGTAATGTTCAAATTTATTTAATCTTTCTTCTACTTTCGGCCGTGTGTATGTACAACTTTTCAATATTATACAATTTGACACCTTCATATTTTCAGCCCTTTCAGGGCTGAGACATTTGACAAAGAGTTAATATCTTTAATATATAAAACAGGTACCCAATAAGAAAAATATTACCATATCAGTGGATAAATGCATAAGATAATACGAAAACAAAATAGATAAAAATAAATTTAGATCTCAAGAATATGGGGAAAGGGGAAAGGGAGGGGAGGGGGCAGGATGGGTGGAGGGAGGGTAATTGGTGGCACCACACCGATGGTGCATCTTACAAGGGTACATGTGAAACTTACTAAATGTAGAATATAAATGTCTTAACACGATAACTAAGAAAACTCCATGAAGGCTATGTTAACCAGTTTGGTGAAAATATTTCAAATTGTATATAAAACCAGCACATTGTACCCCATGACTGCATTAATGCACACAGCTATGATTTAATGAAAAATAAATAAATAAATTTAAGAAAAGAAATACAGAACTTTTAATGTGCAAAGTAATGGAAAAAATTACTTCCCCTTTTAAACTGGCAAAAAATTTAAAATATCATTTTAAAAGAGATAAACATTTGGATAGCATAGATAGAAATTTAGATAAATATCTTTATCTAAAGTAACAATCTTACTGTAGATTAATTTAGATATTAGCTAGAGTGAGTAAGTGCTCATAGGCTCCGGGCAGGCAGAACTGAAGTTGATCTTTACACAGACACTTCCTAGCTATATCACTTTAGGCAATAGATGATTCCCCTTATTCCTAGTTTCCTCACCTATAAAAGGAATCATCATGATAGGTAACTTAGTATGTTTTGTGAAACATTAAGACAAAGTGCACAGCACTCTTTCTAACATACAGTAACTTCTCAATAACTTGCTAATGATAACAATGATCAGCATACAGACAGACATTATAATACACTCTCCATAGGATCAACTGCTATAATTGCTTGGGACAGCAATTTAGCTGGATGTGTCAAAAGTCTTCAGATGCCCATACTCATAGACTCAATAATCCTATTTGTAAAAATGTGTCATAAAAAGTAATCAGAGGTATAGTGAGGGATATAAATACCCACCTACTCACAGTACACCTTTATATTTTAATGACCAATGCTATAGTAGAATGCCACATCCATCTTCTGTGATAGAAGTTTTAAAATTGGCAGAATAGGAATATCAATTTATGAATAGTGGATAATATGTCCTAAATTATGGAAAATGTCCCTGGATGAAATTAAGATTTCATTTGAATTTTCTCATTCCTTCTTGTCTATTATGCTTGGAGGCTGCAATATTAAGTATGCTTCATTTGTGAGGGGATCTAAAATGGATGTCTGAGCTCACGCATTTCCCTTCTTAAAGATAGGTTTTTTTTTTTAAAGTACTTTTTCATTTCATTTCCACTTTACCTGAGAGGATGTAGAAAAAAAATTATTCAACTATTCTTGCTTTTAATGAACACAGAATTAAACCAGAGAGGGAATATTTCTTTACAGAATTTTTTTTTTGTCTCCACAGTATAGCATTCATGAAAATAAGAGAGGGTTGTTTTCATTTATTTTTCTGCTTGTCAGCTCAAAACATGAAAGAAGGTAAACCTTTACATGAAACGTAGAGTCCACGATTGAGCTGGTATGCTTCTGTCCTTAAGCTACACACCATGTCCAAAATTCACCTGGTGAGGACAGGGGGGCGCTCTATAAGCCAAGCAGTCACCCTCCAATGGACTGAAGCTGAGACACCACGTGACACTGCTACTCCAACCCCTCAAACACACCATCTGGATTATGCAACATCCATTGACCCACTGAGCAGTGATTTTCAACCAGGGTGTCACAGCACACTGGTGTGCGGTGAGAGGATTGTAAGTGTACTGAGAGATTTTTTAAAGATCAGTAATTAAATTATTTTCTAAAGAAGGTCAAAGCACAGGAAGTATATTCTGTTTTTAACTCTTTTCTTTAATCAACATGATTTAAGTGTGCTGTGGAAGTTTAACTACAGGTTCAAGTGTGCCATGAGGTAAAAAAGGTTGACAAACACTGCTCTAGGGAAAGAAGACAATAGTGATTTCACATGTGAATCCGAAGAGAAAAATCACAAAGACAGACACTCAGGGTAGAAGGACTTGGTTTATAGTTAAATGCAACACACAAGGGGAATTCTACGGCCACCTTTCACACCAAGCCATAGTAAGAGTTTACTTATTTCACTATCAGATGTTTCTGACCAATACTGACTGGGCCAGTGAGTCATATTCTTTAAAAACAAAGCATGATAGCTGGGCTTGGGGGCATGCACTTCTATTCCCAGCTACTTAGGAGGCTGAGGTGGAAAGATCCCTTGATCCCAGGAGTATGAGGCTGCAGTAAGCTGTGATGGCACCATGGTACCCCAGCCTGGGTGACAGAGTGAGACCTAGTCTCTTGAAAATATAAACAACCAAAGCATGGTTTTGTTAACATTTTTGTTTTTGTTGTGTTGTGTTGTGTTAATTCAGATTAATATGAGGATACAAATGATTAGGCTACATTGTATGTGTTTGTTAGATAAAGTTCAAGTTGTAATTGAGCCCTTCACCCAGGGGGTATGCTGTATAACCTTACATTATGCACATTAGGTGAGAGCTTACCAATCCTCCTCCCTCCTTTCTTAAGCTCTTTCCTTTCTCCCCCCTTCCCCCAAAGAAGGATATCCAGGGTATACAAATGGGAACAAAGAGGTCCTTGCTGATGACATTATCTCATACTTAGAAAACTCCAGAGCCTCAACCATAAGACTCCTGGAAGTGACCAAGGAATATAGTTAACCTGACTGGGTACAAAATCAATGTCCACAAATCAGTAACCTTCATATACTCCAATAACAGTCAAGCTTAGGATCAAATCAAAGACACAGTACCCTTCACAGTAGCTTTAAAGAAAATGAAATAGCTGAGAATATACTTAACAAAGGACATGAAGGATCTTTACAGAGAGAACTGTGAAACTCTGAGAAAAGAAACAGCAAAGGTATTGACAGATGGAACAACATACCATGTTCATGGATGGGAGGAATCAACATTGTTAAAATATCCATACTACTCAAAGCAATTTACAGGTTCAATGCAATCCCCATCAAAGCACCAATGTCATACTTTGAAGAACTTGAAAAAATAGTACTTCATTTTACACTGAACCAGAAAAAAACCCACATAAACAATGCACTTAAAAGAAATAAAAACAAATAATAGGTCATCACATTACCAAACTTCAGGTTATTCTGTAAGTCTACAGTGAGCAAAACAGTGTGGTATTGTCACAAAAATAAAGATATACATCTATGGAATGAAATAGGAAATGTGGAGATAAACCCAGCCATGTTTTGCCACTTGATCTTCAATAAACCAAACAAAAGCATGCACTGGGGGAAAGAACGCCTATTTAATAGAGAGTGCAGGGAAAACATGCAGAAGACTGAAACTGGACTAGCACTTCTCACCACTTATGAAAATTGGCTCTCACTGGATAAAAAAAATTAAATTTAAGACATGAAATGACAAAAATTCTAGAAGAAAGCATTGAAAAAACTCTTCACAACTTTGGCCTGGGAAAATATTTTCCAATATTTTATAAAGAAGACCCCAGTTGCCAAGGGCAACTGTAGCAACATGAAAAATAAATGAGTGGGACATGATCAAACCAAAAAGCTTCTGCATAGGTAAGGGTACAACCACTAAAGCATACAGACAACCTTCAGAACGGGAGAAAATATTCACATGCTATGAATTTGACAAAGGGCTGATAACTAGAATCTACAGAGAACACAAACTAATCAACAAGAAAAAGGCAAACAATCCCATTCATAAGTGGACAAGAAACATGAACAGAATCTTCTCTGAAGAAGGCAGATAAATAGCCAACAAACACATGAAAAAATGCTCATTATTCCTAATCATCAGAGAAATGCAAATGAAAACTATGCTGAGATGTCACTAACCCCAGTGAGAACAGCCCACATCCCAAAATCCCAGCATGTGGAAGTGAACAGAAGAGAACACTCTCACACTGCTGGTAGGAGAGTGGTAGGATTGCAAACTCATACACCCTCTATGGAAAGAAATATGAGGAACCCAGAAAAAGCTAAAAGTGAACTTCCACTTGATCCTGCAATCCCATTACTAAATATCTACCAAGAAGAAAAAAATCATTTTACCATAAGGACATTTGCACTAGAATGTTCATCACAGCCCAATTCACAATCACCAAGATGTGGAATCAACCCAAGTGCCCATCAACTCATAAATGGATTAATAAACTGTGATATACATATACCATGGAATAGCATTCATCCATAAAGAAGATGGGGACTTTATATCTTTTGTATTAACCTGGGTGGAACTGGAGAACATTCTTCTTAGTAAAGTAACACAAAAATTCAGAATCAAGTATTCAATGCATGCAATACTAAATGAAACCAGTAAATAAACAACTGTACCCCGACATGAGAAAAGCTTGATTTTGTTAGCATTTTTTTAAAAAACTGGTTTATTTCTACAATCTAATGTCACATGGAAATAGAGAAATGGCCAACTACATCTCCAATTGTATCTTACATTTACCTCTTTGGAATCAAGGGTTCCATGTTCAGGAATAGCCACCGTTTGTTGACTCAGCTTCACAGAGAAGGTGCCCAGGATGTGATCAGGAGTAGAAGTGAGGAGAAATAAATGTTTAAATTTTACTTAAATAACCAGACAATGACATAGTATATTATTGCAGATAATAGTAGGTTCCACCAAATGTAAACAATAAGATAAATTGTCATTAAGAAAATAAAGGAAGATATTTGGCAGATGATGAGTACTTTGAGCATATAGCCATATCTTTATTTTTGTGTCACACGTAAACTCCAACAATGCTTAGCATAGACCATCATTAATTATTTCTTGAATGAATGAATGGTTAAAACACACGGACAGATTTCAGAGAGAGGAAACAAAGTTTAACTGAGGTTTCAACTCTCACACGCAGGCCCCTAAGGAAAAGCTTTAAAGCAAAAGTAATAAGTCATGTTCAAACCCACAGTAACGTGGATGCATCCGTGGATGGTGAAGAGTAACTGGGAATGGAGAATGTTGTGCATTATTGGGAATATAAATGTGCACCAGAACTCTGAGCACCAGAACTTCGTGAACATTGCAGTCTCACCAGACGATGTTATTGAATGTAATTTAGAGAGGAAGCCTCTTTTACGTGAGAATTTTTATTATTGCATGGTCCTTTTGAGCACCACACATATGCTTAAACTTACTAAGTAGAAGACAGTCATTGATATGCAGGGCAGGGAGACAGACAGACCAGGAGACACACACACAAAGAGGGGGTGGGAGAGCAATCGTTTGGAATGAAATCCATTTACTCTTTTTTGGTATTCATCTTCTTCCTTCACTCCAACATTAGGGTAACACGAGACCCATTTTGCCAGGAACCGTTCCTAATTTACTCTACTGCCCTGAGGAAATCAGGGCTACTGATTTGGACCCCTTCCATGTTCAACAGTGTCCTTTGGGGGGCAATAAATCCATGGGACAGTAACCCAATCCTAATCCTCCAGAGCAATTTGTAGGCCAGCAAAGCACGCTGGTCCCAGAAGGACTCCAGCTCTGGCTGTTAAGGAAGCCAAGGAGGTCTCCTCCTGACATTTCCTCAGGCTTCTCTCTGTCCCAGCAGACTTCCAAAAATAGAGCCTGGTTTTATTTAAAGTTTCCATTTCACTAAATCTCCATTCTGACACTCTGTTCCCAACTATGAAATCCTTAGGGTATCAAACATCAGGAGTCTTCCTAGATACCTGAGACCGTTGCTTTTTATAGAAGCATCATCTGGCCCCAGAACCAACTAGAGATCTAAATAGCATTCCAGAAAGCAGGTTGATCGGTCTCCAGGCTTATGGTCAGACCCTAGGAACTGCTTCAAACATTAAACCCAAGCTACCAGTCCTGGAGATGGCAGATACCCAGGTTAAATGTTACAATATTTATATGAATCATCAGAGTTTGTACAATGTTGAATTTCTATTCTTCTAATCTCTTAAAATAGAAAAGAAAAAGTATCCAGAAATTTTTAAATCTTACTAATACCTCAATAAAATATTCAACTGAGATTGGGAAAAAAATGGAGTCATTATCTAATGTTAATTTTTACATTCCATTCCTTCTTTCCAATGAGGTACTCATTAATTTTAATCTGTGTTTTTAACCTGGAATATAAAAAAATGTATGTGTTGACTATCTTAATCAAAAAAGAGAACACAAAGTGACTGGTCCTGATTAATCAGTGAGCCCCCAGTCATTTATATTTGGCTTTGGCATGCTTTCTTTTGTTTATGAGTTTTATCACAGTAGGCTCTCCTTTCAATTATCTTTGAGTTGACTGAAAATGTGATATTGATATCTTGTGAAGACTTGTGGATTTAGTCATGATTATTTATTACATACGCACATGATAAATTCTCTATACATATTTATTCATTAGTTTTTACCACCACCTAGCAAGGTGAACACCAATATTGCCCTGTTTCCTAGATAAGGAAACTAAAGCACGGAGAAGGAGCACAACTTGTTCAAGATCCAAACTAGTAAATGAAAGAGGAATGTTGGAATCTGGGACGACAGGAGCTTGTAGGGCACTTTATTGAACTTGATTCTCTTAGGCAGTGGAAAGTCATGGAAGTACTTTAAGCAAGAAGGGGCGTGGATGGTCAAATTTTTAGTTCAAAGAAGTGTTCCAGTGGCGGATGTGCAAAATACAGACAGCAGGTAGGGGTGTGGGGTGGGAGCTGGAAGGAAGGAAATGAGGGGGAGAAGGAGGAAGGGTAAAAGGCCAAAGATTTAAATGATAAAATGTCTCAAAGGATAAAATAGACTCAAGGTTTTCAGGGTGACTCTAGCCCTCTTACTGTTCCAGGTGAGCAAAAATGCAGCAAGGACACATATGGACATTGTTGCTAATTAAAAAAGAAAAGCTGGGAGAGTGGAGAGAGAGAATGAATGCTGGTCTCTGATGAATGCAGTGCTGTTGTAATGCACAAGGACTGCAGATGTCAAGAGGAAAGAATACTAAAACAGGGTGGTCTGAAAGTCCTGCCAGTCAGAATGGGAACGAGGAAACAAATATTAAAAACAGTTTCTCCATAGGCGAATGGTTTTCTATACAGAAAGTAGGGAATTCTGAAGGACAGAGTGTCATCCCAGCCAGTTTCTTTCATGCTAAATGTTCTGGAAAACAAATTACTATTTTGCCTCCAAAAAAAAAAACCTGGTAAGTTACTACTTTTCTAATCAGAGCATTATGCAACACAGGAAGGTGAACGACAGGGAAAGCTTGAGTGAAATGAGATGAAATATACTCTCATCCCGGATGGAGAGTCCAGTCCTAGATATTGTATAATCTGTTTCATTAGATCTTTGCTTGATCACCGCTGCTAAATAATCAACAAGGAGCATTTCAATAAAACGTCCAGTTGATTTTTATCACACTCTTGATCCTAGCTGTCACTAAACTAACATAAGACCTACTAAGTGTTTGTACCAGTGTGGGGGCTTTCTCAGAAATGCACTGCTTCTCCAGAGCCATGTAATCTCCTCCAACAAAGAGATAAAATACCCTCACACAAATAGGGAAATCAAAACTTAGCAATTAGGAAAAAAGGAAATATGCAAAATGTGGTTAAATAGTTAACTAGACCTTTAAATTATCTGGGCAATGGAATTCAAAGCTCTAGCTTGTGGGAAACAGCTCTCTGTTCTTGAGTGAAGAGAAAGCAGGCTTTCTTAACTGCCAGAAATTATGAAACTTAAGAAGTGTTGCAGAAAGTTTTAATATTTTAAAGTGAAAGAGCCATCATATTCTGTCCAGAATTTATTTCTTTGGGATTTTGCTTAATCATATTCTCTTGCAGATTCTTCAGGAATCTGTTCCTTCTACTTCTGTCTCTCCACTGAGATTTATGAACTACTCAAGTTAGAATGCAACCTTCTTAAGTTGCAAATTACTGTCTGTTTCATAAGGATAGTATATGTTATATTATTATTATATTGATATTATAATATATTATATATTATTATATATACTGTCCTTACGAAAATAGATGCCATTGGTGGTTAAGGAGTATGTGTTATTCATCTTCAGACACAAGGTCCACCCAGCTCAGAGTAGACACTAAATGAATACTGAATGAATAAACTAATGAAAGGAAGGATGAGTGAAATGGTTAGAGAAACAAAAGAGAGATTTTTGACTTGAAAAATTAAAGAATTCTGAATTAGTCAAGAATTAGGACATATTTAATGCATTCCTCATGGTATCCTCATTGTGAGACGACTTTGCAAACTGGAAATCCTTCAAGTAGAACTGTCACACAAGCGAGCTTGGTTTGATCCTTATAATTCTTTTGCCTTAAAAATAATTAAATTAAGTTATCAATGTTTAAGTCCACAGATTCTACCTGCAGGCTTGTACTTCTGGTTTCCCTTGAACTATTCAAAGATCTTGCAACACTAACATTCCAATTATCTGGATTGGAATTATCAGACCAGCTGCCCCTTTTCCAAGAGGCTAAGGCATGACCATGTCAGCACAGTCCCCAGCAAGCCTACTGGCCTCCTTGGGCCAGTAACCCGAGGTCACCTATTAATCACGATCACACATGTGCTATATATCTGCCTTGCTTCATTGATTCTGCAGAGCTGCCTGGCCAAACAAGGAATTTGAGTTTTTAATTCCAGAGTTCCAGCATACCACAGTGCACGGGGGGTACCCAAGAAATCTTGCCAGCTTTAGATTCTGGTGCAGTAGGTGTAGAGAGGGATCTGAGAGTTTATATTTTTAGTGATTTCTCAGTTCATGCTTACAAATGCACTACCACAGGTTGCATAGTGAAACCACAGCTAATGTCTTTGCTTGAAGACATTGATAGAAGAATCAATGGAATAGATTTGTTTCAGATATTTATCTGTTTACAACTGAAACTAACTATGCTCAAAATGTTCTGATCAATTACATTGTACTGCAGTTCTATAATTATATAATAGACCATAGATCTGTCCATTAAGTACCTTCTAATGGGCCAGGCACTTTGCCAGATATTAGGACTATGACAGAGAACAAACATTGTCCCCATTCATAATACTATACTATATGATCTAGTGGAGAGACAAATAATAATTATATAATCAGGAGTAAATAGATGCAAACACAAAATAGTGTATTAGAAGTAAAAGTCCTGAGTACTGTAAGGATTTAGAATGGATAAATCTGATCTAGTTAAGAAAGATGGAGGAATTAATTTTGCCAAATTTATTTGTTCAAATTAATCAACATGAAAAAAGCCAACAATCCTTTATATCAATGGGCAAGAGAGAGGAATAGAACTTTCTCTCTAGAAGACAGATGGATGGCTAACAAATATATGAAAAAATGCTCATCATTCCTAATCATTAGAGAAATGCAAATCAAAACCACTCTGAGACACCATCTAAGCCCAGTGAGAATGGCCCACACAACAAAATCTCCAAACTGCAGGTGCTAGCATGGATGTGGAAGGAAAGGAACACTTTTACACTGCTGGTGGGACTGCAAACTAAGACAACCTTTTGGAAGGAAGTATGGAGAATCCTCAAAGAACTCAAGCTAGACCTCCCATTTGATCCTGCAATCCCATTACTGGGCATCTACCCAGAAGAAAAATATCCTTTTACCATAATGCTAGTACTAAACTATTTATCGCAGCTCAATTGGCAATCACCAAAACGTGGAAACAGCCTAAATGCCCACCAACCCAGGAATAGATTAACAAGTTGTGGTATATGTATACCATGAAGTATTATTCAGCCATTATAAAAGATGGAGACTTTACATCTTTTGTATTAACCTGGGTAGAAGTGAAACACATTATTCTTAATAAAGCATCATGGGAATGGAGAAGCAAGAATCCTATGTACTCAATTCTGATATGAGAACAATTAATGACGTAGTACACGGTGAGGGATGGGGGAAGGGGAAAGCAGAGAGAGGAAAGGAAGAAGGGGGTGGGGATCACAGTGTGTGACACACCTTTGGAGGGCAGTACACAGTAAAAAAAAAAAAATGAGTGCACACAGGGAGAAAATTCTGAGTGAATGGGCAAAATGAGGAAGAGAGAGAGTGCCAGGAACTGAGGCTGGAGAATTACTGTGTAGGCATTTCATGTATCAACCCTCCTTGCATTGAAAGAAGTAAGACCTTGCGAATGCTTATTAAATGAATGCTGTCAAACATGAGTTTGTCTCATTTCACCCAAAGACATACAAACTGATTAAGGATGAGGCTCACCCTTTCCTGGAAGTTTTGCACCAAACCCTAGTTGGTTAATTTTATTGCTCAAGATTCTCTGCCTTGGAATAATGCATGGGCAATGCTTCCAGTTGTCCTCTGATGGGGCCAGTTCATGATAATGTGCTTTCAGTGATAGAAACACGCTACCCCAATTCAAAAGAGAATTGGTTATATGTCTTACAGATTGTAATCTGCATTAACCCAGATATTTAAAAGGTACCACAAGAAAACATCAGTAGCTTAAATACATCAATTATTACAAAAGTTTTGAGAAATCACGAAACATAAAATCTGTCTGGATGGCAACAAAGCCCTCCCAGCAAAACCAATGAGCTGAGCAAGTGACACTCGCACCAGTGACTAAGAAAGGAGGCTGCTGATGTGTTTCTTGGAAGTGAAATAATGGACCATAACACAGTCTGTGTCAAAACTTTCATAGTGGCCTACATGTTTATAGTTGTAATTTTAAAGCATGGCATCTATTTTTGGTGATGCCCAAAAGTTTACAAGTTTGTCTATCTCACTAACTCCCTAGGTGACCTGGGAAAAATCGCTTAGTGTCTGGGCCTCAGTTTTCTCAACTTTGAGATCTGAGCCCTGACTAGATGGGTTTCAGTTCCTCTTCCACTTGAAGAATTAATGGGTTCTTTGATGGTCAAGCAAAAATTCAAAAAAAAAAACAACTATTAATTGATCAATGATATTGCTTCCAAAAGTAAAAAAGTGATTCCTCTTTGGAATCCCCTGCACTCATTCACAGCTGAGATAGAAGTTATGCCTAGGCTGATGATAAAAATAGATTCCTCAGAGGAGGTGACCTGGAGTGTCTAATATCAATTCTTAATTGTGCTAACCTTTTCCTCACATGCACTTACTATAAACACTATAAGTTTCACAACATTCCTTTGTGTGTTCCCTGAGTGTTTTATGTTCAGTTGATAACATACAGTAATTGATATTTATAAGTTGAGATGAATGTAAATTATTTTATAAGCCCACAGAACATTCACCCTTGAGTGACAGCCACTAAGGTTGTTATCCTGGAGTCTCAATTCTAAGCATACCAGTAGAGAAACAAAGGCATTTTCTGCTCTAATCTTTGTAATAGATCTGAAATACAGCAGAAAATTCTCAATTTATACTATTTGTATTCTTAGCCTTTTCTTTTCCATCCCAGGAGGCAGAGACTTAGGATGTGTTAGAATTCCTCCTTCCAAAGAATGCTTTCTAAAGGATGGTGTAATGGAATATTTTTCTCTCTCTTATATGTTCAGCCTGTTTGAAAACAAATACTACATCCTTTGTGTGCTCACATTTTTCATCTAGAGTTGTTTCTTTCTCAACTAGAAAAAACCCTTCCCTAAGGGGATTAACTACACCATTCACTATTTTTAGTACACAGCTCCCAGGTTGTAATGAAAACTGAGCAAAATATATATTCTAACTCCATTTTAAGACTAAAAGTAAATTCTAGAAATTGAAATTGGAATTGACAAGGAAGCATATTTGTTGTTCTTTCTGTGTATCCTTGAAGGGCACAATTCGTTGCTCAGTACTACAGGCAAAACACCATTTTCAATTGTTTTCAATGTCATACCAGTCTAGTATAATCGTAAACCAAATGTCTACTCCCTTACAAAAGAAAATGTTGGTGGAATGTTTTTCTCTCCCTATTCTTTATCTTCTAAAGAATACATGTTAAAGAATGGGTGTTAGTAATTTTCTTCCAATATGAATTATAATAGAAAATCAACAGCTTGATATTAATACTCTAATCTTCACCTTGTTGGACTCCCGTCCTTATCCTACTACCATCCTAGCTTTTCCAAATTGGCCACCAGTTATCTCCAGGTTTCGGGAAACCTATCCCAGAGCCCAGGAGTGTCAACGGCTATTAATTGATGTGTCACAGGGATATGGAAGCATATTAAGGAAGATAAATATGGCCGGGCCCCCAGATGCACTGTACCGAGCAAACCACATTCTGCTGTCCCCGAACACTACACTCCCAACAGCACTGTTAAGGATTTGGGCTTGAGGGGTTGGTTGAGAAGGGAGAGGTTATATGACCTGTATGCAGGCAGATAAGTTGAGGACTATAGGAGGTCAGACAATTAAGTTTGCAAACTCATCCTAGAAAAAGTGCTATGTACCTCATTGCTGAATATCAAAGTCCTCCCCTCTGGAAGCTGTGCACCAACACCAGCTCTTAGTCCACCCTTTAAAGCAATTTTGAAACTCTTTTTCCAGAAAGACCATCAGAACTGTTGTCGTGTGAGGTCTGACAATTAAGTCTGCAAACTTACCACCATGTGCTCACGCTGGCAGCAAGTACAAATGCTGTAAGGTTTTATAATGTGGATATGTCAGTGTCCCCCAGCTGTGTTCGTGTTAATGTGTGGTGGTATTTTGGTGAGTGGTGTTCATAATTTCATAATTTTCATATGTTTTTCTGTGCCATACAACAACTCTAATGGTCGTTCCAGACAAAGAGTTCCAAAATTGCTTTGAAAGGTAGACTAGGCATTCAGTAACACAGCAAAATTTCACCCTGAAGTGTCAAAACAATAGTCTCCTTCACTGTCCAAACATCACAAAGCACATATAGCTTTGGTTGCATGGGATAATTAAAAGGATAACAAAATAAGGTAATGAGACGATTAGGTTGAACTATGTCAAACTGATGTTTTTGTAGTACAAGAATTGCCTAATAATGAAAATTCATGCAGTTCAACCTAATCTAAGAGATGCTTTAAAAATAAATAAATGATAGCATTTCAAGAAGTTAGACAAGCAATTTTGTTCTAAGGTAAACTAGATATACATCGTTTAAAGACTCGATTTGCAAAGATAAAAATGCTTCCATCATAGTTTTCATTCTATCTCAGGGATAATCATGCACGGCTCACAGCCTCCTCCCTCTACAGGGCATTCCCTCAGCTGAACGGAGTCCTCACTCTGAGTCATTTGACTGTCTCCCCAGCTGAATGCCCACAGCCAGTGACTTTCAGGGTATGAAGCCTTAGCTTCTTTGCAGTTTGTGCCCTAAAGCCGGCTCCCTGTGAATCAGGCCCAAACTGGCCTTTACCTGAAAATACATTTGCTCTGCACTTTGTCCTTCTCAGTTCAGATTCACTTGCTCCCCTGAAGAATGCTTTTCTGAAGAACGCGCCTCCAATCAATCACAAACATGAACCCCTGTCCTAGGCTCTGCCCTTAAGGAACCTGATCTAAGGACACCACACAAAGGAGAAGGGGCAGGTGACAGCTGTGAAATGCAGGAAACTGACATCCCTCAGCGTTTCCTTCTCAATGAGATGAAACTGATGGCAGCTTATTTTCTCTGTGGCCATAGAACACAAGCCTAGTCAATCACTTCCAAGGGGCCAGCAAGTTATTTTACAAGATCTTAAAAAAAAAATCATCTTTCTCAAAGTATACTTTTTCTCACTAAAAATGCCATCCTGCCCGCCTCTAACTACACATCTCTTTCCAATTAGCAAATTCTTAATTTTTAAAATGATTCTTTATTTAAAATGTCAGAATGAAATATCCCAGCTAGATTCTGTATGTTCGATGCCAAACAACACACGAGCTCAGGGACAGGTGTTTTTGTCACCAAGATTAAGCTGAAAAGAGAAATATGAATAAGAAATTGATTGTTCTCGTTTTCCCGGAAAAAAAAAATTCCAAGTCTACTGTTTGTGATTAAATTAAGTGCATTTTAAGAATGATGAGTGGCAATTAGATAACATGAAGCATGCCCAGCCTGTCATGAAGGTGTCTATTGTGTCAAAATGTTCCTTTTGCCCTCTAGTGGAGAACTTAGCTAAATATGGTTCTTACTTCATTTGGCAGAACTGCTTCTCTGAAAATACCTGCCCACTGGCATTCATTTTTTAATGTCAAAAGTCCAATTAATTTGCATTCAGCCCCTTTGAACAGAAGGATATTTATGAACGCATTACACAAATGCATCCATTTTGAAAACAATTTGGCATCATTAAATAGTGGACATATTTTGGAATGAAAAACCTTTAAAAACATTAAAAACCCATTTACAGGTTCACAAAGTATTTTTTGTCCTATTTTGCTCACTTCAAAAATTCGCTCTGTTAAAGCATCTTAATACTTATCCTATTTCTATCTTTAAACATTTTCAGAAAAGTTTTAGAATTGAGAGTAAAGCCCCTTATCTCCATGAAAATGGAAAATAAATTACCTCGGTCTATTCCCACAGAAAGATTTCTAATCCTGTCTACAGTTAGAACACAAACAAACATTGTTAATGAGGAGATCAGAAGGAGGATTTTGCCTCCGATCAAGATGTCTTATTTCCGAGTAAATGTGGTTGACTCGGTCCACTTTTGTCAAGGTATTTTGTACATACTGGTTTTCTTAGCCACTAAGCTTTGGAACCGCGGCTGCCAAAAGAAAGCTGGAGCCTGGGGATTAAGTGTGAAAAATATTGTGGGGTTCATGATAAAACACTGTGGGGTTCATTATCAGGCTCTGCCAGTAACTCATGCCGTGACCCTGGGTGTGTCACTTTGCATCCTTGGCCTTCAGCTTTTTTATATGTTAACTTTTTATATGAAAAGTTAAATGACCTCAGTGGTTCGTTCAGTCCTGAGTTACATATATAGCAGCACATTGGACCAAAGGGAAGCCTATGTGTGATTCTAGGGTGGTGACAGTGAATGATGGTGATGCTGTTTCATTACTTGATTTTAGGAGAGAGTCTCTTAAGAAAAATTAACCAAGCAATAGTTTTTAAACTAGTCTGTGGAATCTTGCACAAATTATTGACACTTTCCGAACCTGTTTCTTCATATGTAAAAAAAAGGGAATAAATCTACTTTATAATTGTTTTAAAACTTAAATCTAATAATGTCTGTAAAGTAATGACCTATGGTCTATTTTTTCTAGATATTAGTTTCTTTCGGTTTCTTAATTTTTAAGCCTCCCCCACCCCACCCCACCCGACCCCACCTCATTCTCCATTTCTTCTCCCTGCGTCAGGTAACTCATTGTGCCCAGGAGTATGTAAGCTATCTAGCAGGCTTCAATCTTGCTGACTCCACACCGTATCCCCTCACTTTCACTGCTTCTTCCATGCTCTGGTCTTACTTTATTTTCTCAAGTTTCTTTTCTTTCTTGACTTGAAATCTTCCCCCATGCTCACTGTCCTCTGGAACTGGAACACCCAGCCCACTTACAACCTTTACTTCTTTTCCGATCTCAGATCACACATCACTCAGTCTTTTCTGACTCATCCGACTAAATCAGGACCTCTGTTATATATACTCCAGCTGCCTGAATGTCTTCTGCAGGGCTGCTGTCATAATTGTCACTGAGAGATGGATTTCTTTTTTTTCTTTAATGTTTGTTTTTCCTGGGAGGAAATAGAAGTCCCTGGCAAAGGTCCCTTGTATGTCTGTCTGCTGGCTTTCCAGGGAATGGTCAGCACAGCACAACACTTAGCACCGAATGTATACTCAATAAACCTTTAGGAAATGAATAAATAATTATTGTTTTGTCAACTTTCAGATTCCAGAGTTCCTAGACTTCCTGTGGGAATAAAAAAGTGACAAAGTCTATACTCTTTGTTTGGGGCAGGAAATTAGGCTATTACTTAGACAAAGTTTTTTAACCTTGAACTAAATCACCTATAATTCAGTGTTGGTTTTCTCATTTTGAAGCTATGTGTAATTGCAAACAGGTTATCTCAAAGGGGTGTCGCTTTATTCTTCACGTATACTCATGAAAGATTTTTCACATCTTTAGATCTAAATATTTGCAGCTTACGTTAGAAAAAGTAAATTGTTATTTCAAAGACCCCCTGAGCCTTTGAGCCGGTAGGTGAAATTTAGAATTACTTTATATTTTTCCTCCTCCAGATAAGTCATAATCGGCTTTAACATCTGTTGATTGAACTTTGTTAAAATATCAGCAGAAACCTCATAAAAGACAGACCCTTTCAAGACAACTACTAAAAAATTAACCTGTGCTTGGAAATAGGGCTGTAATATTAACATTTTAGTTCTTTTATTGTATTTCTGTATTACAGAGTCAATTCTCTGATCAGCAATGCAACAATAATTCCAGTAAAGATGTTCTCAATAATGTTCACAATATAAACTTTACCAATATGCTGAATTTGAAAATAAATACATAGGAGGGGAAGTGGAGAAAAAGAAATGAATGAGGAGAGTCAACAGTTTGGGGGATGAAATAGCCAAAGAGTTTAAGGAAAGGATGCTTGTGGCCTAGGAAGCAAGTTAAAACCAGTATGTGAAGAGGCCTTTCCCACTACCCATCCAAGACTGGTCAGTAGTCTCTTTCCTTCCTCAATCCTCCTACCTCAATCACACAACTGCCTATCACAATCAAAACTCAGCCAAGGCTCCAGGATAGAAGTACCACTCCTAAACCTCTACGCTGTGAAAACAAAAGGAGATAGCTGGCTATTGCTACTGAGTTTATTTCTACTATTCCCTACCCTGTGTATTTCTCATTTAGAATATATTTGGCCAAGTAAGTTCCCTTGCTGTTCTGACAGATGATTCAGCCTTGGCTTATTATAAGTAGAGTGACTGACTCTTTCCATAGAAAAGAGAGAAGGAATGGGTGGAATTGGGCTGGAAACACCTTCATTTTGCTCACACGTCATTGGCTTCCTTCTTTGTCATTGCCAAAAAGTTGTATTTCCTCCATATTCTTAGTCTACAATCTCAAGGGCAGCAGTTAGAAAAACAGCCTAAGAAAAACTGATCAACAAATATTCTGTTGACATATCATAAAGATAAAATACATTTCAAGTAAAATGCTTCATTTTTCTTAGCAAAAACATAATTCTAATATAAAGGATTCTTATCATTTAAAACCTCTTATTATGATAAAAACACTTGAAAAGTCAATCAGATGAAAGTACACATTGGTGGCTGTGGTATTCTTTTCAAAGAAAAATGACATAATAATTGAAGTAGTGGAACACCAGAAAAAATATGTACCTTTTGATTCAATAAACCCATGAATACTGGATGTGTACATGCTTGATCCCAATTGTAAATGTCACTAGAACATGGAGATAGTTTTGATTAAGAACTCAACCCAACATTTTATCACTTAAACCTAATAAAAATATTCTGTTACCAGGCAGTGCCTGTGGTTCAAAGGAGTCAGGGCGCTGGTCCCATATACCGGAGATGGCAGGTTCAAACCCAGCCCCAGCCAAAAACTGCACATATACAAAAAAAATAATACACTATATATATATATATATTCCGTTCCTTAAGATAATTATACATATATAGTATATATGTAAAAAGATATATGCTGTTTAACAGTTATGTTTCATTATACTTACTAGAGTTTTTATGAGGAAAAAAATTAACTGTAATTTAGCACTTATAAGTATGTCAAGATAATTTTTTTCTTTTAAAGCTATTTTTCACAATGAAGTTCCTTTCCTTGTTAATCAATAGAGAATTTAAAGGGCAAAAGAGGAAAAATTTATTATTACAAGGGAAGTGTAAGGTTTTCTTTCCTTTTTTTTTTTTTTTTTTGCCAGGTATATGGGGCTGGTGCCCTACCCCTTGAGTCACAGGCACCACCCCAAGTATAAAGTTCTCTATGAGGTAGAAACTTTGAGATCACCCAGTTCATAGAAGTTTTGAGTTTAGGACTTTTAGGCCGAGCTCAAGAATTTGCATTTTTCTACATCTGCCCAGCTGACTCTGACACCATCATCCCAATTTGAATCCTGGAGTTAGAAGTTTGAAACTAAACACAGCGCCCTGTTATTACAATGGAGAAGAGAAAAACCTGCAGGAAAGGAGTGAAGCGTGTGCACAGTAGCACTTTTGTAAATTAAATCGCATGTGCACAGAAGAGCAATCCAATATTTTCTCTTTTGAGAGAAAATGCACAAATACTTTCTAATAGTTCTCCAGAGGCAGAAGGGAAAGAAGAGTGAGAAATGGGAATTAAAGGGAATTAATATGGCAATGTACATGTGAATAAATCACAACCCATTAAAGGAACACAGAAGTTGTAATAAAGATGAGAGTAATGTCCTAGGATTTTATACTGATGGACTGTTTCTGCATGCCCAGCACCAAAATTCCACTGAATAATAAATAGCAAGATGCTGAAAAATGTAAAAAACTGAGGACTTAAATTAGAATGTGAAAGCTTTACTTGCATGGATCCCTTGATCCTGGTCACAATCCTATGATAGAGATGTCTTTTTTTTTTTTTTTTGCCATTTTACAAATGAGAAAGCTAAAACAAGGGTTTGCATTACTCATAGAGATATCGGCATAAAACCATTCATTGATCCATCAAAATAAATTCAGCAACTTATTATCATAGGCTCTGCAGATGAATTTTAACTTCCGTTTCACTTCAAGTGACTTCATAATTACTCATCAAATCAGGACACTTCTGATAATAAAAGGGGGAAGTAAAAATAATGAAAATCATATGACTTTAAAAATATTTATTGACTGTAGTGGTTAGGGATAATGGTGGACATAAAATATTTCTTTTAGAAAACTTTCAAATTATTTTAAAAACTAGAAAAACCCATATTAGTATATATGCATTTTTTAAGGGGCCACAAATATCAGGACATATGGTCTTACCATAGGAATATACTTTTTCATATCTTTATGAGAAATCTTAAAGCCTTGCTCTGACCTCTAGCAAGGACAGAAGCCTAGGAGTCTGCAGATTGAAGTGCTTGGGGGCAAGAAGAATAGAGGTCAGAAATGAACAACCCTCTCTGGTCATGAACTGAAAGCTACAGTGGAAGGGATTTTTCAAGAGATCGTGCCAGAGATAAGCACTGAAATATATATATTTTTTTGTGACAGAGCCTCAAGCTGTTGCCCTGGGTAGAGTGCTGTGGCATCACAGCTCACAGCAACCTCCAGCTCTTGGGCTCAAGTGATTCTCCCACCTCAGCCTCCAAGTAGCTGGGACTACAGGCGTCCGCCACAATGCCTGGCTATTTTTTGGTTGTAGCCATCATTGTTGTTTGGCCGGCCTGGGCTGGATTCAAACCCGTCAGCTCAGGTGCATGTGGCTGGCATCTTAGCTGCTTGAGCCACAGGCGTGGTGCCAGCACTGAAATATTTAAGTTACAACACTAAGGCAAGCTTGAACTAACCCTTGCATAAAAAATATACAGGAGAATTTAATAGCGGTGGAATCAATGGAAGAAGCTACAGTGTATACTGTAAAATCCCCATCGTTCTTTATCTCTTTCATTGGACAGAAGCAGACTCAGAACAAAATGGTGTATGCTTAAACAAAGCACAAAAATAATGCATTTTTTAAGAAAACTCAAAGTGAAATAAAATGGTTGCACATTCACAAAGTAGGCACCAAAAGAAAATTTCTTTTTTTTGAAAACTAAAAGAATAAGATATCCTCAAGGATGGCAGTACATTTTCTCCTGTGGCTTCAAAGCTCTCTCTCTCTCTCTGTTTCTATAAAGATCCTATTTTTCCTTGTAAAACCTCTCAAGCTTTCACTGTAAATAGAGCCTTCTTGCTTAGGAAATCTCAGCCTCTCTCCTGCCAACAGATCAGAAAAGTCATCCTGACTGTGAAGGCTCAGTCCTCCCTCCTCTGCGTTCTATTCCTAGACTGGCCACGCACTTTCTCATTTGTTGCTAGTTCGAGTTGGCAGAGAAGAGACTTAAGGGAGAGAACAATAAGAGATAACGTCCTGCCTACGTCACACGTGGTTGTGATAAATAAAAAGGAGAAAACGTAGTTGGAATAATAAAAGAGGATAAAGTTCACAAAACTGAGTAATTAAGTTGGAATATTGGAAGTAGGCCCCCAAATCAGGATTTTACATTGACTTGGAAGGACAGGTGTACCTTGGACATTATGAGGGCAGAAGATAGAAGAAATGAGGCAAAGGATGGACAGAAAAAAATAATAAAAGTTACAGAAAAGGATCAACTTTCTACTTAGGTACTTTGGGCACCTGTTAGTTTTTCTACCTGAGGGTCAGGAAAAGTAGTTGAGATGTGATTGATGCACATGGCAACGTCTTTCTGCTGCCCAGGAACAATATTCTTTCTAAAAGAATTGAATTTTTTTTTTTAAAACAAGGTACAAACTCTGATAGATCTTAATCTAGACACGAACAATTGTGTTCGTGTGGTACTTTGCTAGCTTTGGAGGTAAAAAATGTTAACTGCATTGCAAAATGGAGGAAAAAATTGGCAAGATGACAGGTAAATGAGACACAGTTTTAAGACAGTAATGTCACACCTAGTTCCTTTGTATCTTTTATTATTTCAGCAGTATGCACAGCCCAATGCATAATACATCAAAAATAAAGTTTGGAGAGCACAAGTTTTGACCTGCAGGAGCTTGGACTTCGGATTTAGAACATAAACATAAGGTTTTGTGTTTATATATAAATCACTGACCCATTTATGTCAGCTCAGGTATTAACGTTTTAGCACCAATCAGCCTCCCAACTTCAAACTACCCACCTCTGCTAGTCTTTGCCTCGGGGCTCTTTCTGGGAGATTAATGCTGCCCTCTCACAGGCACAGACCTCAGCTAATGACAACCGGAACTTCCGTCCCTCACCCCTGAGAGAGTGGAGCTTTGGGCTGTGTGCCCTTCACAGGCTCCTAGCGTTCCCCAGTGAGATCTATGGGAAAGAAATCCTCCCGGGCCCTGACAAGAGTCCAGCCATTTGGGAAACAGCAGTTGGGAAGGAGCAGCCAAGAGAACCAAACTGTGTGATCATAGCAAACCCCCTCCCCACCCCCTGGAACGCTCAGGCCAGTTTTCCTGGGAAACAACAGAATACTAACTTTTCCTCTGGCCCCAGATGGTGACCAATTAAGGGAGTAACTCCTAAATTTGCCCAGAGTGCAAAAATTAGCCCCTCTGCAGAAGGGATGACTCCATCTGGGAACCCCCCTCCCACATTCAACCCTCCTGATAAGGGATAATAAACGCCTCTTGAAACTGTATGAAAGTCAGCTGGTTCCTGGTCAGACTCCACTCTGCTCTCTCTCCTTGTTCTGCTAATAAAACCTTTCCAATCCCAGGACTGGTCTCCTCTCCTTTTTGCTGACCCTTCCCCCATACTCTAATCCTGGTTCCCTCAAAATCAAGCTCCCACTCCCCACGGTGGTAACATACTTGTAACACACTCTTTATCAGATGCCTTCTATCTTTGTCTCAGTCTCCACTCCTGGAACTGGTTACTACCTGCAATCATCTCCTGAAATCATGTGACTCCTCTTCTTAAAGAAACCCAAACATATAATTATCCTCATTGTTCAGAGTAAGTAGGTCCTAAAAATTACCATGAACATGGAATTCGATAATTCTGAACTGTTAACTCCCAGAGGAAATGCAGGATTGGGTTCTTAGAAGTCTCTGGTCACATTTCCATCAGCCAATCAATAAATAACCTATTTCATGAGCATTTGTGTTAAAAGATAATTATCTCCCATGTTGTTAATTCAGTAACACTGAACTCATGGCTTACAGCACCACAGAGTAGGACACATCCCAGCCTTCTTGTGCATAGGGACACTAGACAGCACTTCAACACTGTGTGTAGGGTCATTTTCAACAGCAAAATCACCAACAAATTGCAAAAGAAAACAAATTCAAAAACACTAGATGGATCACAAAAAAGACAATCATTTACGACACTATACCTAAAACAAGAAAGCAGAGTGCTGCCAGGTTCAGCCATAGCGAGGAACATGTGCACAGGGGACTCCAAGGTCTTCGTGTTCCGTGAATGTTCACAGATGATTACAAGAGTGAGTGCAGTAAGTATGGACTTGGGGTTACAAATAAATTTTAATTAAGTAGCCAGACTCACGAATATGGACTCTTTCGGAGTTCTCTATGGCAGAGGGAGCAGGAAGAGAAAAACAGAGAAGGATATGTAGGGCTTCTAAGATGATGGTTCCGAAAACAGCTTACAAAGTTTATCTGTCCCCAGAAAGCACCTAACAATGTTCTCCCCAGTATGCTGTGGGGGCACAGAGGTAGCTGACCTGCAGCCTATGAGGGCACAACATGTAGCTAAAGAAAGAAGGATGGGGCCATATATTATACAGTGAGGAAGAAAGCCTAGATTTTAGGCGATCTTGTATTTATTTGAGATGCCTTGACACAGGCAAGGATTATAGAAATCGAAAGGAGACAGAAAATCCCTTTGAATGCTGATGAGTTGAGAAACTTCCCAGAGGAGGAAGGACAATTTAAAATGGTTTGTATGAGTGAAGAAAACTTAGGAGAGTATTTTTTATGGGGAGAATGCATGAACAAGTTGAACAGTAAGAAATTCCCAAGGCATGCCTAGAGGAAAATAAGTCGATAGTTTTAAGTAAAGTAAAATAATGATAAAGAATAGTGTGAGATAATATGACAGGCACGGCAAAAGAAGAACCCAGTCAAGTTTTTGAATGACTAGCTACAAGGACAAAGTAGAAAAAGCATAATAGGTGAATCAAGTTTGGAGTTTGGGGACTGAGAAAATGTTGTATTAGTGACGGAAGTCGGGAAGCCAGTGCAGAACTAGTTTGAGGCAAAATGAATGATGAGCATGAGGTGACAGTGTGACATCCTAGGGGAAGCGATAAGCAAGCAGCAGAAGAAATGAAACTGGATCTCAGGGGAGCAGAATTGAAAACGTGGATTTGAGACTTATCTCTACCAAGATAATTACTAAGGGCTGTGAGTGGGCGAGTATCTGAAGTGAGGCACTTAGAAGGAAGAAGGAAAGGGACGAGAAGTGGGCACAAAGCGACAGCGAAGGCGCAGGCAGGGGGCTGGAATGCACATCCTTTCCCAAGAGCAGAGTGAGGAGAGGCATTCCAGAGTGAATGATCAATTCTGTCCATTGCTACAGAGGGATAAAAGACACAGAGGACTGAGGAAATGCTTCTGAATTTGCGGACAAGAAGTTTACCCTTACAAGAACAATTTCGGCAGAGTGAGGGAAATGAGCGTCAAGATGCTATTAACGGGCTAAAGTGTGAGTGTGTGGATAAAGAATGGAGAGAGTGGCTAGTGAATGCTTTGAAAGAGGAAAATTTTGAAACTGATAGATAGGCAACAGCATCGAGGAAAAGAATGGGGAAGTGCTTTTTTTTCTTTTGAAGTTTCTGTTTACAAATGGGAATCATTCAATGGAAAAAGAATGAATGAAGATTTAAGACAGCAATAGGAATGACATCCTGGTAAGGATTAGAGATCATAATACCTAACCTGTATAAGGTTCAGGCACTGTTCCAAGTGTTTTAGCTCAGCCTATCCGCATAGCACTCTGATAAGGTGGGAACTGTTTATATCCCTGTTCAAAAGATGAGTAAATGGAGGTATGCAGAGGCTAAATGGCCCGCCCAACGCCAGCAAGTGAAAGGGGTTGGGTCCAGAAATAAACTCAGACAACTGACTGGTGGCACCATGCTACCAGGCTACATGACTTTTAAGAATTAAAGAAGGAAACAAAAGGAATGATTTCCTTATGAGACTAGAGGAAAAAAAGTTGGATAAGCTAGTTTATTCCAAGGTGAAAGGAAAGTCTCTAATCATCCCTATAAGACATGATGTGACATCCTGGTGTAGCGCTCTATCTGGAAATTAAGAAACGAGAGAAGAGATTGGAATGAGGACTTAAGACTTGAGAAGTTTGACAAAGACTTAGAAGGGATGTGAGGACACTGAAGACTCAACAGAAGGGGAATAAAACCTGTTGAGCATCTAGTGTAGCTCCAGATGAAAGGGGATTCTAAAGATCAATGGGTCAGTTCAAGTTCAGTTTGGCTCTCCAGAGGGCAGGATGGGAAGATGTGAGTTCAGAGATAAGCCCAGTAAGCATAGCTGTAAAGTTACACTTGGGAGCAATGTTAGGGGACTGGAGAAAAGTTAATTTAGATGGCAGTTATGTTTTACAATCCCAGGCATGAAGCTATTTCATATAAAAAAGAGAAGTATTGATAAATTAATATACTATTAGCCCAACAACTCCAGCACAAAGTTTGAAAACACTAATATCAAATTGAATGATCAATTCACACATATGTATTTTAATAGGGCAATAGATATAAGACTAACCAATGGAATCTTCCATAAAGAAATGTGGTATTACTACATTCCTATCATTACTCTTATTATTTTTGTAATGAATGGCTCTTTATTCAATATCAATAAATCTTAGACTCCAAAAGAGACAGACTCTCTTATGAAGATTGCGCAGATTGAAAACAGTTGTCCAACTTCGCATGGCTTGTAAATATTATTTTTCACAGTCTAATCAAAGGCTAAAATATGGATAAAATACTCTGTCTATTCATCCTGAAGATTTCCAGAAAATACCATCACCAAAACAGCAAAAGAATGAGCTATTTCATATAACAGATATCTATAAAATAACCCTATCATGGATGGCAACTTATTAGAATGAAATTATTTTGAAATACATTATTATAATTATTTGTCTTAATAACTAATTAGATTTCACAGATGTTGCCAATTATTAAATCATGGAGAATTACAAATAATATATAAATGTTTAAAAAAATATTATACTTTCCTTAATATACTACTTTTTTTCTGGAACAGGAAAAAGAAACAACCAAAGATTATAAAAATATCCTCTTGAACATTGCCCCAAAACATTGTATTGGTAGAAAATTTTAAAAGTTGTTCATTTAGGATTAGCCATTGGAGTGTCATAGATGGTACTAAATATAAAAAGTTAATTCTTCTGTGTATATCATGCTGCTCGCATTTTTAGACTGGGTTTTTGAATATTTTTGCTATAAAAAAAAGTCCTGTAGCCCAAGGAATATTGTTTAACTCCATTTTGGAAGATGACCTTGATCAATTTCCAGATATAAAGATATATTTCATTGGATATAGGGAATTTGTAAAATGAATAATTTTATGTAAGATTTTTAATTTTACAAAAATATTTAATTGACTTTTGAGTTTGACCAGTCAATTCTTTCAGGAAATCTTCAGGGCCTGAGAGTCTGTATTAACCAGGATGTCCTCATGGTAATACTCAGAAGATCAAAAGGAACTTACACACAAGTCCCATGTAGCCGGACTGTGTAAATATTTATAATTGCATTCCAAAGCCAACTATAAATATTTATTTTAAAGTGGTAGGGACAGATTTTAATTCATAATAACTACTGCAATAGGGAAGAGATTCAACATGGACAGAACTCAAGTTTGACGTGTGCAGAAGTGACTGGGCATTTTACTGTGAAAGTGGAGAATGAGGGAGTAGGAAGGGGCAAGTGGAGACTCAGGGAAGTCAGGGAAGAGAAAAAAATCATAAAGGGTTGGTCAGAGTAAATGCTAATTAGACTAGCTGCATCTGCTGGACAGCAATAGTGAAGCCAGGACTCTACCCTCCCACAGAGACTGGGAGGCAGAGGCCCCCTGTTTTGTGATGATTACATTTTAAAGGAACGCCTTTCCAGTCCTTGGGAGAGACACCCCTGAGTTATAGGAGATACAGATAGTCACAGTTGTAAGATCTTTTCAGCAAATTCACCAAAAGCGTGTGGTTAAAAGCCAACTAAAAATACTTTCTACTTGTTTTATATTGTATACCTTCCTACACACACACACACACACACATACACACACACGCACACACATAGGTACACATGCCCACGTATACATGCTAGGTACTGAATGTGTCATTTTTTATTACATATTCCATTACTATGAGGCAGATAGGCACATTTTCAAATAAAATGTTAATATTATTTTGCAGCTACCTGCAATAATTCTAAGTATTTCTTGTCCCACTAACTGTCATCATAATAGCCTGACTCATCAAGTACCTTTTTAGGAATGCTGAACTAAGATTAGAATATAAATGAACAATGGCACCTTGGAAGGTTTTTAAAATGTCCCGGAATTTCCACCATGGGGTTAGAACATAAAACAATGAGAAACACAAATCAGGAAATGACTGTGGGGGAAAAAATACATTTTTATTATTTCCCATGGTCAGTTATCATCTGTTTGTAAAGTAATGTGCGTCAACACAAATGTTTAATATTTTAATACATTCATTATTAAATATTTAAATATTCTTAATCTATGTTTTCCTTCACATTTAAGTATTAAAAGTTAAGTGTCATGAAAGTTCACAGCACAGAATGATTCCCATTTTGGTGGGAAATTCTCACCTTATTATATACGTTGTGACTAAACAGGGTGTGAGAGTCCTCCCGTTCATCACTCAGTGAGAAGGAGGACAGATGAGTGAAGGGTCCCGGGGCAAGACAGTCAGCGTGCGGGAGGGTCTGTGGATGCAGCAGGGACTTAGCAGGAGGGTAGAGTTTAGTCTGATATAAAGGATGGAGTGAAACAGGCTTGGGAGGGACTGTCACATCCTGGGAAGAAGAAAGGCATAAAAAGGATGTTAGCAGATGAAAGTTAAGCACACTTGGAAATATGTCTGTTATAGACACAGGACAGAATCTCTTACTGGTAAGAAGAAAACCTCTTTTCATGCCCCTCACAAGACACCTGCTTTCATAGTATATTATTTGTCTAGTTCACCAATTCCTTCCGGTCCCCAACCTCCAGCCTCTAAGAGAGTGTTTTAAAGGGTGCTAAGTTTATTTTTCAAAAGTATTGAGAGGAGAAATATGTACAGAAGAAAAGAGTCCATCCCAAGGAGGTAAGCAGGGGTTGAAAAAAATATTCATGGAAAAGGTAGGGAGGAGTGGAAATCAATGCAAGGATCCTGCTGGGTGATTTGGTTTGGAGGACATTTGGGTTAAAGGGGAGGGCAGGGAAGATGCTAGGAACATGTGAGCAGAGAGACGGAAGAGTGAGCTGTCATTCACAGCACAGTAGGTTACAGAGTTGAGTTTGGCCTGGATGAGGAATCAGGGAGAGGTGAATCTGGAAAGAGTACTTTAAGTCCTCAACTCCAGGCCGCGTGTTGCTGTGTGAAACTGATAGTGCAAGATATAGAGAAATTCAACTGTAGAGAGGAGGGGTTAGGATAGTCTAACCAGAGTGGGTCTTTAACATGGGGAGGGGATGAATGCAAAGACTCAAAGATGAATGCAGGAACTACCAAATGCAGCCATGAATTATGTGGAGAGAGCAAGGAAATCACAAGGGTGACAAGTCTGATCCTACAAAGAAAAATTGCAAAAAGAATCTACATGTCTGTATATATCTTTTACAAAACAAGCAAATACAAATATATACAAATATAAATGTATATAAATATTCTTGTTTCACACACACAGTATAAGCATCCACATATTATAAAAAAGATAGCATTCTCTTTACAATATTCTGCATCTCATTTGTGATTTTTTTTTCATTTGACAACAATTTTGGAACATTTCTTTATCAGTATATGAAAGCTATTGATTCTCTACCAAGACACATCACTCAGTTACCAAACTGATCGTAATTGTCATTTAGTTGATTCCCTTAGAAATTTCACGTGTATCACCTAAAATATCAAATCACCTAACATAGTGATGTGTAATCTCCTCTTTGCCACTTACTATACATTTCATTTCTTTCTTTTGTCTACTTTCAATGACTAATACCTCCAGCACTGTGTTGGTGGGCAGCTTTAAAGGAACACACGTAGTACTTTTCCATTGAAAATGGTGCTGGCTTTTAGATTGAAATATATTCCAATTTTGTTTTATTTTTTAATCAAATGTTTCATGATGTCAGCTAATGAGACTTCTTAGTCAGTGTGAAAAGTGAGTAATATGAAAACTGAGTAGTCAACACAAGACTCACAGTATAAGAAACAGGTATATTGTCACCAATATCTAAAAGTGCTCAGAAAAATGTGATCTAAACAGGGTCTCTGCTTTCTACTGGGCTTCAGTTTTTCTTGAAGAGTTCAAGAATCCATTCTCAGCATGTCAGGAGGCAAGTCTATGGTGGTCTATGGGAAGCAAAGGTTTTTCCTGTGGGTAATCTGGTAGGGCATAGGTTCTATTCAGGCAGAAGGAAAATGTTTGAAGAGGTTGTGCTACTTCTAAGCTTACTGTGGCCAATCTCCAGCTCTCAGGATGAGGTCACACCTGAACACTCTTGTTGGATCAGGTAGCATCTTCAGTTTATTCAGGCAGCTAGGAGAGCAGAATTTTATCAGCACTTGGCCACACTCACTTGAGCATTAGCAGGTGGACAATAGGGTACAAAGGTGAAAGGATTCCTGGTAATAGCCTGTCACTTGAAGTACCTGTTTCTATCTATGCCATTTGTCTTCTATGCTTTGCATAAACCGTTGTCCTGGGATTCTCTTTACCATCATCCTGGGAAACTCTTTGCCTCTTCTCATGTTTGAGCTCCTGTTGTCAATATCTCAACTCTTATGTCTTCTTGGTTTCCTGTCTTAGTGAATGAGCCCTAAAGGAGATTTCAGGACAATGGAGTAATTGGAAGCAAATTTTTGACCCCTTACATGTTGAAAACTGACTTCATTCTACCCTTGCTTTTAATTGTTTGACTATGAAATTCCAAGTTACATTGGCTTCCCTTGTCCAATGAGGTTGAAAAACTCAACATCATTCTAGTTTCCAATCATTTGTAGAGGATCCTTTTTTTCTCCTTTCGCAGAAAGTACACAGGATTTCTTTTTGCTTTCAGTAATCTGAAAATTCCCCAATATGCAAGTTGATGTGGGTATATTTTCATCTACGGTGATAGGAACTGGATGATACCCTTTAATTTGTAAAACTTTGTTTTGAAAAAGGTTCTTGAATTATTATTTTGTTTCCTTCTCCCTATCTTCTCCCTTCTGTTTCTGGATATTGGACATTCTTAGGCAGTCCTCTAATCCTTATTTCTTTTCCTTTGGCCCAACAGCTCCAGAGGTTTATCAGCAAGGGTGATCCAGGACAGAAAGGTTGCCCAGGAATGGGACTTCTAGTCCTAAGACAAACTGGAATGAGTTGGCTACGCCACCTCTAAATTCCATATTCATCCTTTGTTTATGCTATTATGTCCATGTGTATTTAATTTCTAAGAGTTCCTTTTGTTCTCTAAATATTCTTTTTTATTATTTTGTTTTGATTATATGGAGGCATTATCTTATCTAACCTCTGAAAATATTAATGTTTTTGAATTTTTTCTCTCTAAACGGTGTTCTCTTGAAATTTTTCTGTTTTATATCTTGTTTGGTTATGTGTTTTATTTTGGTTCTATGTTTATATTTCATGTTGCAGGCATTCCTCAGGTATCTGGGTATCTTTAGTTGCTCTGATAAAGTTGCAGAGTCAGGAATTAAGAGCTCTTTGGAAACTCTGTGCAACCAGGATCAGGCTATTGGAGTTTCATTGTGTAGAGCAGCCCAGTCTCAATAACTTGAAGGCTTTCCTCTTTGGTCAGATTCGTCTTTCAATTTGCTGGCTAGAAGACAAAGGCCTGAACACAAGTGCTCTGAGATGTGAATAGAAGAGACAGGGCATGTGGAGACTAACCCCTCACAGCATCACTTAGTCTCCTGTGTTCAATAGAGTTCCTCCACCCACTCCTGTGCCAGGCATCCCCCAGGTAAGAAATTCTACTTCCCTCTCTCTGGCATATGAATTATTCTCCGAGGATAGGAGAAGGTCAGTCACTGAGAAACATGGGTTTGGGGGTAACTGCTTTACATTCCAAGGGGAGTCAGGGACTGACCTCGGCCAATTTGTTTTGTCCATTTGCTTATGCGAGAAATATTCATACAAAAACAAACATCGGGGGTCATTCCCTTAACCCTCGTTGGTATGCAACTGTTTTATAGTTTGTACCTATCTTCTTTATTTCAACCGGCATTTCTTTGCCCTCCTTTCAGAGGTATCAAGAGCCTCAAATCCTAAGCCTTTTGAAAACTCTATGGTAGAAATGGAATCACTGCTTGGCTTTCTCCATGGCCTGCCTAGAATCTAGCTATCTTGTGTGTCTGCTTTATGAGTTTTTCCTTATCAAAATAGATTTCTGGCCCCTAAAATATTACTGTGTCTGCTCCTCTTCCCATACCTTAAAAATATCACCTTTTAAATAATGTACGGAAATACTGAGGAAGAGCAAATTTAGGACTGTTGTTCAAACCACCATCTTCTACTGAAAAATCCCTAAGAGTTTTATTTTGTGTATTTAATAAATGGTACATGAAGTCTAAGGAGATCTTATTATCATATCCTCTCATTACACAAATAAATCACACTTGGTAAGGACACAGCTTTCTCTAGTGTGCTACTGAATTCTGTTTCCCACTAAATTAAGGTATTTCCATCAATATTCAAAACTCATTAAGAAATGAGTACAATTGTGATGGACTTGTTTCTTAGTTCAATGTAAGATTTTCACATTGTATATCAAAGTAGTACCCTGAACCCCATAAATGCATCAATGTACGAAGTTGTGATTTAATAAAAAATAATTTAAAAAATATTCAAAACTCAGTTTGGACTGAGATTCCCTTTTTGTGCAACCTCTATTAGATTTTGATGACAATCCTACACTTGCCACACAAAATAATTTAGAAAATATCATTGTATTACCATCGTCTACAACTGTCTGCCCTGAAAATCAGTCATACAGTTCATAACCATGTTTTGGTCAGTGATGGACCAATGTGTGATAATGGTCCCACTTTGCACTGTACCTTTGTATGTTTACATCTATTTAGGGACACACATACTTACGACAGTGTT
This sequence comes from Otolemur garnettii, assembly GCF_000181295.1. Classification (NCBI taxonomy): domain Eukaryota; kingdom Metazoa; phylum Chordata; class Mammalia; order Primates; family Galagidae; genus Otolemur; species Otolemur garnettii. Next base: position 2,959,372 of record NW_003852430.1, on the reverse strand, counting down.
ACAGCTCCCTGCAGTATTCAGCACAGTGATGTGCAGTACAGTTTTGTAGCCTAATTATTTTGTGTAACCTAACATGGATAATAAAATCAGTAAGCTATGCCATATATGTCTGTTTAAGTACACTGTGTGATGCTCACACAATGATGAAATTGCTGAATGACACGTCTCTCAAAACATACCTCTGTTGGGAAGCAACACATGAGTGTATTCATTCCTTTAAAGGTTGTTAGAATTCCCTGTGAATTCGTATTTGACCCGGAGGCTTCTTAAAAGTACCTTTTAACCATTTTTTTTTCTGGTTTATCTTTTGGTAATTGTCTTACTGGACTTCTTCTTTTTGTATCTTCTATTT
>NW_003852430.1:2867156-2958885 GCF_000181295.1 Otolemur garnettii | reverse complement strand
CAGGCGCCCGCCACAACGCCCGGCTATTTTTTGGTTGCAGCCGTCATTGTTGTTTGGCGGGTCCGGGCTGGGGATTCGAACTCGCCACCTTAGGTGTACGTGACTGGCGCCTTAGCCGGTTGAGCTATAGGCGCCGAGCCTGTATCTTCTATTTCTTTAGGACATTCTATTTCTTGGAAAATTTTATTTCTGTTACAAACTATTCATTTCCTTTGGATTTTCAAATTCACTTGCAAAAGGTTGAGAAAAATACGGCTGTATTTTGTATCCTCTATATTGCTAGTTATTGCCATACTTAATTCTTATTTTATATTATATATTTTCTTCCTTTTTATTGATTTGCTTAGCTAATCAGTTTGCTATTTTATGTGATTTATACATAGTGTATTTCAATTTATGATTTCTATAGAGTTTCTGTTTTCTAATTACTTACCTTTTTACTATGTTCATAAATTCCTTTCTTTTGCAAACGATAAGAATGTTTTCTCTAAATGTTTCTGTTTTATTTCTTGTTCCTAAATTTTCCAAATTGAAATTTTTAGTGACTTTTAGTCTTTTTGACATATGTTCATTAAGAATTTTTAGAGTTGGGCAGCACCTGTGGCTCAGTGAGTAGGTGCTGGCCCCATATGCCGAGGGTGACAGGTTCAAACCCAGCCCTGGGCAAACTGCAACAACAACAAAAAAAAAAACAGCCGGGCGTTGTGGCAGGCACCTGTAGTCCCAGCTACTCAGGAGGCTGAGGCAAGAGAATGGCCTAAGCCCAAGAGCTGGAGGATGCTGTGAGCTGTGACGCCACAGCACTCAACCTAGGGCAACAGAGTGAGACTGTGTCTCTAAAAAAAAAAGAATTTTTAGAGTTATGATTTTTCTTTCAAGCACTACTTTAAATATATCCTATGAGTTCTAATAATTTGAAAGAAATAAGAATAATTTGAAAGAAATTCTATTTTTTGAAAGTTGATTTTCTTTATTATTTCTAAGGCCTTAGTTTAATATTATTAAAAATATTATAATATTGTAATATTACAATATTTGTATTTTTTAAATTTTAAAAATATTTTTGTAAAATATTGCAATATTAAAATAATACAAAAATATTTTTAAAAATTACTCAAAAATTTTTTTTAATTATTTTAAAAAATTATACTATTAAAATAATACAAAAATATTTTTAAAAATTGTTAAAATACAAATATTGTAATATTACAATATCATTACAACATTTTTAATAATGTATGATCATTATCAAAAAATCAGAGGATACAAGCAAGCCAAAAAGACAATATGGGTGGTGCCTGTGGCTTAAAGGAGTAGGGCACTGGCCTCATATGCCAGGTTCAAACCCAGCCCTGGCCAAAAACTGCAAAAAAAAAAAGAATACTCTCAATCCAATGAACCCAAGAACAAGTTTCCACACATGCTTCTTTTTTTGTGAAGAATCACATTTTTTTATTTAAAAATATATCACATGAAATATATAATATTTCTTAGGATAAAATGAGAGAGGCAATGTTATATGCACCTTATAGATATTAAAATTGCAATACACTTTCTGAAAATTACTTTTGCCTTAACAGGACATTTTTAGAAAATCTGTACCTTTGATTATTTCTCTTCAAGCAATCTATTCTAAATAAATGAATAAGTGTTTCAATAAAGATTGTTATAGCAAGATAAAAAAATAAATAAAAATATATCATAAAACTACAATAATCAAACAGTATGTTACTGGCATAAAAACAGACACATAGAGCAATGGAACATAATTGAGAATCTCAAAATAAATCCACCCATTATGATCAGCCAACTGATCTTTGACAAGGGTATCAAAACCTACAGTGGAGAAAGGATAATCTCTTTAATAAAAGGTGTGGGGGAAATGCGATATCCACGTGTGGAAGAATGCAGTGGGAAACTTATCTCACATCATTTACAAAAATCAACTCAAAATAGATTACAGACTTAAATTTAAGGCCTGAAACTTTTAAACTACTAGAAGAAAACATAGGGAAAAAGCGTCTCAGGATTGGTCTAGGCAATGATGTTTTGCACATGATATTAAAAAGTCACATTCAGTAAAAGCAAAAATAGAGACAAAGGATTACATCAAACTAAAAAGCTTTCAACAGCAAAAGAAACACTCAACAGTATGAAAAGGCAACTTAGAGAGTGAAAGAAAATATTTTCCAATGTTATATTTGATAAATGGTTAATATCCAAGAAACAGGAACTCATACAACTCAATAGCAAAAATATAAATAACCTAATTATAAAATAGCTGAAAGACCTAAATAGACATTTCTCAAAAGAAGCTATGGCCAATGAGTACATGAAAAGGCCAAGTGGTGTATCAGAAGGTACTCACACCAGAATTATCAGCAAAATGCATATTGAAGCCACAATGAGAAATCACCTCACACCTATTAGAATACCTATTTTCAAAAGGTCCTGAGTAGCAGTCAGGATGTGGAAAATAGAAAACCCCTGTACACTGTTGATGGGTACGTAGATTTGTACAGCCAATAAAGAAAATAGTATGGAGGTTCCTCAAAAAAACCAAAAATAGAGCAATCTCTCTTCTGGTATATACATCCAAATAACTCCCACGTTAATTGCAGGATCATTCACCATAGCTAAGATATGGAAAGAACGTAGATGTCTACTGATGGGTGGATGAATAAAGAAAGTGTGCACTATGTCCATACAATGAAACAGTAATCAGCCTTAAACAAGTAGAAAATTCTGTCGTTTGTGACAATGTGGATGCAAAGTGAAATAAACTATGTGGAGAAAGACAATACTGCATTATCTCACTTATATGAGGAATCGAAAATAGTCAAACTCACAGAAACAGTAGGATGGTGGCTACCAAGGCTTGTGCCAAGGCGGACATGGGGGCAATGTTAGTCAAAGAGTACAAAGTTTTAATTATCTAAGATGAATAATTTCTGGAAATCTTCCACATAGCAATGTTATTATAATTTACAACCTTGAAATTTGATAAAAGGTGGGTCCTCAGTGTTCTTACCACCACTACAACAAAAACAACAATAATATTAACCATGGAAACTGTGTGAAGTGACAGGTATGTTAGCTTGATTGTAGTGATCATTCCACAATATATACATATATCAAAACATCAAGTTATGCACCTTAACTATTCACAATTTTTAACTGACAATTATTCCTCAACGAAACTTGGTATAAAAGAAAGAAAAAAAAGAAATTTTATCTTGGATTTTCAGTTTTATCAAAGATTAATTGAAAAGCAAAAATTTCAATTTACATATGGAAGGGATGTTTTGTGTTTTCTAAACTTCGTGATTAATTTATAAATATTTTCATGATCAGATAAATTTGTGTGAAACATTTCCACCTTGGCAATTAGTAGATTTTCTTTTGGAGCTTAATATATAGTCAGTTTTTATCAGGGTTTTTTTGATCTTTAATAAAAAGTAAAATTCTATTTTGTTTTGTTCTGTTTTCAGGATAGAGTCTATATATATATAGAAATATATATAGATTAGAATATATATATAAATTAGAATACATATATAAAGATTAGAATATATATACAAATATAGAGAGAGATTAGAATATATATATAAATTAGATTTACTTTAGATAATTTATTTTATCTACTTTTTACACTTAATCTATTATAAACTAAAAAATGATATAATATTTTATCAATAATACATTTCTAGTTTTTTCTCACCCTATGTCTTGTTTTTGCCTTATGAATGTTGATGTTATATTTTGATATTTGAATACACTAATGATTATATTTTACTTGTTAATTTCACCTTCTAGTGTTAAAAGTGTCATCTTGCTTAAGGAATTTTTGGCCTAAATTCAACCAATCTACTATGAAAATTTTATTCTCTCCTCTACTTTTATTTATAGTACCTGGAGCACTTTATTATTTTCATCTATTGTCAACTCATTTAAAAGGCTAAAGATTAATTTTGTTTGTTATCCAATCTATAAGGGTTTTATTTTCCTTTATCATTTCATTTATTTCCACAGCAAATGAATCTTTCCTGAACCCCATATTTCTATAACCAGATTCAGGTGGAGAAGAGACTATTGTCTGGAGTGATATTTGTGCCCCAGAGTTCAGGATGAGAATAGATGAGTCTTTATTTCTCCTCAAATAATGAAGACTATGAATTGTACGGTACTTTACATAGCAACTTGACTTTGTACAGGTTGCCAGAGAGAGCATTCTGCAAATACGATTTGCTCTGTGAGTCAACGTGTGGGCCCACTTCCTCTGCTTCTCAGAAGAAAACCAGGTCAGGGCTTCTGCTGCCAACGGATGTCCCCATGCAAAGACAAAGGGTTTGGGGTTTGCATGTTAAGGTGCATCCCAGCCTGCCAGCAGAGCGCTTGCTAATTCTGGACTCTGTCTAGTCACTGTCTCCTGGCTCCATTGCCTCCCAAACACACATTTGCTCATTCTCTTCACTACTTTTCACAGTCTTTCCACTTATCCTGTGGTTTGGAGTTTCCTTGTCACTGAAATGTTTGTTGGTGGCTTAATAAGAATTTGCGCTCCTGTTGCTCCTTTTTATTTTGAATATCAAGATGACAAAATATAACTCATTGCTGATTTGCAATTGCTTCATTGAAGGAGAAAGCTCATTTTTATTTTTCAAAAACAAATACTCATGATGCATCTTGAAGTTTAAACTTTAAAAATATTTTTGCATGAGATAACTTGACAACTTTCAAATGATCAAAAAGATGTTCATGGTCCTTCTCCATCCAAAGAGTCATGTGTGTCTACACCTTCTTTGCCATCATGGCTTATCTATACCTGTCGATATAACTGTGATTTCATAGTACAATCTTCTAAAAATATACTCTATTGCCATTATGCACCCATACTTTTCTAACAGAATGGTGATTTATAAAAGAACTCACTTTAAAGAAAATATTTTCTCTAATTAATTTTTCCAGTAAGGCTCAAGATATCACTTATATACATTTCATATTTAGAACACAACTGCTATATGTAAACTGAGAATATTTTAAAATCCGTACTTTGATCCAACCGTATACTAAAACTCCAAAATAATGTAATTTGCTCATTACTCACTTTTTTCAAATTACCAGAATATTTTCTCTGGATTCTCTAATGATACTTGATAATAAAGGAATAAATTTCACTTCACCATTCCATTGTTTTCTATGTTTTATTCTGTAATACTTACTCTAGCAGGAAGAACAAATTTATTCCCCAATTAAATTACTTGTTTAATTTTTTCTCTATTTCTATTAAGAGTCCTCAGAAGGGAATTTTATCATTTACTTCAGCAAAACTTTCAACATTATAAATTGAGTACTCTATGTCTTTAAACACTACTAATTACTGCACATTTCCATGTCCTTGGATGCTTACTTGGTAAATGTCTAATTATGTTGTCATAATAAAATTATTGGATAAAATTCAAAGTATGATTACACACTTAGGGCCAGGTATATTATAATATAACAAGATATAAAACTATGTTTCGAGTAGTTTTAATAATTTCCCCCAAACTGGCCTGCTTCTTGTCAAATTCAAATAGATTATCAGTGTTTCAATATGATATTGACATCTGAGGCCAAGGTTAAACTAGACACAGTCATTGGGTCAATTCTGCTATTTCTTGTTGCTTCTGCTTAACATCAGTCATGGTATACTCAATCTAGATTAGTTTGTAAGAGTTTTCTTGGTATGTTTTTATCAAGTCATTTGCTTATTTTATGAGGATTATTTCACTTAAAAATAATTAAATGATAAATCATATGTCTAGCTAACAGGGCCCATGAACTCCAATAAGGTACAACAACAGCCTTAAGAAATAGCCAACTGTGGATTCACTTTCCATTGCTCCAAGTTAGAGGGCAAGCTCTGGCACTTGCCTGGGGAATCTCATCTAGGATATATGTGTGTTGCAATTGCCTAGCACTCAGACCGACAGAGGAGATCTATGTAAATTCATATAAATCATCAAAGCTCAAAATGTTTCTTATAGTTTTAGAGCAGAAATTGGCAATTGTTCTCTTTAAAGGTATAATTAGTAACCATTGCAGCCTTTGCAAACCACACATGTATGATGGTTTTCACAATTACTCAATCCTTCCATGATAGTATGAAAGTAGCCTTAGCCAATACAAAAATATAGTCACGCACCACATAGCAATGTTTTGGTCAACAATGGACCACATAGACAATGATGATCCCCTAAGATCATAATGGAGGTGAAAAATTCCTATCTCCTAGTGATGTCTTGATAATCCTGACCCCGTGTAAGTTTAGGCTAGTGTGTGTGCGTTTATGTCTTAGTGTTCAACACAAAGAGTTTAAAAAGTTAAAAAAATGAAAATTTTTAAAATAGAAAAGAATAAAGATGAGAAGAAAGAAAATATATTTTATACAGCTATACAATATGTGTGTGTTTTAAGTGTTTTACAAAGGAGTCAAAAAGATAAAAGCATTTAAAAACTTATACAGTAAAAATGTTAAGGTAAGCAAAGATTAATTCATTATTGAAAAAAATTAACATTTTTATAAATTCAGTGTAGCCTAAGTAGACAGTGTTCATAACATCTACAATAGTGCTCAGTAAAGTCCTGGGCTTCACACTCACTTACTGCTCACTCACTGACTCATTCAGAGCGACTTTTTGGTCTACAAGCTCCATTCATGGTAAGCGCCCTACACAATTACGCCATTTTTTAAAATCTTTTATACCATATCATGACTGTACCTTTTCCATGTTTAGATATCTTTGGAAATTCAAATATTTGCCATTGTGTTACAACTGTCTACAATGTTTAGTACAGTAACATGCTGTTGAGGTAGCAGTGTGCTACCCCCACATGGCCCAGGTAGGGAGTGACCTCACCCATGGAAGTGCATCTAACATCAGTACACTCTCATGTTCACACAAAGACACAATCACGACAAAATCAAGGCATTTCTCAAAGCATACCCCCATTCTTATGCAACATGTGGTTTTAAATAGGCAATAAAGCTTCTTTTTTTTTTTTTTTTTAGACAGTTTTTCACTTTGTCACCCTGGATAGAGAGCACGTTTGAACCAGATTTGGGCCACATGCTATAGTTTGTGACCTCTGCTTAAAAACACATTAATGAAATCTCTATCATGGCTAACCCATACCCCACCTCCATCTCGGAAAATTATCTCGAGGTTGATACATAATACTTTGGATATCATTATTCTAAATGGATTCTGAAAATGAACATGATTTTACCCTGCTCTAGCATTCAATATATGAATCTTTTAATGGTTTAGTACTGAGGGGAAGGACAGGGAACATAAAATAGGCTGGGACATGTTCCTGTCAATGACATAGGTAATATAGTTATTTCTGATAAAATGCTTTAAACCCCTTTACGGTGACTTGAGAATTGTCTTCTTCAATATATATAGATGTAGAACTAATCTTTAAAAAAAATTAGGCTTTACAAAGGAGCTTAATTTGTAAAGAGGAATTAATTATGTTGGTTGATTATAGTATTATATCCTATGAAACTTCAAGAAGACAAGAATTTATGAAGCAAATATTCTTTTTGTTCATTACAGAAAAGTCAGCAAATATGCAGTGAATGAATTAATTTAGTTCTGCTTAATTGACAGAGACATCAGAAAATGAATACCCCAGCCATATCTGATGCATGCCCTGCTATAGAAAAATCCCACTTTCTACTCAACCACCAAGTCAAACAGTTCAACTTCAAAAGCTGTTTTCATTGTAACACCAAAGGCCATTTTGAGCTTGCCTCATTAAAGCCTACACATCTGAGATTCTTTTGTTCTCTTCTGGCATTTTAAAGTTGCTTCCTTTCCTGTGGTTTGGAAGTGAAGGGTGAAAATCCACTTTCTCTTCACTGAATGCTGTTCCCTCTTCAAACTAGTATAGTTTTCCTGAGCACAAGACATCTTAGTGATCTCAGAGTACAATGGGTAAAACAACCAAAGCCTTAAACTTCATCCTCTCTCTTGTCTTCCCACCTCTTTTGTGAAGCCAAGTTTATTTATAAAAGCAGCAGCTATTTTCAGCTTCCCTTGGCTGGTCTAGATCATATAACAATTTACAATCAGAATCACAGCATTTTTGCTACAACTTTTGCTTTAAGTAAAGCAACACTTTATTAATAAAGTCAAGAACAGTTGTATTCTTAAAAAGTGACTGTTTCAGCCAAAGATATATTTTATAGATACCATCACAGAAAACCCAAGTTACCAAGAAAGAAGAGATTCTGATTATCTCCATTTCATTAAGATCAACCCAATCAATATAAATTAGATTTTGAACATATGGCATCACTTCTTGCTTATAAACCATAGCTTTAAAGAATCCGTATGCACTTTAAAAACAGACATATTTAAAGCAACACATCTATTTTGAATCCTGATGTGAACCAAAAATTTTGAACTTGTGAAGTATGAAAAATTTAACATATGCTTAGCTATTTCAAATTCTCTCCACACACACACAAAAATTGTTTTTTTTTAAATAACTACAACATAATTTTTCAAGATAGACTTTGATAATTTAGCGCTTAAAGTATATGGTTGTCTGTCAGCAAGTTTCACAGAGCAGATGGCACGGATCAGCATGAAAACATTTAATGCAGGCCCACTCCAGGGAAAAGAAAGAGAAAATATTTCATAATCAGTCACACCGGGCAGGAGAGGGTTAACATGCTGACTTGCGTATTTTTCTGTACGGTATCGTTCCTGTCCTTCATTCCCCACCAGGACATATTTGTAAGAAAGAAGTGACTTAAATGGGGGTCGTCAGAAAGTACCGCAGAAGAGAAGCTTCTGCAATTCCTCATAATGGAAGGGGAAAGGAGGATGTACGTGGTTGACCCTTTAGCCAGAAGGCAATCCCTTTTTTCCAAAATTACAATAATTTTAAAGAAAGTGATAATAAAAGGAGATATTTAAAATTTGTATTCCCTTTAAAGCATCTAGACCGTTCTTCTAGTGGCTATTTCATCTAATCCCTGCAGCGCTATCTGTGCTCAACAGCCTAGACATGAAAACAACCTATGTATGTGAATAGAAGGGGCACGTAAACAATGAAATATTATTTAGCCCTGAAGAAAAGAAAGACACCCTGCCGTTTTCTATAACATGGATAAGCCTGGAACACGTTATGCTTAGTGAAATAAGCCAGTCACAGAAGGACAAATGCTGTGTGATCGCTCTGATATGCGGACTCTAAAATATCCAAACTACAGAAGCAGAGGGTAGATGGTGGTTGCAGGGGCTGGAACATGGGGAAATGAAAAGCTGGTGCTGAAAGGTTATATATTTTAGGTAAAATAGGAATAACTTCTGAAGATCTAACATACAGCCTGGTGACAACAGTTACTAGTGTAATTTCCTTGAGATTTGCTGAGAGGAGGTCTTAGAGGCTCTCCCGTCTCCCTCTACATCACATGCTGAGTAACTGTGTGGTGACAGGTGTCCTGATCTATTTCATCGTGGTTGTCATGACCCACATGTATCACATCATCACACTGCACACCTGAAATATATACAAGTTTTATTTGTCAATTATCCCTCAGTAAAGAGGGAAAGAGAATTGGGGTTAAAATTTTAAAATAAATTATACTTTCAAAAACCTGGATGCATGTTCGGATGGATATTAATTTGGGTTCACTTAGAAATGGGGAGTCACAGGATGAAACTGAAGTTCAGTGAGGACCGATGTGTCCAAAATCACACAGAGCCCATATTCTTGCCACTACCTTCTATTATATGTTCCTCTATTTGAGGAAACAGAAAAGTCAAAGGCTACAGTAACTAGCCGCTAGAAGAGAGTCCCTTAATTGATGCAAGGACCAAAGGGCCAGGCAGGTCACCTGTCATTGCCGGAGGCGGCCAAGGAACGTGCAGCCTGAGTGTGAGGTGGTCAGCTCAGAATGAGGAAGCACAGGGAGTACAGCAAAGGTTGCAGGTACAAACACGAGACAGAGACCAAGGTGCAGAATATTTGGAACTCCCTAGACTCTAAGCTCCACGGATCAGGGAGATGGTCTACTTTAAGGCCTGGGGAATCACCCAGGCCTGTTGCAGAGCCTGGCATATGCATTAAAAGGTCCAATATTAAGTGTAGAGGGAAAAGGAGTGAGTATGGAGAGAAATAATAAGAGCATCCCTCATGAAACCATGGAATTACTCGGCATTGCCACTGCAGAGACCACAGGCTGAGGAACAGTGTTCAGGTCTTTGTGTCATATACTTCTGTGCTGGGTATTCCTTCCACCAACCCGGGCAGCTAAGGATTAATTCTGTCTTCATGTCTCTGGGTAAGAATGTTAAAGCAGAATTACAAAGAGAAATGAACAAGTCATTTTTAGGATTCTGAGTTTCAAAATAGAATATGGAAAGCCACGGCGGAGGTCATACTTTGAGAGAAGAATCTTTTGGGTTTCTGGAGCTGCAGGGGAGAACATAATTAATCAGCATGAGAACGTGTGAAGTGCGCTTAGACCGAGGAGAGGAGATGGAGAAAGGAGGGTAGAGGGAACCAAGAAACACTAGAAACTCAGAAGCCCCAGCATGGGTCTCTGCTCCACTGTCAGAACTGGGCTGGGTTCTGGGGCAGAAGTGGTAAGGTGATCCTTGATCAACTTGGGGAATCAGAGATTAGAAATGATTTATGCGCTGGAATCCAAAGTAAAACTGGAACAAATGATGGAATTCCCAAGGCCTGGTGTAGAAATGATAGATTTGAAATGGCTGCTGGATTGGTCTAGGTAGAGAAGCCCTCTCGGAAAGGAGACAGGGAAACTTTGACAGATGCCATTTTGAGAGTAAAAGGAGAGTAAAACCTGGCTAGATTTTAAACCTAAAATCTTTGAGCATTAGAACTATCCCTTTTCAGAGAATGGCTTTCCTAAGTTATACTAAGTAGAGAAATAAAATAAGTTGCTTACAAGTTTGTTACTTGACTGATACCTACAGACTACAATTTACTGTGAGGAGACAGGACCAGCTTTATAAAAGCACATAAAAAATGAATTGCTGTGCCCTTGCTTGATTCTTATGTCACTTAGTAATTACTTACAAAATTCTCTTTGTTAGGATAACTAGGAATAAAGCACAAAATTTGTTTACTCAGGTATAACATGTTAAAGCTAAGATACCCTGCATGCAAATATCAGCTAATTCTTACTTTATTGATTCTAAAACCATTTAGATATCTTTGAATTGAAAAAAGAAAAAAAAAACTTCAAATTTTAAGATTCTCAGATTATGCATCTAAAAGATATACTTTATATTACAGCTTTACAAACTTCTTTGTGTTACAAAATTTGCAAATTTAGATGCATTAAAGGAAGCATTTATGTCATTCACGTTAACAGAATGTTATATTTTTAAGTAATCTTACAGTCTTTAATATACTGAAGTTTTGTTCTTTGGAATCCATTATTGTCTTTCAAAGGGATTTACGTGAAAAAGGTTGATGTTCTACAACTGAATTCTGTTTCTTCTACAGAGCCTGTCCCATAGTCCCACATCATGTCCCAGAGAAAAACTTAAAAAGCAAAAATTATCCCCAAAGGTCATCACTGGGATTATCCCAGAGCCTTTTGTAATTATGAAATGAATGAAAGTATAGTGTTTTCTGTACTTAAAGAATGCTGAGACAGTAAATCCAAGACAGAAAAGACTTTCATTATAAAAGTGTATTCATTTGGCTCGGCGCCTGTGGCTCAAGTGGCTAAAGCACCAGCCACATACACCTAAGGTGGGGGGTTCAAATCCAGCCCAGATGTGCCAAACAACAGTGATGGCTGCAACTAAAAAAAAAGAAATAGCCGGGTGTTGTGGTGGGTGTCTGTGGTCCCAGCTACGTGGGAGGTGGAGGCAGGAGACTCACTTGAGCCCAGGAGTTGGAGGTTGCTGTGAGCTGTGAGGCCACGGGCACTCTACCCAGGGGGCAGCTTGAGGCTCTGTCTCAACAACAAAAAAAAAAAGTGTATTCATTTAACCTTTAGGTCACCTACTTAGCCTTCCCATTCAAGATATTTGCAACTGAAATAGCTGGCAAGTTTGCCAACGTAAAAAAGAAAAAAAACATAAGTAGCAAATACAGGGATTCTTTAAAAGCCTACTAAATATGTATGCATGTGTATTTAATAATATTTTGCATATATACACACATACATATAATTTTGAAAATAAATTCTCTCTCCTTCTAGAATTTTTAACATAAAGCAAAACAAAATTATAGTTATTCAAGGGAAAATAGCGGCAATAAATCACATTTATGATTTTTCAGTACAAATAGGAAGTCATTTATATTTTTTTCCTGATCTCTGTTTTAATCTTCATCTTCTTCTTGTGTAGGAAGTCATTTTTAAAGAAAGGAAAAAGTCAAAATTGAAAAGATTCCACACCTGAAATACCTCAACCCAAGTTGGGGGATTGGATGATGGAGCACACACACCCCCATAATAAACTGCAGGGATGGATATTATTTGGCATGATTATTATCTAAAATCAATTGAGATTTTCCACTGTTCTAATATTATGACCTAAGTAACACTACCCCCTTTTTTCGAATCATCCAATCATCAAATATCAAGAGGGCATTAATAATATTTAAAGACATAAACACAGAATGTCAGGATACGAGGGCACCTCAATAGTACTTTTGCATCACTCATTTTGCAGGTGAAGATAGCAAGGTCAAGGATTAGGAATGACTTAACCCAACAGCACGGATTGTAAGAGTTATCAGACTGACTGCCTGACTCTTTAAGATGTTTCTTTTAGCTGATGGTCTTGACACCTAATAATCAGAGAAATTTCGAAAGAAGGGAGAAATGTCTAGCAAGGAAGGAAAGGCCTAATTTTGCTGACATATTGGGAATCACTGGAAATGTATGAGTGCTATCCAATAGAGTTCTTATGAGGAGAGGCTACATGGGACAGTATTTGGTGACAGGGAGTTCCGTATGTGGACGTTTCCCTCCTTTTTGTACACCACAGAAGGAAAACACAGAAAGAAGTCACCTAATCAATGTTGGGTGAACTAAATTGCCTTTGGCAAGGATCACGTAGTGAGTTTCATTAGTCAGAGCACTGGAGCTGACAGTGAGCCAAGAGATGCTCTGGTCTAGAGTGTCTCAACCCCGGCATCATAGTCATTAAGAGCTGGAAGATTTGGTGGCAGGGGCAGGTACTGTGCATTACAGGATATTTAATAGCAACCCTGACCTCAACCTACTAGATGGCAGTGGTTCCCCCATCACCCCAGTCATAACAACCAATAATATGTGAGACAAAATCTCCCCAAGTTGAGAACCACTGACATAGTTCAGACCCTTCATTTCACCAATGAGGCTCAGATTTTACAATTACACTGGGTAGAGAATGGTTAACCGCACTGTCACAACCAGAGCCCACACTGCAGAGATCAAAACTCAGCTGCACCAGTTTCCCTTTGGTTCTATCATATATCAGAACAAATAAGGTCATCAGACCCTACCTGAATGTAGTTTCTGAAATGGGGAGGTGGACTGGCCTAACTCTGCAATACCCTGTAATAACCCAGTCTTTAATCATAAGCAATTCATGGAAACCTTAGCCTAAAATGGAGGAAAACACCTCTATTTCACTGCACTTACCTGATGTAATAAATATCATATATATTTGCTTTTATTGGAGCAGATGAAATATGCTAAGCCTCTCAAGTTTACTAGATAAAGGTAACTGACGAGTCAGTTTCTGGTAAATTATTATCTATTTTTTTAATCAAAAGTAGTCTTCTACTTTCAAGGCAATGTAAGATAATAAAATTATTAAAGATAGTAAGGTCCGTAAGAAAAGTTACTATTTGGAAACTGAGCTATAATAGATTAAATCTGAATCATGACGTCCATTTTTAGAGATTGCTGCATTATTTTTAAAAGCTGTAAAAATCTACCAGTTCTCCCATCTTTACGGAATCACCAATTTGAATTTATGAATTTACTACAGATCTTTTTTTTTCCATGCAGTCTTTTAAAGAAACAAAAATACATTTCATTGTTTTAAATCCTGTTTTCTTTTTTCTCTGTTTATTTTAAATCATCTGTTTCACTAGCCTGATTTCTCTTCTCCATAGGTTGCATTCTCGGTCTGTCTTTTGTTTGTTTTTTAACGGAATTCATAGGACAGTTTAATGCCCAGCTTTAGCTCTGTATTTCTCCTGTGCATTCTCTTGGTTGCTCTTTGTTTAAATGTATTGTTTTCCCTGCTTAAATAACCTGCTTGAAGTTATTTTATCTTGGATCACAGAGAGGAAGAGAAAGTTCCCAATTCTCTTCATATAACCCATCTTCAACTTGCATATCTGGCCATGACCTTTATATTTGACATGACTCAAAAATCAGTCTAGTCTTACACCCATTTAAACATTTGTACCAATGTCTAATGTGTTTAGAGATTATACAAAGTGTTTCAAACACATAAATCTTAGCACTCATACTCAAAGAAAACCTCTGATTTTTACTATATCTTCTTCTATGCATTCTACCTTGATTTTACTTCTTGTGAGTCAAAGAAAATATTCAGTAGAGAACAAAAAATCACCCTAGTTCTGAATGCATTTCCTAAGTATATTTATTAACAACTATCACATGAATTATCCTGAGGCAGTTGTGGAATTGAAACCGTGTAGAGAGGGAAGGTGGGAGTGGATTTTTGTAGGCAGTGTACCAACATACCAGCACTAGTTTTACCCAAAGTACATAAGACATCCTATGTACCATCAGATGAATCTACACCAAAGGCACTTAACAGTTAACATCTACTGTTCTATTCACAGATTGGCCTTGATGCAGAGTTCACGGAGGTTTGAGATAGAGATTCCTGGGAGGTAAAATATAAGAATGCATCTTTTCCTTAACAACAAAAAATGTTTAACTTTCTAATCTCTTCTGATCTTTATTTGGGTTACTATTTAAAATTATTTTTACCCCCAAAAATAAATAAATAAAAAAGGGGGCGGTGCCTGTGACTCAAAGGAGTAGGGAGCCGGTGGAGGTGGCAGGTTCAAATCTAGCCCCGGCCAAAAAAAAAGAATAAAATTATTTTTATATAATTGTCCTATCACTTTTGAAATTCTGTTCAGATAATAGTTTGCAGACAATATCAATACAGAATTTTTAAATTCTATTTAACAAGGCCTTATTTTTTTTTATTAAATCATAGCTGTGTACATTAATGTAATCATGGGGTACAGTGTGGTGTCTTCATATACAATTTGAAATATTTTCATCAAACTGGTTAACATAACCTTCATGTCAATTTCTTAGTTATTGTGTTAGACGTTTATATTCTACTTTTAGAAAGAATCACTTATACTCTTGTAAGATAAACCATAGAGATGATCACACCAATCACCTTCCTCCACCCATCCATCTCCCTTCTCTCCCCGACATATTCTTAGACTATAATTAGGTTATAGTTTTCATATGAAAGCTATAAATTAGTTTCATAATAGGACTAAGTACATTAGATACTTTTTTTTCCATTCTTGAACAAGGCCTTATTTTAAAACAGGAATATATTTTATATGAGAGGTTCTAAATAGGGCCATGACCAAGCTCCCCTCTTTAAAGACAGGTAAGGTGGGGCAGCACCTGTGGTTCAGTGGGTAGGGCACCAGCCCCATATACTGAGGGTGGTGGGTTCAAACCCGGCCGCAGGCAAACTGCAACAAAATAAATAAATAAATATAGGTTAGGACATCATGTGTTAACAAAACACAGAAGGACCTATTTGCATAAAACTTTCAAAATGTCCCTGTTTCCCAGTAGATGAGTTATAGTCAGACACTACATATCCACCAACTATTTTTTAAACAACTAATGCTCCAGAGGCCATTAAGACAGAAGTGGTAAAGAGGTCTTCTTTGTGTGTTTGCTAATTTTAATGAAAGCAAAAATCTCCTGAAGATTTTATCCCTACGTAAGGCAAGCGAAGACAGGCAGGAAATGAAACCTCCCTTAACAATATAGACAGCTATAAAAGAGTATTACAATGCTTTAGCTACAGTCTTCGAACTTTGATAGGTACACAAGATCAAGAGAAAGCTAATGTCAATAAAAACACTGGGTAGAGAGATTAAAATCTCCAAGTATGAAGCAGTCAGCTTTCCTGATTACATACTGGAGTAAAAGGCAAACTTTTCCCCCCAAAAAAACCATTTTTGTAAAGATACAAATTATAGCATACATTCTATTCATGGTACATTATCAATTTTCTCTTACACATTGAGGAAGGAAAGAAGCAAGGCAGGCAGGCAGAGAAGTAGAGACAAACTCACAAAGATCTCATTAGTTAAACCGACAAAACAACAAGGCAAAACTCAGAGAGGCCAAATCTCTGTTCTCAAATCTTCCAAAAGGAAGGTACAAGTAACTTCACTTTTTCTTCAAAACAATCCAGCAGCCAACCTAATCATTTCTAGAACTAAAAGTTTAGCAATGAGAAAAGATAATTTCATGACAGAAAAAAAGATGAGCCATCCTGATTGAAACACAAATGCTGAAAAAGTGCTAATTTGTGACAAAGCCAGAATCATTCTGAATAAAAGGCAATATTGCCAGTCTCGTCTGTGACAAAGGCATTTTCCCTGGAATATGATTAAAACACGGGTGACATAAAGGAGGGAAGTTGAAGGTCACAATTGAAATAGAACTTGATGAATCATTAAGTAGAAACCTGAAAGTAACTCTCATAGTCATCAAAGTTAAATGTCAGAGAGAATTTGGTGGGGAAAAAGGCAAGTCAGAGGTCTAAGAAAAATCAGAAGAAAAGAAGGAATGAAAGTACCACGATGAAGGGAACTCCCTGTAACTGCCCTCTAATGTTCTCTGAGAGGTAGTGTGGGGAAAATTCTCCCAATGGTGACACACAAAAACATGCTCTGTCCCCCAGTAAAACGGATTAGAAGAAAAATAAATTTTTAATGTTGCATACTAATGGGGGGGGGACAGGGACAGTTTGTTTTCTCAACAAACCCTCCTCCACCCCCTTAGTTTGTGACTAAAATTAAGACATACATATGATGGAAAGTGTTGTTTCTCATAAAGAATAGAAAAAATATTTCTGGGAAAACCAGTTGAAACAATATTCTCTCTTTAATTCTACCCAAACATTTTTTTATACATTTCTCTAGGGCTTTGAGAAAGTAATGACATATCTAATATCACGGGTTGAATAATTAATTTGTAAAAAATGAAAGAGAATTTTTTACACAGTACTTTGTGTAACTGAGAATGGCTACTTGCTTTTTATTAAATCGAAAACCTTCAGTGGAAAAGAAATCACCTTTATCTAATTAGATACACTAAATTATCAGAAAACAATCAGGATACTTTGTAAACTCATAAGTAGAAGAAATTAAAAACCATCTGTCTTTTAAGTGTCTTTATTCTTATTAGCAAATTGATTTTCTGAGCTTCTATGTCTTCGGAAAGCCCGTTTGTTTAATCCATTCTGATAATAATTTTCCAATTCTACTTTTATCCACAGAAATACGCTTCAAAACACCACTATAATTTTAAATTCATAGATTTAGGGTGGCTTGTGAGGATATTTTGAAATAACTTTAAATGACCACAAATTGACACAATAATGGATTTGAAGATAATTTCAGAAAAGCATACTCTTCATTCTCAAGAGTTTTGTTATCCATCCAGTATAGAATGATGCTTTCCAGCCTATGGCATCTTGATTTAAAAGTTATTGTTTAAAAAGCCTCAATTCCTTAATTATTCATTTGGTTTCACACTTTGCTGCTAGTCCTTGTAGACTGTTGCTAGGGAAATTTTCAGTTCATGATCACTGCGAAAGGCTGCCCAGCTGCACCTTTTGAGCTACAGTAAATACGTTTCTGTCTCGTTTCATCATCTTTAGTGTCTGACATTTTGTAACAGAGTTTTGAAATCATATTTTATGGCAGTGAAGCTGCTAGGATGAATTTATTGACTTAACAATCCCATCCAACATCTCCTGTCATGTGGAACTGTCCCCAGTACAAGGCAGATTAGTGAATGTGAGCAGCTTCATTTTGGCCCAACTGTCTGGCTAAAAAATTTTCCATTACATGGGTGGGTGAGATCAACTGAGTTTTCTAACCATTCAATTGATCCTGCGGCAGCAGTGTGAAAGAATACAATAGTAACTAAAACCGAATTTGAGTATACTTTCTTCTATTAAGGTTCTGATGAAGTAGCAGTGCTGAGATTATAAAGAGTTATTATTCAATTTATTTTTAAATAGACGTAAGTATCTACACTTGTGAGCTGTCTTTGGTATCTGCCTCCATTGTAGATTCTGGACACAATGATGCAGTAGATAGAGCTCAGCATAAAAAGGCCAGCTGATATCACAGCCAGTTTCCTGGGTATGCACTGGCTCCAAGGTTCCCTTCTCCACTCATGCAAGTCAACGAATACAACCAGGAGAGGTTTGGAATTTATTTTTAAGTAGTATGTTAGACTTCTTTCATCTCTGACAATTCACTGTGTGCTGTTACTTTTAATGTTTCACATTCAAGTGGGGATACAAACAAGAACAAATTGGGAGAAAAAATAAGATTATGTCTATGGTAACCTAATATTTGCAAAAGAGGTTAAAAATTCAACAAAGCATTTGGAAATAGATTTATGACAGACCATAAACAGAGATTTAAACTCACTTAATAGTCAGGAATAGCAATGAAAAGAAATGGCAATTCCACTTAATAAGAATTTCCCACACTTTAAAATGAAATATATCATTCCAGAAGATAGTACATGTGAAAAATTGAAGATAGACTGACTTCATCTTCTACAGGCATCTTGAGCAATGTAAAATGCACAAATTTAAAATTATACTCACACGAAAGAATAAAATTATTATTTTACAACATTAAATGATAATGTGAAGAACGTAGGTTAAATGGATAATTTGTGAAATTTATTTTAGCTGTTGGCAGTTTTGTATATAAGCACTAAACTATTTTGTAAACTTTTTATAATGTCTAAAACTTCACATTAAGCCTTTAAAACAGGAGTTCTCAACCTGTGGGTCACAACCCCTTTTTAACAATGAATATACATTGTGGCATTAGGAAGGTTGAGAACCACTGCTGTAAAACATTCATATATTACACACAATGGATATTTAAAAGTGTCTTTGATTATGGTGGAACAGAAATTTCTATTTCTACTATGTGTGGCATTAGTGAAGACAACCTTATATTTCAATAAAATTTCTCTAGTTTAATATGAGGACTCTATTTTATTCTACAAATGAAAATAATTGCTTCTAATTATAATTTTCAATGATATTAGTTCTAAAAACAATCCAAATTTACCAAAACTATAGCACTCCCATAAAGTATGCATAAACCAATGGAAGATATTTTCATCTCCATTTTATAAATAAAAACTACAGTTAATCACAAGAAAGTATTTATACTGAACTTTTTTCATGGCTAACTGGGGATTTTAGATCAAATTAAGGTTGATTATAGATTTTAAGTAATCCAAATTTTAGAATTTAAAGGATCCTTCAAAAGTACCTGATCTGAACACTTCATTATTTCCCTGTCCTCAGAAAGAGTTTCTTATTTCTGTGTGGAATTTCATATCTTGCAGTGTCCTATAAATAAATATTAAAGTTCACCCTTTTCTTTATTTAAAAAGAAAAGAAAAGAAACTGAAGCCAAAAGGGGGATCGGCCCAAATGGTGGACTGGAAGCAGCCTGCACATGCCCCTCTCACAGACAGGATCAAAAATGGCAAGCAGATATTCAAAGTCAGATCAGCACCTAAGAGAGAGCAGTGAGAATCAACAGAGAGGTGACAGGAGGTGGCTACTCCACTTAGCAGTAGCAATGACACCCAGAAAAGGTGGCCATACATGGGGCAAGAACAGGAGAGAAACCCAAGACCCTGCATTTGACTTATGGACACTGCAATCCAAGCCATGGAAGGGCCCCTGCACTGCAGCATGCACCTGACTGATACAGGGAATGGCCTGGAGATTACTCAGTGGCATTGCTCCAGAGAGAAGGCATAGTGGGGCTCCACTGGCTTCTGAACCGTGGGCATGGCAGATGGAGCCATTCTGAGCTCCATCCCCAGACTTCTGCCTCTTCCTGGGGATTAGCTCTATTGCTGCCACCTCCCTATATCTCTTCCTGGGACGAAAAGTGGGTAGGAAGGACAGGAGCTCTCACATACCACATTCCCTAGCCACTAGCAGGGAACCCAGGCATAACAAGCACCCACAGACCCAGTAGCTGCTGTAACTGCCTACATAGCCCCACCTAGCCACTGCTGCTGCAGGACCTGGGCAGAGCACATGGCCACTATTTTAGCACCTGACATTGATATTCAGGTAGCATGACTACCACTGCCACTTCCAGTATAGCACCACCACCAATGGACTTAGCAGGTCAAATACCCATGCTTACATGTGCCACCTACCCGCCGTGTACCATGTGCCCATCTTGCTCCCACCTGAGCTTTCAGCAGCAGCCTGAGGACCAGCCTACCCCTCTGTATGAATATCCCCCTGCACCTGCTTGAACTATGAAAACAATAGACTAAACAAGGAGATTCAGGAGAGCAGCACTGTTATAGCTCACAGTGTTCCTTCTGTTATAGCTCATCTGTTCCTTCATAGTCTTGCCTGGTCAATCATCTGGAGTAAGACTCATGCACTATCAGGGACATCTCCTCAACACCATTAAGCAAGAAAGTTCCCAGCAAAGGAAAACAGGGGTACTTGCAAAGCTATTTGTTTTGAGCTGAGAGAAGAGGTTCAAGATAACAAGTATTCAGCATAAGAGCACTGAAATAATGAAAAATAAAGATAGTTTGGACACCCCCAAAGGGTCACAGTAGCACTCCAGCAATGGGCTCCAAAAAAGGAAATTGTTGAAACATATGATATGGAATTCAGAATATGGATCACTATTAATATCAATGAGATTGAAGAGAAAGTTGAAAATCAATACAAAAAAGCAAAATAAAGTCAGTACATGACCAAAATAATTGCTAAAGAAATAGATAATCTAAGACAAGATATGAGAACTTCTGGAAAAGAATTATTTAGGAATGTTCGAAATACAATGAAATGTTTTAAAAATAGGCTAGACCAAGCAGAAGAAAGAGTGACAGAGCTCGAAGACAAGGTTTTAAAATTACCCCTGTCTGTCAAAAAAGAAGAAAAAAGAATAAGAAGAATAAATATCTCTCCAAAAATATGAAACAAATGTAAAGCAAATGAATATAAGAATCATAGGTATCTCTGAGGGAAAAGAAGAAAAAAAGCAAAACGCACGGCAAACCTATTTGAGGGAATAATTGAGTAAAACTTCCCTGGTATCACTAGGGACATCTGGATACAAGACCAGGTAAATTACAAAGTTAAACACATCAGACTAATGGCAGACTTCTTAACAGAAACTTTGTAATACAGCAGGAATGAAGTCCCATTTTCAGTGTTAAACAAAAATAACTGGCAGCCATGAATTTCAAATCTTGAAAAACTAAGTTTCAAAAATGAAGAAGAAATAAAGTCTTTCCCAGAAAGCAAACACTAAGGGAATTTGTCCTGAATTTGACATTCAGGACATCAAGGGGAATACAAGGACAGCTCTGATGGTCATTCCAGAAAAAGAATTCCAAAATTGCTTTGAAAGGTAGACTGGACACAGGTATCAGTGCATAGCTTCCCAAGTAAAGTACTTTGAAGGTGACCATAGTGATATCCAGTAAGGAATTATGTAGCATTTTTTCTAGGATGAGTTTGCAAACTTAATTATCAAACCTCATAGATCATATGTTAGGCCACCAAATAAGTTTTAGTGAATTTTTAAAAATTGAAATCATACCATGTTTCTTCTCAGATCACAGAGATATAAAACCAGAAAACAATTCCAAGAGGAACTCTCAAATCTACACAAACACATGGAAATTTAACAATCTCCTACTGAGAAGTCTTTGGGTCAATGATGAAATCAAGATTAAAATAAAAAAAAAATGTTCACATTCAACAAAAATGACACAATCTTCCAAAATCTCTGAGATACAGAAAAGGAGTGTTAAAAGGGAAGTTCATAGCTTTAAATCCCTCCATCAAAAAAACAGAAAGATTACAAATTAACAATCTAACATTATACCTCAAGAAAACAGAAAAAGAAAAACAAAACAAACCTAAAGCTTGCACAAGAAAGGAAATAACAGCAATCAGAGCAGAACTAAATGAAATGGAAACCACAAAAGAAACACAAACAATCAACAAAAAAGTTTATTCTTTGAAAAGATTAACAGATTGATAGACCACTAGCTAGATTAACAAGGAATAGAAGAGAAAGGAGGATTCAAATGAACTCAATCAGAAATGAAAGAGAAATACAAAATATCTTCCAAGACTGCTATGAAACCTCTCTCTGCACAAACTAAAATATCAAGAGGAAATGGAAAAACTTTTGGAAAGTCAATGCTCTTCCAACCTTATACCAGTATGAAATAGAAATTCCAGAACAGACAATAGTGACTAGCAAAATTGAAATACTAATGAAAAAAACTCCCATCAAAAATAAATGCCAGTATCGCATAAATTCACAGCTAACCCAACATACAAAGAACTGTCACATATCTTACTGAAACTATTCCTAAGCATGAGAAGAAAGGAATCCTCTCACTCTACAAAGCCTGTTTCACTCTGATACCAAAGTCAGTAGAGGACACAATAAAAAAAAGAAAACTACAGACTAATATCTCTCATGAACACAAATGGAAAAATCTTGAGAAAATAATACTAGCAAATTGAATCCCATAGTACATCAAAAAGATAATTCACTATGATCAAGTGATTTCATCCTAGGCATGCAGATAGTTCAACATTCAGAAGTCAATCAATAGGATTCACCACATAAACAGAATTAAAAACAAAAATACCATATGATCATCTCAATAGAAGACAAAAAAGCACTTGATAAAATC
Source organism: Otolemur garnettii (assembly GCF_000181295.1). Taxonomy (NCBI): domain Eukaryota; kingdom Metazoa; phylum Chordata; class Mammalia; order Primates; family Galagidae; genus Otolemur; species Otolemur garnettii. Next base: position 2,935,844 of record NW_003852430.1, on the reverse strand, counting down.
CAACACCCCTTCATGATAAAATCCCTCAACAAACTAGACATAGAAGAAACATACAAAAAAATTTTTTAAACACCTTATATGACAAATCCATGATCAACACCATATAGAATGAGGGGAAATTGAAAGCATTTCCCCTAAGAACTTGGATAAAACAAAGATGGCTACTGTCACCACTCCAGTTCAACATAATTTTGGAAGTCCTAGCCAAAGCAATCAGGAAAGGAAAAAAAATAAAGGATATACAAGTCAAGAAAGAGAAGGTCAATCTATCCCCGTTTGTAGATGACTTTATATCTAGAAAACCCTGAAGACTTCACCAAAGAACCCCAAGAATTGAAGAATAAATTCAGAAAAGTCTTAGGTTATAAAATCAGTATACACAAATGAGTAGCATTTCTACACATTAGGAAAAGTCAAGCTAAGAATAAAATCAAGAATTCGATACCATATATAATAGCTTTAAAGATAATAAAATACTGAGAAATATACTTAATCTAAGGAGGTGAAAGATTTCTAGAAGGAGAAATCTGAAACACTGAACAGAGAAATCATACATGGGGCAAACAAACAGATAAACATCCCATGCATGTGGATAGGAAAAATCAACATTGTGAAAATGTCCATATTACCCCAAGTGATGTACAGATTCTAAGCAATTCCTATCAAAATAACAATGTCATTTTTAACTTGTCTTGAAAAAATAAACTTCACATGAAACTAAAAATGAGCCTAAATTAGCTTAAGTAATCTTAAGCAAAAAGGACAATCTGGAGGCATCACATTATCTGATTTCAAATTATACTATTGGGCTATAGTAATCAAACCACATGGTACTGATATAAATCACATACTCCAAGGAACAAAATAAAACTAAAATAATAAATAAATATATCTATAACCAACTGATTTTCAACAAACCACAAAAGCCTACACTGGGAAAAGGATGCCTTATGCGATAAACTGTTCTGGCCTCATACAGGAAAATAAAATTAGATTCCTATCTCTTACCTTATACATAAATTAACTCAAGATGTATTACAGAATTAAATGTAAGACCTGAAACTATATAAAACATAGGAAAAACTCTTCTGGGCATTAGCTTAGTCAAAGTATTGGTGACTAAAACCCCCAAAGCAAATACAACATCAACAAAAATAAATTAGACTTAATTAAACTAAATAATTTCTGCACAGCAAAAGAAATAATCAACAGAGTAAATAGACAACCTATAGAATGGGAGAAAATATTCACAAACTATATATCCCGAGAAGGATTAACATCCAGAATCTACAGTGAACTCGAACAAATCAGTACAAAAACAACAACAACAACAACAACAACAACAAATGGTCACATCAAAAAGGGGGTGAAAGATGTGAAAAGAGTTTTTCCCAAAGATAGACACATGGCCAAGAAATATATGAAAGCTGCTCACATCAATAATCATCAGAGGAATGAATGCAAATGGAAACCAAAATGAGATACCACCTTATCCCTGTCAAAATGGCAATTATTAATAAATAAAAAGCAAGAGCTACTAGCATGATGTGGTAAGAAGGAAATGCTTATATGCTGCTGATGGGAAAGTAAACTAGTACAACCTCTACGAGAAACAGTACAGAAATCCCTCAAGGAATCAAACGTAGACTTAATTTGATTCAGCATCCTCAGGACTGGGTATCTACCCAAAGGAAGTCATTTTATAAAAAAAAAAAAAAAAAAAAAAAAGATACCTGCACCTGAATGTTTATTACTGCACACGTCACAATTGCAAAGATATGGAATCCTCCAAAGTGCTCATCAACTGATGAGCAGATAAAAAAATGTGTTGTATAGATACAAGGTCTAACAATTAAGTTTGTGAACTCATCCTAGAGAAAGTACTACATACGTCATCACTGAATATCACTACAGTAACCTTTGGGTACTCCCCTTAGGAAATTATGCACCCATGCCAGTGCCTAGTCTACTCTTCAAAGTAATTTGGAACTCTTTTTTTAAATGACCATCAGAGCTGTCATCATACAGCACACAAAAACACTCATCAACAATAATGAATGGCTCTCAGTAAGCTACCACCACACTTCAACACAAACACCACTGTGAGACACTGATATACCAAGGTTATGAAACCTTACCGAGCTGTTTGTACGGTGTTGCCAACGTAAGTGTATGATGCCAAGTTTGTGAACTTAATTGTCAGACATCAAACAATTACAGCTCTGATGGTCATTCCAGAAAAACAGTTTCAAATTTGCTTTGAAGGGTGGACTAGGTGCTGGTGTTGGCACATAGCTTCCCAGGGAGAGTACCTCAAAGGTGACCATAGTGATAGTCAGCAACAAGGTATGTAGCATTTTCTCTAGGATGAGTTAACAAACTAAATTATCAGAACTTGAATACAATTGAGTACTACTCAGCCATAAAAAGGAATGAAATAATGTTTGCAACGACTTGAATGGAGATGGAGATCATTACCCTAAGTGAAGTATCTCAGGAGTGAAAAAATAAATACCACTTGTTCTCACTTATATGTGGGCGACAACCAAGTGGCATATATATCATAAAGTTGTGTCATGGACATCAGTGACTAAAAGGGGAGGGTGGGGGAGGAGATGGATAAAAATCTACCTATCAGGTACAATATACACTATTCTGGTGATGGGTACACTAAAAGCCCCAATGTCAGCATTACATAATTTATCCATGTAACAAAAAATACTTGTGCCCCTAAATGTACTGATACTCAAAAAAGAAAAAGAAAACTGAAACTTGGAGAGGTGAAAACACTTGCCTGGGGTTACACAGCTAACATGTGTCAGATAGAACATTCTATTTCAAGAATATTGTAATCATTTCCTAATAAAACAGAATACCTTTATATTCTTTTATAAACCCTATTATTTTTTACAGATTTCAAATGGCATGATCTTACATATCCTGATTGTATCCAAAAAGTTTCTGGGTGTCTTACATTGCTTACCCATTTAATAATGTTTAAGATATAAAATATATAGCCCACGTTTATTTATTGAATTTTAGTAAGACAATTATGTAAAGTTTCTCTTCAATATTATAGATGAAGTTTTATATTGTATAATGTGTATTTTTCACACATAAACAAAATGAACAACAAATCTGCCAAATAATTTGAGACCCTATCTTGTAATTAGTACTGCTCAATCTATGAGACTATACTATCTCTTTTGATATGAATACAACCCTTAGGACTTTTGTTGATTCCAATGTATAGTACCAAATCTAAAATATCACATCTCTTCAAAAGGAAGCATGAGATATCTCATTGTGGTTTTGATTTGCATTTCTCTGATGATTAGTACCTAACATGTACAGTGAACACTATATGGGTGACAGGCACTCTTATAACCTTGACTCAAACATTAAAAGTGATCCATGTAACCCAAATGATTTATATCCCCATAATATTTTGAAATTTAAAAAGTATATATTATGACCCATCTGATCAGTGATTTCATGAGGTTGCTGATTTATGATGTCTTTATAGACAATAAAATCTTAGTACCAAACATAATACCAACATTTCAGAAACATGTTAGAAAAAAGTCTATTGAAATGCTTCAAATTATCACCCTAGAATTATAAAAGGATTCCAATTGGTAATGCAAAACATCTTTTTATTACCAAGGTTAACCCAATTATATCAACATTGTCTTGCACACACTATCTTCATAAAGGCAGCTACATCTTATACATGTATAAAATTGGCAAATATTTTCTTGTGTGTATGCTCACCTGTTCAGAAAAGAAGTCACTGTTATCTTCCAGGTATTTGCTGAAAGGGTTGGGTTCATAGATTTCCTCCTCTTTTCTCAGTAATATTTTGGATTTTACAGGTACTGGGCGAATTACTCCAGGCTTGGTCTTCATAAACATCAAATAAATTTTAAAAAAAGGAAAACAAATATTATTAAAATGAATACATATGTATATTATTGATTTATTCAAATGGTGTTCCCACAAACACTTATAATTTTAAAAGATTTTATAATGACTTTATAAATGCATAAAAATATCCCAAAAATCAAGGGATTTTAACTAACATAACTTTAACTTGGAGTTAACTGTTACAGCAATCAACTCCCCAAAATGTAATACTGTAACATATATTTATTTTTATTTTCATTTTTATTTTTTAGTAAGTCATATATCTATATATCATGAATACATTTATGCCTTCATGTGATTCAATGTGTTGAATTATTATTATGTGTGATTATTTGTACAAATTGGAATGCTTACATCCTACTAATTAACATAGCTTTCACCTCATTTACTTAATCACAGTGTTAATACATTGACATTTGTGTTCAATACTTGATAGATTTGACTTGTACCCTTGCAGTATCTTTCATACATGTGGTCCCACCATTAACCCTCCCTCTATCAAACCACCCCCTCCCTTTCTATCCTACTCCCTTTCATCCTGGGCTATAGTTGTGATTCATCTCTCATATGAAAGTGTGAGTGATTATAAATTGGTTTTATAGTAGTACTGAGTACATTGGATATTTTTTTTTCCATTCCTGACATACTTTACTAAGAAGAATATTTTCCAGCTCCATCCATATAAACATAAAAGAGGTAAAGTCTCCATCTTTTTTAATGCTGCATAGTATTCCATGGTAAACATATAACAATTTATTAATCCATTTATGGGTCAATGGGCACTTGGGCTTCTTCCAAGATGTGGCAATTATGAATTGAGCTGCAATGAACAATCTGGTGCAAATATCTTTGTTGCCAAGTGATTTTTGGTCTTTTGTATATATACCTAGTAGAGGAATTACAGGATCAAACAGCAGGTCTACATTTAGATCCCTGAGTGTTCTCTAGACTTCTTTCCAAAAGGCAATTAAAGCAACATCAAAAATACATTAATGGGATCTGATCAAAGTAATACTGTGACACTTAAAATGCAAAAATGTCTTTACTTATCTACACAGATGTGTTCTATCCTTGCCAGCACATTCAGTCAACAAATATTTTATTTGATAAATATCTACTGAGAATATCCTCTGTTCCAAGTGGCATTCTGGGCATGAAAAAATAGATGACTTAGGCACATCCACCAAACCCATAACAACTTCCTTCTTCTGGAAACCCCTATCCATCAAAATCAATAGCCCAGGGTCCCCAGAAGCCACATTCATGCTATGTATGATGGGATCAGGATGGTTTTCTGACCTAAAGGGGTGAGGAGAGGATAGCAAATACATTTTCTCTCCCAAAAATGTGAACTAGGAATTTAAACAGCTTTGCAGTTACTTTGGGAGATTGAAATTATATGTCAGGGCAGAAGGTGTGAGAAAGCCTTAATTTAACCTAAAGATCATGTCTTTTGAGATCAAGAAAAAGAGTGCAAAGTATGTAGAAAGGCAGCTCAGAGAAGAAATACTTGAGTGTTTTCCAGACACAGATCCCAAAACATTCCTGGGGTCTACCTGGATTTATCCTGAAGTTCCCTAATAGTTTCCTTTCTTTTTACACTATGTTCCTTTTGCAACTTGCAATCACAAGAGTTTCAGCTAATACATCACTCATGCAAGATTCTTAAACTAATACTTAATGTCAACTTGACAAAAAAAAAGGGGGGGAGTACACATGCTGTAGTTCAGAGCAATTTCAAAATTCACAAACACCAAAATCTCATCACACTATAAAATGTCACAACATGATTGATCATTCTGCAAAAACATCCCAAACTAAAATTCAATAAAAAGTTGTTACCCTCCTTCTGTTTAAGCATTTTGCTGCAATTCTTCTTCTCCACTCCTTTTCCTTTCAAAAAATAGTAAATTAGCTTTCCTCGGTCAATGTTGATATTCACATCTTAAGCCTGAAGGGACTACATCTATCTCTCTGCTCTATAAAGCATCTGATGTATTTTGAGTCTTGAATAAATGTTGCCCAGCAATAGTTTTCTCAGTAGATATTTTCCCAGTTGTTTTTCACGTCTATATGACAACTGGGGAAATACAGATTAAGAAAAGTCTCTATTTTCCCCAGGCTAGGAAATATTTCCCACTTAAGAAACTTTGATCTCTCTCAAGGGGAGAAAATGAGCAAGTAACATCCAATTGTGCATGAAATCATGCCGCTGAGGATACGTATGAGAGCAATATTCCTCCTGCAGGTGCAGCACAGAAACAAAGCTGAAGCAGGTACTGATTTCTGCAGCAGCTATAATAAGGGAGGTGGTCTGAACGGTGGTCCTAAGTTGTCCATCTCCTCTCTCCCTTTTTCATTTGATTTCCTATTTCAGTTCTCCTTTGTTCTGCTCCTACTCCTGCTGCTCCTCCTTCTCTTTCATTTCTTTGTGAGGCATGAAATCAATATAATTCCAGTACTGAGATCCCACAAGTTTCTAAGCCCAGTGAGGAACTTTAGGGTCTAAGCTTGGTGTCAGTATGTGCAAAGATGAAGGCAAAGAGAAGAAATTTGATCAGGAGCAGTTGAAATGCTGGGAGACTCTCCTCCAGAAAAAATATGACTGCCTGGTCCCTTCCCTTTACTGCTAGAAAGCAGATAATTTGGGTAATCCTGGACTTTTACCTAGATCATTTTGGGATCAGCCCCCTCCGGGGTGACATCAGAAAGGAGACTCTTTTGATTGGTTAGATATCAAACTTGTTCAGTATTAGGATCAATAACTGATGCTTCATATTTATCTCTCTACCAGCTTTTATATTCCTTAGTTCCTATAAGTTTCCTGGATTTGATCACTGTCTGAAAATGAGACTGTGATTTTTGCCCTATTTCTTCTACTCTATCGGATTTTCTACCTTCTTTTCATGGACTTTGTTGTCCCAGGCTTGGTTTATGTGAAGTCTCTGGGTCTTCCTCATTCTCTTTGTTTACTTGGCCTTCATATTGCGTCCCTGATTCTTATGTTGTATATACATGTCTAACAATTAAGTTCATGAACTTGCCACTGTGCACTTATATTGGCAGCACCATACAAACAATTTGGTAAGGTTTCATAACCTTGGTATATCAGTGTCTCACAACTGTGTTCGTGTCAATATGTGGCAGTGTCTTGCTGAGTGGAGTACATTACTGTTGGTGTATATTTTTGTGTGCTGCCTCATGTCAGAGCTTAAATTAGAGAGACAACCTTTAAATTTCTTTTTAAACTTGGCAAGAATAGAAATGAAATCAGTGACATGTTACTGTGAATTTATGGGGATAATGCCATGAAGAAACAGTATTGTACAAATGGATTGTTTTTCAGATAGGAAAGAAAGTATCACTGAAAAAGAGAGGTCAGGGCAGCTAGTAACGAAGAGAACTGATGTAAACATTGCAAAAATTCATTGAACAGTGTGTCAACATAATCAGCTGACTATGGGAAGGATAGTAGACAAAGTAAACATTGATAGAGAAGCAGTGAGGAAAATCTTAACTGAAAATCTTGATATGAGAAAAGTGGCTTCACAACAATGCACCAGCCTACAGGGCACTGTCTGTGAGGGGGGGTTAAACCAATAAACAACTACACTGAAAAAAATCTTCCTACTCACCTAATCTGGTCCCAAATGACTTTTTGCTTTACCCAAAGATAAAGGAAATATCATAAGGAAGACATTTTGATGACATTCAAGACGTCAAGGGTAACACAATAACTGCTCAAAAGGCCATTCCAGAAAAAGAGTCCCAAAATTGCTTTGAAGGGTAGACTGGGCACTGGCATATGTGCACAGCTTCCCAAGGGAAGTACTTCAAAGGTGACCCATAGTAATATACAGCACCGAAATTTGTAGCACTTTTTCTAGAATAAGTTCACAAACTTAATTGTCAGACCTCATATAATTACCTTTTCCCTTAGTCCTGTTTTTGCTCTTGCACCTTCATTTGTTGATCTAGCAGTCAATATTTCAAGCAAAAGAAGACTAGACACAGCTTGCCTTTTACATTGTTCACACTCATTCTGTGACCTCTAAGCATACCCTCCAAACCCAACTCTCTCCTGGTATTGGTCCAGTTGGAACTCTAATTCTAGTGGCCCAGTTCTGAACCTCATGAATTCTCCAAAATGACAATACACCAGCAAATCATACACATGGCAGTCTCTGCATATTGCTAATGTCTTTTCACATGCTCCAAAAACAGCTCCAAATGCTTGAGGAGCCAGTGCTGCTAATGATACCATTATTATTCCATGGACCCAGATTCTATATTCTATCAAAATAAAATTAAGAACTATACTCAATATTTTAGAAAGATTACCTCATCACTTTCTTATAAACTCTGTGAGAGGTTTAAAGATGAAAAGTTATATGCAGAAATCATACAGTTAATGTGTGAAGTCAAATTTTAAATCTAAGTTTGGTATGATCATTAAGCTTACGATTTTCATAACTTCTATGCCTATTCCAGAGAGAGGGAGAGAGAGAACATACAGAGAATACATAGAAACTTGACATCATTATTAAATTAATACTGCATAACTTCCCTGTCTGAGCAATAACAAAATACTAGCTTTTCAAAAATTTATTTCTATTCCTTTTAAATTCATTGCTTCTGTTATAGTTTCACTTTCAACTGCAACATCCTTGACTTTGGCCAGTCTTACCTCATTTTATTTCAATATTCCCAGAACTCTTAAAAACCAATGTTTTCAGTTCCTGATGTACATAGGTGGGTGGGTGGGTGTGTGTGTATACACATCTACACATCCACCCTTTTCCTACACACACACACACACACACACACACAAATTTACCTCCTAAAAAACTGTAAAATTTCTATGGTCAAGATGTCAGATTTGGGGCCAGGCATGGTGGCTCATGCCTATAATCCTAGCACTCTGGGAGGCTGAGGAAAGTGGATTGCCTGAGCTCACAAGTTTGAGACCAGCCTCATCCAGAGCAAGACCTCATCTCTTAAAAAATAACTGGGCAGCTGTAGTTCCAGATACTTGGGAGGCTGAGGGAAGGGAATCACTTAAGCCCAAAGAGTTTGAGGTTGCTGTAGCTGTAATGCCACAGCACTCTACCAGGAGTGACAAAGTGAGACTCTGTCTCAAAAAAAAAAAAAAAAGTTAGATTTTATAGTGATTTTTTTTCTAGACTTGGATAAAATCCACTCCCACAAAACAGCATAAAATTGGTAAGGTAGCATCAGAAACATACATCTGTTTTAATATACTTTATGACCTTGGAAAAGCCATTCAACCTGTCTAGATCTTTTCTTGAAGGATTATAATTATAATCCATGATTCTATCCTTTAATAAGGACACATTTTATTGCCGACTTTTCTGCCCCCTCAAGAATTATACAACATAGACTTATTACAAAAGATTTGTTTCTGTCTATTCCAATCCATCACCCAGATAAGGGTCTCAAAATCCCTTTTAGAAAGTCTGTACAACAGCATATGTGAAGCAATGGCAGAGTTCTTAGTACACATGTGCATTATTTTGAATATTAGTTAACTACCTTACAGTTTTTTCTAATATCTTACTCTTCAAAAGGTCATGTAATTCACATTTGCTAAAGATAAAATTTCAACACAAAGTAAACCAATGGTTCTATCCAATAAAAAGTTTCCTTCCAGGGTGGCACTTGTGGCTCAAAGAAGTAGGGCATTGGCCCCATATACCAGAGGTGGCAGGTTCAAACCCCACCCCAGCCAAATATTGCAAAAAAAAACTTTCCTTCCAGCAACTTACAGACTCAGAACGATGTCTGTAGACCAGTAGTGTCAGCATTGTCTGAGAACCCGGTAGGAGTGACAAATCTCAGGTTGAATCAAAATCTACATTTCAACAAATCCCAAGGGTGATGCCTGTGGCTCAAAGGAGTAGGGCACCAGCCCCATATGCCAGACGTGGTGGGTTCAAACCCAGCCCTGGCCAAAAATTGCAAAAAAAAAAAAAAAAACCAGCAACAACAACAACAAAAAAAATCCCTAGCTGACTCATGTGTACATCAAAAATTGAAAGACATTAGACTATAATTCATCCCATTAAAATGTGCTATTGGTGTAGAGATAGAATTTTCTTGGTCTACAATCCCAGAGATATCTATTGAGCCTTGGTCATTTATCTCCAGACTGAAGGGGAGGCTTTGAAACACACTGTCCTTTATTAATTTTTAATATCCATTGTCTCTTTCCTTGTAGTCATCTGATGTCTTTGTATTTCAAGTGGAAGCCTTCTTAAAGAACTTCTCTAATTCTGGAAAATCTTACTTGCTAAGTCTATGTCCAAACAAATACAAAAGAAATCGGGTTACTAAGTATGAAATGTCCGATTTTCTTAAGCACTAAGTTTGGCAGTTGATAGCTCTGACATTTCACTTTGACACGTCTAATTTTCTTTTTATTGTGAAGGTACATCCTCATTGTTTCAAACACATGTTTTGGCTTGTGTTTATATTTCAAATTTTTTTAGAGTAATTTTTGAAAAACCCTGGATAAGTCCAAAATTCATGTTATTTTTGAATATGAGTTTCATTGTGGAACCAATACAGCATAGACAACTCAAAATACCAATGAAGCATTTGAGAAGGATGTGGCTAATGAATGTACAGATGTCAATGGTTTGGAAAATTCTGTTCTGGTGATTTAAATCTTGACAATAAACTATGTAGTCAACCTGAGACAAATGTGGATAATGATCAGCTGAAACCTGTACTACATGCAATCCATCTCAATCTATGTGTGAGTTAGCAGCAGGGTTTGGCATTACTATTCCAACAACATTGGAACATTTTATTAAATATTGGGTCAGTAAATTTAGTAAATAGATGGGTTCGACATGAATTGAAAGAGCAGCAGAAGAAAAATTATCTCAAAGCTTGTCTTTCTTTGTTGCTATGACATAAAGGTGTACTATTTCTATACCATATTGTTATGTATCTTGAAAAATGGATTCTTTTTGAAAATTGCAAGCATTCCACACAATGGCTGGATAAAGAAGAAGTGCCAAAACACAGCCCAAAACTGAATATTTATCTAAAAAAGCTAATGATGTCTTGTCTTTTTGGTGGTCCAGTGTTGGTATTATCCACTACAGCTTCATGAAACCTGGTCAACTAGTTACTGTGGATGTCTACTGCAACCAAATGGATGACTTAATGAGGATGCTTATAATTAATTAACCTGGTCAACTGGTTACAGTGGACGTCTTCTGCAACCAAATGGATGACATAATGAGGATGTTTCTGAAATAATGAGGATGCTTGTGATTAAGCTGAGATTGGTCAACAGAGACCTCTTGCAAGACAATGCTCAAACACTTGTTACACAAAAGCTGGACTTGGATACCCTCTGTCATCCACCAGAATTCACCAGACCTTGCACCAACTGCATACCATTTCTTCTAGGCTTTGGACTATTCAATTCTCAAGAAGTAGAAAAAGCCTTTCGTAATTTCATTGCTTCTCCCTCTTTGGGCTTTTTCACTGCTGGCATACACAAACTACCATTAAGATGGCAAAACTGTGTTGACAATTTAGATGCATACTTTACTTAATTGTGCTGTCTCTTGCTTGAGATATAATAAACTAAACCTTTGACACAAAGTCAGATATTTTATATTTAATGAAGATGGATCAAATTATAGGAGTCTCTAAAAGTGAACTACTATAAGAATGTCATTGTCTTGTGATATTACAACTAAACTAGTGTGGAGAGGCCCTTTTTCACTTTTATTTGCTATATGTTTCATAGATTCATAACAGATAGACACAAATGTCACCATAATGATGCCAGAGATAGCAATTCCATAATTTTCCTTCTAATCTAAGTGGAAAAAGAAAACAGGATAATGACTCACAGTCAGCACAAAGGGTGCAGGGAGAACAAAGAGAAGATTCTCCAGATGGAAAATATCAATTAATTATAATTAAATTACTGGTAACTGATTTTCACTGGGTGTAAGACAGTTTTGAAGTGGCTTATAGACAAAATAAAAGCAAAAGTTGCAAAATATGTTTTGCAACTCTGAAACGCACCTCTATCAGATACTCCCTGGAGCCACTTTACCAATTAATACCTAGTCGATATCAAGAACTATAGTTCTGCAGAGTTGAATAATACATCCCTTGTTTTCAGAGGGCTCACAATCCAAATGAGTAAACCACAGGATGACCACTATATAAGTCATGTAAGTCACTTCCTCCTGTCAACTAGACTCTCAAAGCTCTTCTAATGTCCTCCCTTCTCACACAGAACAAAATCTAAACAACCTAGCAATGCCTGCCAGGTAATACCTACAGGGTTCTACATGACCTGACTTTTTTTCTATTCTTAGTCACCCTCTCCTAAGCCAATCTTATCTTTCACTACTCTCTTTTTCACCTTCTTATTCTCTCTACTCTAACTCACACACTATGATACTATGATACTCTCTTTCCATGAGTTTGGACTTACTCTTCTGTCTGTCTGGAACTCTTTTCTTCCTGTGCAGGGCTTTTCACATCTGTTCAAACATCAGCTTATCAGACATATCTTTCTTAATGACCCATATAAAAGAGCAATCTGCATCCCCCTTTACTGGCTTTATTTTTCTACAGCTCTTATCACCATCTAACATCTGTCTGTGTGTTTGTTGTCTTGCTTTCTCCACTAGAATGTAAGCTCTATGAGGACAGAGATCTTTGTTTTATTTGTTCTTGAATCTCTAACATCTAGAATAGTGCCTGACACCTAGCTGATGTTCAATTACTATCTGCAGAATGGGTCAGTTAATTGACAGAAGCACAGTACGTTGGCTCTGATTCAACATGGAAGCCAAAAGAGGTGCTCATGGACAGCTTAGAGCCTCCCATTATTTCTCCTAGATTGACTGACTTTTTGATCACAATATAATGTGGGGAGAGGGAACTCCGCAGGAAAGTGGGCTGGTGAGCTGCACCCTAAGAGGTCTGGGTAGAAAGCTAAAGTTATCATCTATGAGGGATACCGGAAGTCAAGGGCAGAGGCCACTTCTCTAGGGACTTCACAGGGTTTTAACTCTCCTTATTTTAAAAGAAATTGTTATTCTTCCTTTCTTTGCTACTGATGATAAATAGTAAAACTCTTAACACCAAAAGACAATGATGTCATCTTCTTTGAAGAATTCAGGAACTGAGAATGAGGTGGAGCTAAGGAGATCACATCTGATTCTCTTGTTAGTCTTGAGGGGAAAAATGTCCAAAAGATAGAGCATACAGAGTCACCAGCGCCAAGTGGCAGGTCTTAATGGGTTGTAAGACACTAGTCTAAGTTTCCTATTCATTTGTATTTGTAATCCATCAAGTATGCACTTATACTTGAACATTGTCACTTAGGGCACTATAAAGATAGACAATGTTTTCATCCTTTGAAACTTATAATCATAATTTTATGACAGCAAGTTGGTACAAAGAGACCAAAGTTGAAGATTAACTGCCAGAACTGACCTACAGAATACATTACCAGTATTTTAAAATAATGGCTTCTTACAGCACCATCATTCTTACATTAGTAACTTCAAGTAGTAGATTGATGTTGTTAATTGCCTTTGCCTGCACTAGTAAGCTCTGGGGTAATATGATAGAAGATCAAAAGAAATAAAAGGACAGGGTCCCAGCTATCAGGGGTTTATTGTAATATTTCTGGAGAGATAAGATGTGTAACAAAATATCAGGAAATTAATAAAATAGCATATAGTAAATTCTATGAGTCTGGCTAGAAAGTCTACTAATTTGATGGATCTAAAAAGTGTGTGAAAGTACCATGGTTATTTCTTCTGCTCATTTGCTTAACATTTGTCTTCATTTCCTAGTGCTTTTTTTCCCCTGTAGTATTTCTATGGCGAAAAAAAAAAATCTGTACAAACTTGAAAACTGAAAACATGCTACCAGTCAAGATTATGTGCAGAGTCTCACTATGTCACCCTTAGTAGAGTGCTGTGGTGTCATAGCTCACAGCAACCTCAAACTCTTGAGTTTAAGTGATTCTCTTGCCTCAGCCTTCCAAGTAGCTGGGACTACCAGTGCCTGCCACAACATCCAGCTATTTTTGTTATTGTCATTATAGTTATCAGTGTTGTTTAGCAGGCCCAGGCTGGGTTCATACCTACCAGCCCCAGTGTACGTGGCCGGTGCCCTAACCACTGAGCACAGGTGCTGAGCCTAAATTACTTTTCTGATTTACTTATTCAATTAATACATGTTTATTGGCTCTGATTCTCTTTGTAAAGAAACATATCATATGCCTGAAGCAAATACTTAAGCTTCTTCCCCCCCTCCCCCGCAAATAACCATCTCAAATCTCAGACATAGGGTAAAGATCCCAATATTGGGAAAAAAAAACAAAAAAAAATAGATTTCTGTATTACTACTACCAGGAGACTGTTGACATGGCATTCTAGATATCTGAACTTCAGTTTTTCATCTGAATAATGGAAATAACAATTCTTACCATGCTTACTCAAAAAATGATCCTGAGAATCTAATGAATAATAAATATGACAAAACCTTCTAAAGAAAAAAAAACAGCATAAAAGAAGTTTGACAGGAAAAAGTGAATATATATTTTACTTTTGTAAATAGGGAGTGTTGATTCTTAATGATCTAAAAAGTACCTACTTGACATGTTGTTCTCAAAAATGTTTTATAATTACTGTAATACTTGCATAAAACTAAACATACGACATACGGCGTCAATAATTACAAGCCACATTCCATAGGTCAAGAAACATTTTGTGGAAGCTACACAATGCAGATTGGCCAGATTGAACTACTTCAATGGCTAAAGAAAAGACAATAGCATGACTCAAGCCTGAGGAGGCGTAAAGGCGTACATGATAAATGCTATAGCACTTAAGTAAGCTATGTCAGGGGAAAGCTGGTCAAGGAGAAATTGCCTTTGAGTTGAAAGAAGACATCAGTTCCACACAAAAGCTTTCAGGGCCGAATTTTCTGAAAAACAGAGGCCTGAAGGGCCCTCAGAAAGATGATTCATGCATCACTAAAGCAGGGCACATCAGCTGGCACCCAGAACTAGGAGCAAAGTATCTACAAGTTTAAGCACTCTTCTTTATAGTATTCCAGTAAGTTCCATTTTTCTTTTACCTGCATGTTGTCATGTGGCTCATTTTTAAAATATATTGTCTGATACACTTTAGATTCAGCACGCCATCCTGGGCAACACTGAACATTTTTTAATGGCATGAAATTTCAAAAGCAAAAGCTAATTTGTCTTCCCGACCAGGCTCCCCTAGTACCAGGACTTACCCTTCTTCTGGACCCTAACTTTTCTTTTGCAGAGAAAAGAGGACCCACTAGCCTTTGTTAATACCTTTGTGATCATTCAGTTCAAAATTAGGAAAGCTTTGTGAAGGTTTAACCTAAATTGTAGATCTTTCCTTTCTTCTTACTCCATTTAATATGGTAAAGCAGGGGTGTCCAACCTGTGGCCTGCCAGCCGCATACTAATTTTGTAAGAAATAATAAAAAGTATACAGGGAACTTTTTTCTTTCTTTCTTTCTTTCTTTCTTTTTATTTATTTATTTATTTATTTTGGCCAATCAGCTTTTCTTTACTGTTTGTGTACTTGCTGTGTGGCCCAAGACAACTCTTTATTCTTCCAACCTGTGACAGAAAAGAAAAAGGTTGGACATCCCTAAAGGAAGCACTATCCAAAGGTGCTAAAACCCTGCTGAGTAGTCACATTTTATAGGCAATGCAAAAGAATGGGCAGAGCCAGACACAGGAGGTGCTCAATGAAAGTAATACTTCCATAGAAGCTTAATTTTCCAACTCCTCCATTAATCTTTTCTTATTCTCCTTAAATTATCTAAAGTCAATAACAATGATTCCTTTTTGAAAGCCATACAGAACAAGGATGAACACTAATACCGTGATCTTAGATAATCTATTTTAAATCTTCTGATTCTCTGTCTATAAAAATGGCTGTTTGTACTGTCTCTTCATAATTCAGAGATTTTATGTGTAATAATCACACCTTTGTCTACAAGACTAGAGTAAGAACGCCACATATTATGATACGTGAGCCTCACAATAACCCCTTCGGATTGACAGTAGTTATCCTGGTCTCCAGTTTATAGGTCGGTATTACCAATATGCTCATCTCGAATTTCTTTTTCAATACTGCTCTCTGGAAGTTTAATAGAAAAAGAGAAACTGAGGTTGGTGAACTACTTTCATAAGGACTTCCAAAATAGTCTCCGAAGCCCAACCCTAAATCATTTAGCTTCCATAGTAAACAATGGAAATATTTTAAGAGTAAGGCAATGGATCTTTTTCCTTTTTTCTTCAGTGTTGAATTGGCACAGTTGAAATAAAAAGAAAATAGGCAGGCTAGAGTAAAAATTTTAAAGCATGAAAAATGATATGTCTTTTAAAAGTCAAATCTCAAATTGTTTTGAGAGGTATTAAGTCGGTATTAAGGTATTAAGTCGGTATAGGTATTAAGTTGGGGCAAGTCAGGGTACCATAGAATTTGATGTATATTTTCTCTTCAACAAATTTACCACATTTTTCTTATAAAGTAAGAATAAAATAATCTTAACTGCCTATTTTATACAAAACATACAATAGATATTTGTCTCATTCAACTATATCATATTTTGTCAATAACTTTGTTTTTATGTGCTATGTATATATACATACACATATAAATAAAGATATGTATATAAATAATCAGAATTGCCTATCAGGTAGTAGTTATATGTATGCAAGTTATAAACACATACATATATAAAAATATAAACATACATCATAATTTTTTTCAAAGGCCTTATTTACTCATATTATACAACAGTTCATCCTGAAAGGACTTCAGGTGGCAAATATTGGAAATTCATTCATTAAAATGAAAAAAAAAAAAATTGGGCAGTGCCTGTGGCTCAAAGGAGTAGGGCCCTGGCCACATATACTGGAGGTGGCAGGTTCCAACCCAGCCCTGGCCAAAAAATAAATAAATAAAAATAAAATTTTCTAAAAAATGAAAAAAAAATTGCCTTTACTTACAAATTATGTTACTTACAAATTATGTTACTTAAGAGTAAAAATACTCTTATTCCTTAAAGTAAATGCCATATAACATCCCTTGCAAACAATTATTTCCACCCTGATTATCCTACTCTACAGGCAGGGTCAATGTCAAAAAAATAGAAAGCAAAATGATTGAATTGAAAAATTATATCAATGCAAGGGATATTCATTTTTATGTGATAAGCTTGCTTGATAATAATCCATTCTCAAACCAACCTATATCTCAAGGGCATTTTGGGATTAAAACTTAATTTAAAACTTGGTAACAAAATGCCTTGAACTCCTTAAGAATAGGTCTAAAGTAAATGCAAAGAAATGAACAGCAACATCAGTCCCAGCAATGCATTGTATTTTTTCCTTCCCCCTAGTGAACACAAACACAGGGTGATTTTATTAGTCAATGAAGTATTTTTATTACATTCATAATAAGTTTTTACTTTTTACTGTGCCTCATTTCATAGTCATTATATCTCTTTGCCTCTTTGAAATAATTCATTTCAGAATGAAGCCAAGAACCGACATATATAAAACACACACACCCATATATTTAGTGAAGCAATATCTAAAATCTGTATTTTGTACATGAGGTTGAGTGAAAGTATACCGTGCATATGCGAATGTTCAAACATTCTTGATTTCCACACATTCCTCTCGAGAAATAGATCATTATTTTAAATATCAAAGAGTTGTAATATTTCCATATCTAAAGTGGGAAATCACTGCTCAACTGCGTTGTGCTAGTGCAGTGCTTGTTTCCATGGCAACTTCACTGTGTTGGTAGATTCACAGATTCACAGCCCTGGAAGGAGTTGGAAAGTATGTACCAGAATGTTCTCATTGTTCAATTAGGAAATGGAACTCCAGACTCCCAGACTTGTGACTTACCCCCATCGGCCTGTTAGTTACTGTCAGAGCAGGAAGTATAAGGCTGGTCTTCAATTCTCATTCCAGCGTTCCTTCAAGCGTGCCACACTGTTCCCACTGTTCTAACCACTGACACGAAAAGTGCATACACACAACACACCTTGCATATACGCTGTACGTATAAACACTGGTACACCC
Source organism: Otolemur garnettii (assembly GCF_000181295.1). Classification (NCBI taxonomy): domain Eukaryota; kingdom Metazoa; phylum Chordata; class Mammalia; order Primates; family Galagidae; genus Otolemur; species Otolemur garnettii. The sequence goes on along the minus strand of NW_003852430.1, from coordinate 2,917,753 downwards.
AAGAGTTTTGATTAGATCAAGCTATTTTAACAATCTATGCTTTTTAGGATTTTTAAAATATTACAAATAAAAATATTGGTTTTTATGGCATGATCATGGCAAGATGACTAGTTGACTGTGAATAATAAAACACCAAAACTATTGCTTAGAAAAGTGGGGAGATCAGCATTAGACAGTGATTTTTGTCTTTTTAGTGTCTCTAAATGCTTTACTAAAAATTCCCATTAATTTTACTGAAGGGGGGAGCATGGATGGAGGGAGGGTATTTGGTGGGACCACACCTACCTATGGTGCATCTTACAAGGGTACATGTGAAATTTAATAAATGTAGAGCATAAATGTCTGAACACAATAACTAAGAAAATGCCGTGAAGGCTATGTTAACCAGTTTGATGAAAATATTTCAAATTGTATATAAAACCAGCACCTTGTACCCCATGTGCATTAATGTACACGGCTATGATTTAATAAAAAAAAAATTGTACTGAGGGTGTCTGTTGCTCAGGAATTTATAATTTTATACAATAAGCCTTCAAAGGTATAAAGAAAAATTTTAACCTGGTATATTGGGAAAGTTATTTTCTGCCTTCAATTCACTAACCACTATTTTAAAAAGAAATATAAAATACTATTTTAAAAAGTAATTATTCTTAATCAAATTTTTACCTACAAATAACAGATTCTAGAGTCTAGATCTACTGGGCGGTGCCTGTGGCTCAAAGAGGTAGGGTGCTGGCCCCATATGCCGGAGGTGGTGGGTTCAGGCCCAGCCCCGGCCAAAAACTGCTGAAAAAAGAAAGAAAAGATAGAGTCTAGATCTGTGCTGCAAAACTCAGCCTCTAGCTCCACTATCAAGCCCTTCTGACTCGTCCAAATTGAGATTTGTTGTAAGTGAGAAATAGACAAGAGATTTCAATGATTTTGGCCAAAGAAAAAAGAATGTAAAAATACCTCAATTTTATATGGATTATAATTTTAAATGATATTTATGTAGCATTAATAAGATAGGTTGTTGAAATTAACATGACTTTTCTCCTTTTTCTTTTTCATGTGACTATCAGAAAATTTAAAATCACAGGTGGCTTGGCCTTTGTCACTCACATGCTATCCCAACTGCTCAGCACCAATCTCAACCATTCTCAAGCTAACTCTCCTGTATAAAATATCTCATTTCGCATTTCCTTAACCTCAGAAACTACCCTACATTGTCAATCACGGCCTTGTCTTTGAGCTCCCTTTTTGGATCTCTCCCAGCAGGAGGTAAGATTTCTTCTCTAAATTCCAATAACATTTTTCTTTTTACCCAGTCTCTTCTAATCGGCCTCCTAGGATGTAAGTTGGTGGCTGGGAGAGTCTGTGTGTGGTTTTATGTATGTTTGTCCCTTGCAAAACAACCACCATCCAGCATTAGTAAAGTACCAATGAGCTTTTATTAGACAAGTAAGTAAATAATTATGTGTAGTAAATACATTCTCTGTTCACTTTTACTCCAATAAAGCTGTTGAGAGATCAGAATTTTCAGAACTAGATCTGTGATTTAGTAAGAAGATACATACCAGCTGACTCTCAGATATTGTAGAAGACGGTGAGGAGAGATTTGCCTGCAAAATATAAGTATAGTGTTTATTTAGTACAATTCATAATTTAGTAAAACAGTGATATATTTTAAACATTTTAAAGTTCTTTTGTTGTTAAAGTAATGTATGCCCATTGAATGATTTTGAAAAGTATAAAGCAAAAGGAAAATATCACTATGCCACCAAAAATATGATTTTTAGCATTTTTGGTACATTTCCTTATTTTTTATGCATTTTTATTCAGCTCACATAATGTAAATATGATGTACATATGTTGTTCTTCCTTCTTATATTCTTAAGATAGGCACTATGACTTAACAAAAATTTTTCAGGTTTCCATATTTAATTTTTTAATTTTTAATATGTATATTTTATTTAAACATATAAGCATTGTTGATATTTCTACTTACAGAAAATTGAAACAAATAACATATTTTCTTAAAGTATTCTTATATCAAAATAAAAGCATAACACAGTTTTTGTGATCTGAAGATGCAAATGATTTGGGGTTTGAAACTGTGGCTTTGTATTATTTCTTCATCATTGGTCCCTGTAATTTCTTTCATTTGGATTAAGTTTGTTTCTTTTTGCAATTTTACTTGATTGTGAAAAGAACATTTGACAATAAATCTACCCTGTTAACATATGTTTGACACAATATTTATGACTACAGGAACAATATTGTATACAGATCTCCAGACCCTATTCATCATGTTTAATTGAAATTTTATATCTGTTGATTGGTAATTCCCATTTCCTCCTCCTCAGTAGTTTCCTTCTTATGAGGTAAATGCTTTGGCAGTTTTGGAGATTACTATCTTGGATATTGTCTAAAAATCTTTTTATTCTGCCTTCATTCTTGATTAAATATTCAGCTGAACATAGAATCTAGGGTCATACCATCTCTCAGCCTTTTGAAGATACTGTTCTACTGACTGGTTCCCGATGCAACTATAAGTCTAACCCTTACAACTTTGAGGATCATCTGTCTTCATATGTGCTTAGCATTTAACATTACCCCAAGCATTCTGTAATTTTAGTATAATGTGGATTGGGAGTAGATTTCTTTTTATTTATCCTTTTTGGGGACTTGGTTTGTTTGTTATTGTGAAGATGCACGTTTTCTGAAAAATCATACATGACTATCTATTCAAATATTGCCTTTCTCCCACTGTATCTAACCTCTGTTTATGGAGCTTTTATTAAATATACAGTCATGGCCCACATAAGGACATTTTGGTCCATGACAGACTACAGATAAGACAGTGGTCCCACAAGAGCATAATGGAGCTGAAAATTCCTATTGCATAGTGATGTGATAATCCTGATTCTGTGTGAGCCTAAGATAAAGTGTTTGTGTCTTAGTTTTTAACAAAAAAAAGTTTAAAAAGTAAAAAAAAAGATAAATGTCTTAACACAATAACTAAGAAAATGCCATGAAGGCTATGTTAACCAGTTCAATGAAAATATTTCAAATTGTATGTAAAACCAGCACCTTGTACCCCATGACTACATTAATGTACACAGCTATGATTTAATTTTTAAAAAAGTAAAAAAAAAGAAAAGTTCTAAAAATAGAATTTCCTAATGAAAGAAAATATTTTTGTGTAGCTGTACAATGTGCTTGTGTTTTAAGCTAATGGTTATTACAAAAGACTCAGAAAGATTAAAAAATTTGAAAGTTTATGAAGAAAAAAAGACAAATATTACAGCAAGCTAAGGTTAACTGATTATCAGAGAAAGAATTTTTTTATAAATTTAGTGCAGCCTAGAATAGTGTTTAGCAAAGTCCTAGGCCATCACATTCACTCACCGCTCACTCCCTGGCTCACCCATTTCAACTTCCAGTCCTGAAAGCTCCACTCATGATAAGCGCTCTAAGCAGGTACACCATTTTTTATCTTCCATACCGCATTTTTACTGTATCTTCCCCATGGTGAGATATGTTTAGATACACAAATACAGTAATAAGCTGTTCAGATTTGTAGCACAGGAATAACAGGCCATAGCATATAGCCTTGGTATGTAGTAGGCTGTGCCACTCAGCTTTGTGTAAGTGCTTTGATCTTCAGACCTTGATGAAATCACCTACTGATGTGATTCCTGGGAATGTAACCCTATTAAACAACATGTGACTGTTGGGCCTTCTCAATTCCTCACCCATTTCTCTTAAACTCCTTTTCATATTTTTGTCTCTTTATGCTATATCCTGAATGGTCTTTGCATATAAGCCTGAAAGATAACTAATTTCTTCAAGTATATAGCAGGATGTTTAATATGGCAATTAGCTTTACATTTTAATGATTTTTTTTATCATTTTAAATATGTCACTTTCCAGATTTGTTTGTGGTTCCTTCTTGCTAAATTTCCTGTTGTTAAATTTGTTGACTTACCCTCACATTTGCCCCCAGGATGTTCTTTATTCATGTTTAAATTTTTATTTTGAGGTCATCTTCAGACCAGGTAACTTTGGTGATGACTTCTTTAGATAGCCATGAATCCCTGGTCGTAAAACCATCCCTGCAATGCATTTGCCCTTTGGGGGCTCCCGGGAGTTAGTTCTGAACTAGTTACAACTTTACTGCCCATCCTGATGTTCCTGTACTTCGCTGGTGGCAGGTCCCCACGTTATCATGGTCTCACCTTCTCATGGGTGACTCTTTTTAGCACTTAAGAGGTTAGGGTAGGAATGGTGGAAAGAATTTATCTGTCTTCCCTTTCACTCTTCATAATCAATGTGGCCTTCTAGGGTCCAGAATAAGCACAGAGACTCCCTTTACTTATCTTAAACTTGTTACATCTTAGAAGTTACAAACTAAGCTCCTGGCTCTTAGCTCCTCAATTCCAAAGTAGCTTTGTTCTACTAGAGCTTCAGTTTCTCCTTAATGTTCCCACTTGGAGCCGCCACTTCCTTTATGGCATCCAGAAGTTTCTCGTTCTTTTAGGTTCGGCTATATACATATTTTTAGCAGTTAAGTTTTATCAAGTATTTCTGCATTTAGACCGGAAGTTAACCTTCCACAAGCAGCTCAGCCTTCACCTTTAACAGACAGTGGTCAACAGACAGATGCATACTTACAAATATACCTGGGAAATACATAATAAAGTTGTGTCTCTGAAATATTTCCATTTTTTGGAACTTGCTAATCTCTCAGAGATTCTTATGGATGTATCATTATTGTATTTACTCTCTGAGAGATTAACGGTAACTGGAAACTGAAAGCTCAGTGGCTCTTATGACATTGCCAAGTGTGTAGGAACATGAATCATCGGACATAATGACCAGCCCCTGAAGCCCTTCGGACACTGTGCCCAGCATGCTTTGGTTTCTGCCTTTGACTCATGCTATTCTTTGTGAGGACTGCCACTGCTTGCTGCCATTCCTGGTTGCTTCACGGCAACAGGGTGTCTTGGCTAAGTGCGCCCATGTCTCACTGCTATGAGTCAGGTTAGTGAGTACTGAGGTTTATAAAAATTGCCCTACAGGATGTTCATCATGGTATTTCTTTTTTTTTTTTTTTTTTAAGCAGTTTTTTGGCCTGGGCTGGGTTTGAACCCACCACCTCAGGCATATGGGGCCGGTGCCCTACTACTTTGAGCCACAGGTGCCACCCTCATTCATCATGGTATTTCTTCAGTTCACCAAAGGTTTTGTGATCAACTTTATGATGGAATACAGTGAATAATAATGATTTCTTCTAAAATCTTAGATTGTCTCTCTTCAACAATTTTTTTCTTACCGTATTATAAGAGCATTGTCTCAGAATACCCTAAGCTAAATGATTAGCATCTGTGAAGTAAATTAAACTGAATTAAATGTGAACATCTCAACTGAAATGAGATGTGGTTAAATTTTTAACCTCAATTTTAAAATGTATAAGAAATATAGGAAATAAAAGGTTATACATTAACAATAAAGTATTTGCGCAATTTAACTACATCACTAATGTTAGTGACACTTTACAATATGTTGTACTAAATGGTATAAATTATTGTAAGAGGAAAAGGTAAAATGCTCAAACAATAACTAAATCAGGGAAAAAGCTAAACATCCAGTCATCATAAATCCCTAAAATTCTATCACTGGGAATCATGACATAACTATAGGATGCATTAGACACCCTTGGACATTCTTATTTCATCTAATATTATGGATTCTATATCACTACTATGAAAAACTTTCCAGAGAAAGGGAAAAATTAAATGCAAATCTCAGGGTGGAGTAGATATATATAAAGTAAACACAGATCTCCCTTACCAAAGAGAAAGAATAATGATTTATATGTATTATCACTAAAAAAAAAAACAGGTTATTTCAGTGGACCTAGTCATGCCCAACCCTATGGGAAGCTTAGTACAGGTTAATGCTGTTCATTGTGTGTTGTGACAATAGTTGTGTTATTATTGTAGCAACTGCTTTCCAAAGTAAGGAAAGATTATGTTTGGGTGAGCTGAGATGGGAGCCCCAGGGGTGGAAGGAGGCTGTTCCATTCAGACGGGCTACCAAATGGTCCCTTAAATAAAGGGGGAGAAGCAATGGAGGGACCTAAAAAAAAAACCTGAACCAGATTTGAACAACAAAAAAATTTGGGTCACTCATCTCTATCCACGTAAATATTAACTGAGAAGAAAAAACACTGGAGATAAGCATAAGAATGGCTCCCATGTGAAAGAAAATTCATAATCTAATATAAATTTGACAGCCTTTGGCAGCATTCTAATTATGGAAGAAAAAATAAGAAAAGAGAGAGATGGCATTTTAGCCATTGTGCCATCATTTAAAAAAATTTTTTAAACTGATCAAGCAGTCAAAAAATTGTGAAAATCACAATTTCTTATTTCAAAACAAACCAGTTAAAGAATTAGGTTGAATAGAAATTAAAAAGGGATAAAGACTGACAAAAAGAAGTAAGGATTTGAAATTCATTGAAAAATAAACCTGCATACCAGGCACCACTTGTACCAAGCCAGCTTTGGAGAGACCATATTGTCTCCCCAACACTTGCTGCCAGAAGCACACCCAGGACAGCCAAGCTCCGTACTGGTTGTCTAGATTCTCCATTTCTTGCAACCTGCAGGTTTTCCCCATTCGTGACACATGTCCTGTTGGCTGACATCCAAATAGACACCTTCTAATGGGACTGGGGCACAAAGTCAAGTTGAACTATGTAGGAAGTGTTAGTTCCTTCCCCCTTCTGTGCCCTCCACTCTACCTTCCTCATGCTTTGTCCTTTTCAGCAGTCATGTCCCTTCCACCTGAACAAAACAATGGATTTGATATCATTAAGATGTTTCTCTTCCCCTTTTGCTCTGTTGCCACCAACTCTCCGAGTCTCTTTTTTCTCAAAGCTCAAAGAACTCTAATCAATCATAATGTGCTAGTTGAATGAAGTTATTTCTCTCAGTCAAGACTCATGTACAGGTAAGCTGAAAGGCAGCACTCGAAATATTAATTGGGTGATAATCACTGAATATTAAGCTTGGCATTGAGGAAATAAAGAGTTATAAAATGATAAGACACTGTCTTATCTTTTACCTGGAGAGAGTTCCTGTTCCTTGTGCATAAGCCAGTATTCACAGGAATGGATCCTGTGGAGAGCAGGGAGGCACCACGTCCAGGTGGGTTCTGCATTATTGTATCTTCCCTGCTCCACACGGCTTCTTCTATCTGCAGATCTTACCCTGTACAAACTTCTCTAAAGACCATTTCTAGGCTAGTATTATAACCTGCATAATATCTAAATATAAAAAGTACATTTGGATATATTTTAAAATTTGCCTCTCTAGTACAGGGAGTGACGGTTCCAAATTGTCATGAATATAATTGGTAGACTATATGGGAACAAGTGGCAGCACAGTTTGTATGTGCAAATAGGGAGACAAAAGGTCAGATCAAGAAGTCTGTGTGAAGTACGGACTTCATGCTTGATGGGGTCTAAAAGGGAAATGAAAAGAACACAAGGCAGAAAAGGCATCTCAGTCCATCTCCTCTCCCTCCTCATACAGCAGAACCCAGGTGGTCATCTTCCACTCCCTCCTCAATCCCTTTCATACACACATACACTTCAGAAATATTTCTGAACAATTAAAAAGGAAATAAATGGGAATGATCAGTAGAGTGTAATTTCCTGCTTAAATAGATCAGAACTCTTCCTGTAATTGCTCAAATCTCTGGCCTCATCCCACAGAAGCAGATCTCGACCTGGAGTTAGATTTAAGTCACCTCTTACCTTAAGACCTATGACTGCATTATTACAAACCACCCTTGAAACACTCCCGCATGGCAACGTTTCCAAGCATAGCAACAAGGGGAATGTGCGAGCTGGCTAAATTGGAGAAGACAGCCTTTATTTGAATACCTATATATAGGTGGGATATATTCGTAATAAAGTTTAACACATTTTTCAATAAATTATGATATTGGGGAAGCAATATTCTCCATTATAATGACATTTTTTCTATCTCTCAAGCTCATTAAAATGAGATCCTACCTGTATGCTAATATTTAATAAGCCTGTCTCGGTTATTTCCCCCACACTTAAAGTAATTCATAAAATGTAGACAATGTATGAAAGAAGTGGTTATCAATACAATGTGATTTCAATGCATTAATAACAGGCCCAAATACTTGTTCTGTTTTATGATGTTCTTTATTAAGAAAGCATACTGTGGTTTTGAATTATAAAGCAAAATGAATTTATACTAGTAGCCGTTAATGAAAAATAAGAAATATTTACCAAGGCAAGCATAGTACAAAGAAAAAAATTTCCCCTCCAAAGTTGATAAAATGAAAATGGAATGAAATTGAAATTGTAATAGAAAAGTCATTTCATCACCTAGGGGAAAGAAACTCTGTTAAAAAAAAATGAATGTCATGAGAAATCATCTCTCCTCTATTATCTGATATTAATAAATGATGAGTTAATTTACATGTAAGCATGTTATTGAAAGCCTTGGAAACCGTTAAAAGTTACCATTTTAGATGTAAATGTGGCCAAATGTGAAATTATTCATTCTAAATTTAGACTGAAGTTTATTGGGCATGAAGAAATAATTTATACCCAAAGTATAAATTCTAATAGATAAAATATTTAAAGAACACAACAAAGGCAAACAAAAAAAAAAAGAACACAAACGACTTCCAGCTCCTACTACACATAAGAACATGAAAATATCAACTGCAGAGGCTTTGACATGAAGCAAACATGAGTGAGATTTTAAGTCTCAGAACTCCCCTGGAAAATGGAGACTTTGCAACTTAATACCCATTGCATAAGGTTCGTGTATGTCTTAAATGAAACAGTTATCACTTATGGGCAAAGTAAGAGCTCAAAACATTAGCTATTATTATTGTTAAATTTAGCATCGATTAAAAAGAATAAAGTGAAGTGTTGATGATGATACATTAAGCAACCCTGCAGGTAACCTAAGAATTACTAACTCTTCAACATGTTAGGTTAGCTTCAATTCTACCACACTTAAGAGATTATCAATTAAAGTACTTCTAAATAGCTTGTGATTCAAGCATACCATAAATTAGAACACCTTTAATTAGCCTAAATTGATGTTGGTTTTACGATACCTGGGTCATCCTAAAAAAATAGACTATGTAAAATGTCACAATCCATGCAATAAATAACCAAAGAAACATTATTTTGCCCTGATTTTTATTTTCTTTTTATTTTCCTTCTGAGAGAAGATAAACTTTCATGAAAGTCCCATAAAGAGCAATTAGTCATATAATTTAATTAAATCATGATAGTTATCTCAGGAGGACTAGAAATCCTGTAAATGCACTGATCCATTGAATACCAACAACTCTGTATGTTTGTTTGAACATCAGTAGGTTCTCTGGCCAGCAGCTCTCTATTTCTGTAAGAAAGTATTTTTGCAGTATAATTTGTATGCAGAAATTGGGACCTTGTCACTCATTCACTCCCCCCACCCCAGCCAGTGACTCTTCACTGCTCCATGGCACACACTAAGTATCTGTTGAATTAATGAAGAGAAGTGAAAAAGTAAATAATAGTGCTAGAAAATAATGTCCTTTTTTGACTAATCATTTATAATCCACACATTATACTATATTTTTTAAAAGCCCCCAGGAATAGGGATTTTAGGTGATCAGTATTAAGTGATTCAGGATCTCCTCAAGCATAACAAAAGTATTTTCTTGGCTCTAACTTAAGTCTTTCTTTTGTTCAGTCTTCTCTGTGGTGCGAGAGTTGCTAAACTGTGTAATCCCTGCTTTTGAATTTAATCTAAGAATCTCTGTAAGGTCAATGAGACACCAAGTCCCAGCAGGTATATAATCTGAAGATGCCTATGTTCTCCAGAATTTTGAAAAGAGATGGAGAAATATCAAAATGTTAAAGTCCACAGACTTCTCAGAGTTGGTCTTGAGTTTCAGGGGAAAAGGGAGAAAATATAGTGAGAAATTAATTTATTGAGTTAAAGTTTTTAAACTCATACTTAAGGTGAGGCATCTCCTAGCTCAGTCAATATAAATATTAGAATTCATAGAAGAAAATACTATAATGCCATTATCTTTTGAAAATCAGAACATAACTGATTTAAGACAGAAGGTTCACATAAGATCAAGGTTTATAGCTAAAGTAGATTTATGCTTCTCTAAAATTTTATTTTTTCTTCTCAAAATAAATGTATCAGATATTACTTAGTAAACTGTAATAACTGCAGCTAAATGTGACTTATCTATGGGTTAGCACCAAAAACTTGGTTTTTATTTTACATCTTTAAATGATCCTTATGGATTCAAATGACATGGACACATTTGAAGTGCCACAAACAATTCAAATGTGTTATAAGAGAAAGTAAAAGCAAAGCTTCTTATTCGAGAAACAAAATTTAGTCAAGGTCAAGAATCCTCTCTGAACCAGAGCTTATGTTTGTTCTAGTCTATACTGAACCTGTTTGATGATTCACTGTTAGCTTTGAATGACTCAAACGCTCTCACAAAGTTATGGGCCTGAAAGTTAACCTGCTTTAATTAAGTCTGATAATTGATTGAAAATAAAGAATAATTTGAAGTAATCTCTTACTATGGAGATTAAGGAGCTGCTCCAGAATTATTTAAATCGCCATCAAATTAACCACCCTCTGGGAGGGTGAGTAGAGACATCAGCTCTGTGAACCTACTGAAAACTAGTCTCATGAAGGCACTTTGCTGAAAGGTAGGGCTCGATGAGAAAAGAAGGTGAGACAGCAAAAACTTCTAGATACTTTTGCTGCTGGTCCTGGTAACAGGTATTAGTCACAAAAAGTATAGAAACATGTCTAGGGAACTTTCTTTTCGTGTACCCACTAACGAATCAAGAGTTTGATTAAATCATGGTGCTTCTCGTCTTCCAAAGATAGGTGGAAGGAAGAGTTAAAAGGAGATGTGGATAAAGGCACGTGAAGGGGAAGAAGGGGAAGGAAGGGAAAAACTATTAGTTATCGAACAATTCCTAGAACCAGACTGCTTTAAGAGTTTTTCTGACACTTACAAATGTAAATTTTACATCAACCAAATCGGAAAATTATTAGTATCTCCATTTTATAGATTTCACCTTCAGAAAGGTGAAATGATAAGTAACTTTTCTAGAATCCAACTTTCTCTTTTTATTTTGATTAAATCATAAACACATAGATCATGTATACATTTATGGGGTACAATGTGCTGATTTCATATAGAATTAGGAAAGCTTACATCACACTGGTTAATATATTCCTCACCTCATTGACTTAGTCGTTGTGTTAAGACATTTATGCTCTATACTAATAGATTAGGATCCAACTTTCATGTAGAAGCAACACTGTGGTTTGAACTTGGGTCTACAGCACTAAATGCGTCCACTCTTTTTAAGTATTACCCCAAACACCTTCCAATAATAATGAAAAATAACGATGAAAACCTCCAGGAAATGCTGTGAGCCATGTTCCTACTCACATCCTCTAAACAATTTTCTGAGTATGATAAAACTTAGTAATCTCACTCAGTTTATTACTTCACTCAGGAAGATTCAAGTAAGGGCAGAAAAGCATAAATTGCCATGACGATATGGCACGAAATACACATTTAATAACTACTTTTGATGACAATGGTGACAAAAACTACATATGAAAAATATAGCGTGGAAATAAAAGGAATGGTTAACGGATTTGTTTTATAGTTAAAACCAAACACTTACTTAGTAGATAATCTCCAAGATGGAAAACGCCATTCTGGAGTGAGTGAACAGTGGGGATGGGGTGAGGCTACGTGTGTGTGTGACTAATTCAGGGTGACCCAGCACCCCATAATTACTTGAATATGCTCATAAGTAGAAATACGTTGCGTTGATAATAAATGAAGTGCAGGAAAGTGACAACATTGTCAAAGTTGATTCATCTAGCACGCACATTATAATTCGGCAAATCTTAATTTTTTAAAGCATACAAGTTGACTATTTTATAAACACAAGAAAGCCCCACAAAAATGACAAGGACATCTAGGTTTTCATAATTAGAAACACTAGGAAGTTGATGTTGCTGTTTCGTTTGATTTAGTTAAACTAATCAAGCTGTACCTCACGAAGAAATGTCTTGGATAAGTGTACCCGATGTTTTGTCCATAACATAACCTGATTTTTCACACTTGGGCCAATCAACTATCCTACCTTTTTACTTATGAAAAAAATCAACCCAATTTAAATGAGTATATAATTGTGTTTTTCCAAAGCATACACAGGCACCCATTAAAAAAGCAGTGCTTACAATTATAAAAGTAACTTACATATTTGGTTTCTCGGCCAGCTGCTCTTGGAAGAGTCGTAGGAGTCTGCATGAAAATAAAAATAATCAGACTTCTGAAATAATCAAGGGAGTAATCAAATACCCAACTTCTGTGAAGTTCTCACATTTTTCTTAACATTCTAAACATCTTTTCAATACAAAATCTTCTGGGAAAAATTATTTTATTAAACTATACCACTTTATTCTTTTTGTTCCTTTTATCTATTGGCTTTCTGATAATTTTCTCTTTTATAATTATTGATGATATTAATTCATTGATCATAGCAGTTTCTTCACCACACTTCTTCCATAATCTTTGGCTATTTTAAAATTCATGAGAAATTCCTATCCTCTCTGTTCTTTGAACTGCTCAATTCCAAAAATATTCTGTCTTTTCAGTCCCGGGACCATTCCTGAACTTTACCTTCATCAATAAAATACAAAAATTCTGAAATTTTAATTTCAAATGTCCCACTATCAGAAACTGTCCTACTGTCCTGCTATCTACCATCTTCATTTCTTTAATCACCAATGAAGCCTCCACTTCAATGGGACTTCAAAATCACTAACACTCACCACCTTCATTCTGGCTTTATTGCCTCTTAGCGTACCTACATTTCGTATCCCAGTCATTTTAATACTTTCATTTTCCTTACATCCCACTCTTCTTATGAAAAGTTCACTTACAAAAAAGACAAACATCTCTAGATGGGAATTAATATCCATTTTGATCCATACTTGTACCTGAGAAGCAAAACATTGCCGGGAAAACGCAATCAAACTAATAGATTTTATTTTAAGTTAATAATGATGAACTTCAAATGTGCATTCAACATTGCCTGGTGGGCCCCCAATTTTTCTCTTGTTGACTCATTTTCTGAGACGGAATGGCTGTGTGATTCACTCACCCATTCAACAAACATTGTGTGTCAGACAGGGTTCCACACCCTTGAAATGTATCAGTGAAGAAAAGGGACAAAGAAGTCCTGCCCTGGGGGAGCTCACATTCCCAAAACAGAGAATAGGCTACAAGATAATAAATAAGCAAATTATCTTCATGTTAGAATGTGATAAGTGCAATGGAAAAGAGGGCGAGGAAGTTGAAAGCTAAGGTTTAGGATATCAAAAGTGCCAGGGACTCACAATTGTGAATAGGATGATCAATGTAGTGGAGCTGACATCTGAGCAGGACTTGCAGGAGGTGAGGGTGCTGGCTATGTAGCTATCTAGACAGAGCATTCTGACAAGAAGGAGCAAGTGAAAAGTTCTTTGGGGGGGGCAGTTATCTTCTGAAAACGAGAGAGACCTAGAAGCAATCCTCCCATTATGCATAAGGAACAATAAATAAGTAGAGCAACATATTGAAAACCATCCTGTCAAAGATAGAAAGAAGTGAAAAGATAGGGATTAATTAGTGGACATGATCAGGAGAGGATGGGAATGAGGAAGTCCAGCAACCGAGAACTGCTTTTGCCCTGGGGATGTTTGCAGATAATAATTTGTTGCTTGAGAAGCTGACCCACACTCTTGAATAGGGAGATAAAAGTCAGAGACAAGGACTTTCGAAAAATAAACTGAACTCCGGGTGTAAGAATGATCCAGAAGACCTCATGTGATTTTCAGCCCAGTCTCAAATCATCTGAAAATGACTATCTACAAAAAATAATCTCAAACCTTCACATTTAAAGGTAATCCTTTTTTGCTTGTCCTCCCAGTGTTTGGCAGAAGAAAAAACAAACTCTATAGGAAGGTAAAATCACCTGAGGTCTCAAATAATTCCTATAAATAAATTTTCAAATAGAATACCCAGCACATAATCAGATTCATACACACAAAGAGGCGGGACTTGTGAGGATGAGCATAAACAGTATGTAACGGAAAAAGACCCACAGAGAATTCTGAAATATGTTTCTTTATTTTTTCAGAACCAGAATGAAGCAACCATACTTAATCATGACTTTGGAGGTAAATGTTAAACTTGCAAATTTTTACAGAGAACTGGCAACCGTAAAACATGATATAACTAATGTGAAAAGAAGCTACCTGTGCTGAGGCACAGCAAGGAGGCTGGCAGGGCTGGTGGGGAAGGGAGTTACAGAAAAGCACATTATGGAATTGCTGTGGATCAGATCACACAGGCTCTTTAAAGACCTTGCAAAAACTTTAGCCTGTATTCTGGGGAAAATGTGTAGGCACTGCTAATTTTGAGTAGACAAGGGCCATAAATCTGACTTAAGCTTTGAAAGGAGCTCTCTGATGTGCTAGAAATGGATGATAGTGAAGCAGGTGGATGGGTCAAAGCTATTGTACTATTTAGCAAAGTTTAGCAGTGCAAAAGGTATGAAATAATCATCCGCCACGTCCTTTGAAGGTGTAGCACCAGGACCGCCAACAGCAAGATTTGAAGGCAAAGGGTGGGGAGGGGGGGAGGATGGGTGAAGAGAATGATATTGTGGGGATCACGCCTATAATTTATCCTATTAGGGTACATGTGAATCTGTCTAAAGGTTGCATATAAATGTCTTAACACAACAATTATGAGAAAGACATGATGGCTATGTTAGCCAGTTGGATGAGAGTTTTCCAAACTGCATATGGAAGCAGCACACTGTATCCTATGATAGAATTAATGTACACAACTATGATCTAATAAAAAAAAAAGTTTCTGGCCTTGAACAAATGAAAGATTGGAATTCTATCAATGGAGATGGGATGACAGCATATGGAATGGTTTCCTGGGAGGAAATCTAGAATTTATTTTGACACATACTGAGTTTGAGACATTCGTTAGAAATCTAAATGAAAATTAAGAGTAGGTAGTTGGAAATCTGGAGTTGGGGAGAGAATCCTGGACTAGAAGTATGAATTGGAGAGTCATCAGCATGTATGTACTTGAATTTCAAAACACCCAACTAGGTGAGAAAACCAAGGGAAGGGACGTAGAGAGAAATGAGAAGCCTGAGGGCTGATCGAAAGGGCGTTTCAACGTTAGTAGTTTGGGAAGAAGATGAACCAAAGATGAACCAGCAAAGGAGGCTAAAAACCAATAATGAAAAGTGAGGCAGGGGATAAACTGACAGAGAAGGGTGTTCCAAAAGGCACTAGAGGAAAGTTACCAAAGGAGAGAGAGAGAGACCAGCTGTCTTAAATTCTGTTACTCCATCCTCTCAGATCAGGAATCAGCTGATAGCAATGGGTAGAACTTAGGGACCCTGGAAAAAAATGGTTTGGGCAGTGTGAAAAGAAGGGATTTAAGAGGAAACTAGAGAAGGATAACTAAAAAAGAGTGTATAATTCTTTCCAATTTTTTCAAACTCCCATCCCACCTTCTCCTCTTTCTAAAAATGTGTTTACTGTTTATGGCAAATATGTAAAACAACACACCTTCTCCTCTTGATCCAAGTCAGCGATCTTATAACTTACATCCTCAAAAAGTGTCAGGTATGAAATAACTAAATAGAAATAATAGTTGTACAAATTCTTCCTTTTCCCACTGCCAACCTCCAAACATTCTTATATTTATTTCTGTCCCCTTTATTTTCTGTCCTGTTACAGTGAAGGATGTTTCTAACTGCTTATCCAAGGGTTCCAGCCTATGTGGGCTCCTATAACAAAATATCATAGACTGAGTAGTTGATGAACAACAGAAAATTATTTGGCATGGTCTGGAGGCTGGGAAGTTCAAGGTCAAGGTACTAGCAGTTTCAGTGTCTAGCGAGAACATGTTTTCAGGTTCACTGATGGCATCTTCCTAGTGTATTCTCACAAATGGGAAGAGCCAAAAGATCTCTCAGGGGACTCTACAATTCCAGTCCTGCAGCACAAAATCACTTAGAGTGGTGGAGATGGAGAAGAGAGCTGATGTGATTACAAGGTGGTGAGCCCAGGAGAAGGGTGCAAAGTGAGGCTGGGAGGGTGGTGTAAGCACAGTGATTTCCACACTTGTTTGCCACAGCATGGCATGGATTGCTTGGATTTCCAGAAAATAGGAAGACATAAAAACATGCTGGAAATGATATAAAACCAATGAAAGCAATCAGGGTGGCTGTTCTGAGGAAGCTCCTGTGGGCAGGTTGCTGGGTGGGCTTCACTTATTTCCATCTGTGTGAATTTTACATGTCTCTGATACTTGCGTATCTCAAAATTTTTATAATTACCCACATATACAATAAAATGGATTTCAGATACAGAAACTACAATTATTCATGTTTGGGTCCTCTCTGCTAAAATATAGTTTCTTAATATAAACAATAACTAGCGACTGAATTCTTACATTGTTACTAATGGATATTTGCCTGATATTTCAATTGCAAATTAGCATTACTTTTCTAGTTATGTGCAATTCCATACATATAAAACCTATGTCTGATGCACGATGTTTCATTTTTTATGGGGCCTGCAAGCAGTATTTTTACTAATTCCAAGGGAAAAAATAAGGCTAAAAAAAATACTAACAATTATCAATAAAAGAAAACCACAAACATTTTGAAATTTGGAAGAGTAGAGCTGAACTTATTATTTTATTACAAAAAAAAAAATAGTCTGGAAAAATGCAGTATTTTATTCCAAAACATGAAAATACATCTTGAAAAGGAATTACTTAAGGATTCCATTACAATAATTAATAGTTTAGCAGTATCCTAGCAACCTAAAATATCCAGGTTTCTTTTCCTTTGAAATATATTTAGTCACAAAAATTTAAAAATCCAGAAATAGCACTTGTGTTAAAACTCTTAGATCAATGCTCCTTTAAACTACTTCATTTTTCCATTTCTACAATTCTATCAGTGGCTGTAAATTATGTAAATACTGAATCTGTGGTTTGAGATGAGAATGAGCCATAAATTCCACATGCAGTTCTATAAAATGCCAAGATACAACATAATCTACCATGCTAGCTTTCCAACTGTTTTGAAATTGGCCCACAGTTAGAAATAGATTTTACTTTGCAAGACTGTGCACATTTACCTCCATGTGTACACCTAAACAAATTAAAAGAAATGCCAGTAATATCTTTCTACTACTTATAAGAGAGCCTAATACTTTGCTATTTAAAAATGACAATTGCACTCATATGTTTATAGCGGCATAATTCACAATCCCAAATATGGAATCAATCTAAGAGCCCGTAAGTTGATGAGTGGGTTTAAAAAATCTGGTATACACATATATGCCATGGAATATTATTCAGCCATAAAAAAGAGTGAAACGATGCCTTTTGTAGCAATTTGGATAAAATTTGAAGCCATTATCCTAACTGAAATATCTCAGGGATGGAAAAAAAAATACCACATATACTCACTTGTAAGTAGCATGTACTCACTTATAAATGGGAACTAAACGATGGGTATATATGGTCGTACAGCATGGCGTAAAGGACTTTGGAAACTGGGGGTAGGAGAAGGGATCAAAAACTATCTCTTGAGTACAGTGAATTCTATTAGGGTGACCGACACTAAAAGCTCTGACTTCACTACTAGGCAATTCATCCACATAACAAAAAAACCACTTGTACCGTAAATCTATTGATAATGAAACAAAACTTATGAGTGCCCAAGTAAAAAGACACACCTGATCACTCTCCACTAAATTTATTCCCAATTCACTATTGGGCCTCGATGTATAATTTGAAAGTAATTGATCTAGTAAATCTTATTATTCAGTAAATTATAGTAAAATATATACATACTTTGATTGTGTCAGAACCCAACAATGTCTGTGGGGACCTTGAAGGAGAATCAGAAGAATGCTGAAAAAAAGAAGAAGAAAGAACGGAGGAAAGAAAAAGAAAAGAACAAGCCTGTGAGGTATCGTACTAAAGCAGAGGGAATGGACAGAAGCCAAGCAAATGTTTGAATTGCACATTCTAGTCTAAGGCATTACCATAGACAAGGAATCCTGTAAGACCTTATCAATGGTAGCACAGACCTCTTCAGTTTGCTTCCTGAGCTGTGCAGGGAAACACAACTGGAAGAATTGAAACCAGGTACTGGGTTAGCAATGAGTTTTTGGGATTGCGTACCAAAACCAAGGGAAATTTGAAGTTATTACCTCCATAGGGAATTCTAACAGGTTGTCCTTGGAGACACTTTCAGTCTTGGCTGGTTCATCTAGTGCCTAGTGATAAATGAAATAGTTCTCATATGAGACTGGCAGTCAAATACCATTGCACTAAAAATGTCTTTTCAGAGCCCTATAGATACCCAGACTTCTAAGAACAAAATCTGAATTGTTTAGCGAGCTGTTTTTGAAGGCCTTTCCAACATTGGCTCAGTTTCTTCTGTGAATTAGTATCTCCGGTCGAAAGTGTCACAATAATGAAAAACAGTTGAGGGAGATTTTTGTTTGTTTGTTTTACTTTTATCTCCATTTTCGATTTCCCTTTTCTTTCAATTTTTGAACGTTTTAGTTGATTCGATGTGGGATTGCTTTCCTATTCTTTATTCACTAATTTGAACATGTGGCAGAGACAATGCTAGGAGTGTTATCAGATGCTTCATTTTCTTGAGCACTATACAACATTTCCTTGGCCTCAAGAATTTGGCTGATTGATTCGGGGGGCTGTAACTATGACTTGTGACTGATTTTTCATTAGAAGGCAACCGAAAGTGATGTGCAACTTCCAGTGCAGTCAGTTAAGTGTTGACGCGAGTTTCCACCATTCTGTCTCTCCTAAGATGCAAGATGGCAGGAGACCATGTTACTGAGTCATCACACGACGAGAACCATGTGGGAGAGTTAATTGAAGTGACATCAAACTGCGATGAAGGAAGGAAGGAACGGTTGATTGCCTTAAACCAGTGAAACACCAGGGTTTGCTGTGTCAGGAAATGTTTATATTAACTAATACAGGCACTGTAGTCTACATATTTTTAGAAATTACCCTTGAAATTGTTCCATTCATATCAAAGTCTAACCCAAGCAATACCAATATCTTAGAATACTTCACATGCTATATAAGAAGCTTGAAATTAGACAATTCAATACACTCCTCTTGTTTTCATGCTCTAATTGCCAATGCATTATATTTAAATATGTTCTAAGCACTTTATCGTATTGTAAGTTTTGCTTTAAACCATTAAGATGATTATAAAGAAATTTTAATACAGAGTGGCCACAAAGTTCAAGTGCAATCCCACACTATTTTAAATTGCACATGACCTTTATGGCCACTGTGTAAAATAATATGTATTCATTACTCCCATAATTACTCCCATATCATCATTTACCATGTCCTGACTTAAAGTTCTGTGTCTCTCTTTGCCTTCAAGCCTGAAAATCTTCCTTAGTTCTTTTCTGCTATCAAGGAATTTTCTTAGATTTCTCTTAGCTGAAAATATCCTTACTTTATCTTTTGTCTTGGAAGAATTATTCCTGGACATATAATGTAGAGTTGCTTTTTTGCTCTAGCATTTTAAAGGTGTCCTACCATCGTCTTTGACCTTCATTGTTTATAATGAAAAGTTAGTATGTTTGTAATTCTGCTCCTCTTCACGTAGTACATACTATTCTTCTCTGCTGCTTTCAAGATTTTCTCCGTTTTTGTTTCTCCTTATATATATTTCAGCAGTTTGGTCATGATGCTACTAGGATTTTATTAAACATTCTTAAGATTATCTGAGCTTCTTGAAAGTATGCATTCATCTCCTTCACCAAATTTAGAAAATTTTTGGCTACAAATTGTTTTGTCCCACTCTCTCTCTCCTCTCCTTCTGAGACTCCAATTCCATTTTTATATTTTCCCACAAGTCACTGGAGCCTTGTTCAATTTTTCTATCTTTTTCCTTTTCAAATCAGGTAATGTCTATCAAATACATCTCCAATTTCACTGACTCCTTAGTTATCTCCAGTGTTTTCTTAAGCCAATGCAGTAAATTTTTTTAATAATATCTTATTTTCTATTTAATTCTGCTTCTTATAGTTTCTGGTTTTGTGCTGAGAATTCCTATATGCTAATTTACTATGAACATATTTTCCTTTATACACTTGAGCTTATTTATAATGTTAATAACAGCTTTAAAATTATTATCAGATAATTACAATATCTGGAATACTTTGGGTTGATAACTATAAATGTTTTCCCTCGAGTATGAGTTACATTATTCTTCGCATTTTTTAAATTTTAAGATTATAGCCTGAATATTTTGAATAATATGTTATAAAGACTCTGAATTCTGTTATGGTCTCCTGAAGGGTATTATTGTTGTTGTTGTTTAGTTTTAATATGCAGTTAATTTGGCTCCAAAGTGGGCAGCAGCTGAAATCTTTCTTGCATTCTTTCACCCTTTGCTGAGCTTAACGGGTACATTCAATAGCTTGTCCAAAGCTTTGGGGAGAGTTTCTATGTTGCATATATAGCTTCCCTTTAGGGACTCTCTTCTCCATGATTCTCCTCTCACTTTCCACTTCCTGAGTCACCTGTTCTCTCATTTCCCACCCAGGAACCTTCAGGTTTTCCATTGAGTTCTCACTACATCATAGTGAGCAAACAGGGGGCTACCCCTAAGGTTATATATATATGTAATCTAGAAAAGTCCCAGTGCCATTTCCTTCTTTCAAGCATTGACCACTGATGTTATTGCATTTTCCCTCTGCCCTTGGTCATGCCCCAGTACCTGCAGACAGCTCTTTTGTATATGCTGTTGAGAGTGTACCACGGTTATCTGCATAACAGTTTGATCCAATATAAGCTATTCCTTCATTTCCCGAAGCAGAATGAGGCAAATTAAATTTAAATGCAACTTTAATTTCAATTTTTTTCAGCACACATTTTCTTTATCACAGAGATTGTATAAATTCAAATCTCGATCCTGCCTAAGGGTAGGCTTAAAGGGTTTTGTTTGTTTGTTTTTTTCTACCCTCAGCCCAGACGTATATAAGAAATTGTGCTTGTCATTTCCTTTTGCAATTTTTTTTTTTTTTTTGTGGAGACAGAGTCTCACTTTATGGCCCTGGGTAGAGTGCCGTGGCATCACACAGCTCACAGCAACCTCCAACTCCTGGGCTTAAGTGATTCTCTTGCCTCAGCCTCCCGAGTAGCTGGGACTACAGGCGCCTGCCACAACGCCAGGCTATTTTTTGGTTGCAGTTTGGCTGGGGCGGGGTTTGAACCCGCCACCCTCCATATATGGGGCCAGTGCCCCACCCACTGAGCCACAGGCGCCACCCCCTTTGCAAAATTTTTTTTCCACATCCTTCTTGTAATTGAGAGCGTAACCCTTCTAAAGCCCCAGTGGTGAGATGGGGATGCAATTCCTGTTCCCTGTCTCACTCAGCACCAAGTCTTTCCCTCCCCTTCCCAAGTTGACAGCATATCTCAGTTCTTATGATTCATGAAATTAATACCTTCAGAACAATCAAAGCCTCAGCACCCTGATAAGCATTCTGAATTCCATCCTGTTTTTGGTACTTAACCCTCGGAGATGTCCCCTTCTTTTTTAGGAGCTCAGCTTTACATTGGATTGAAACACATAAAATTGCCAATATTTAACAGAAAAGAGTTACTAAGGTGGCAATTTCATGTGGTTCAACTTATTTTTAATGCACTTTTTTTCAAACTATCTAGTTCTAATCCACTTCCAAAGTTTGACAATTTCCCACCATTAAAGGCTATCAAAAAATATGTGCCAAGAGTTCTAAAGGCAATTACGAAAGAGGTTACCAAAAATGTAATAAGTAATTGCAGACTAATTCGAGTAAGTTGTTGGTTCCTCAAAGCAGTTACTTTCAACAGAAAAATGATCACTTGAACATATATGTTCTGGTAAATTTGTAAACAAACAAAAGACTCATTTCTCTACTGTATTGTCTTATAAAAGTTTTTAGGATTATAGACTGTCCTGTTTTTTACTTAGATTTACCTCCTACCTCTCCTCTATTAACATTCTCTTCTGGTATATCCTAACTACAAGGTGTACTAGCAGCCACAGGATCACGGAACCCACTGCTCATCACCATCTATTTGCTCCTTCCAGTAGAGCACAGACATGATAGATCCAGAATTATTAGACTTTCCAGCAGGTTCCATATCCACATGGTAGAGTTGTCATGTTGGCATAAAATATATCCCTAAAAAGGGACATCTAAAAGATGAGATTTTATCATCTATCTGTCATTTTAACAGCTCACAAAGGAAAATATTGTCTGAAAGTTTTGTTTTCAAAATCTGTTTCTCTATATTAAACAACAATATTTGGAAGTTTGGCTATATTTTAAAACCTAAGAAAAACATTTAGGACCACCTGTTTCTTACCATAAAAAAAAACTATTTTATGGTTTCTTTCTTCATGTCTTAAAATTATTATTAATTATGAAAAATTGTTGTAAAGGAACACAAAATTGCAAAAAATAACTCCTAGCTTGTGGTGTTCAAATGGTTTAAATTTTCCCTGATGCATCATTTTCATCACTTCTTAACTACCCTGCTGATGAGGAAGAGGTTGTGTAAATGGATGATTGCATGACTCCCAATGCTAGAAGGATAAAATCCATAACCATTCACTAGTTACTTTTACTAACAATCCAGGGGAGGAGGGCATTGCACACCATGCAGGGTCACACAGGGTTGCACTAAGGAGCAGGGTGAACAGCTAGGGTATCAAGAGAGTGCAGAGTCCCTGGTCCCCCTGAAGGAGGTTGTTGGCCTGTTTGAGTAGTTCCCTGGGAGCTGTAACTATTACTAAGGCACAAGCAGAACTGCACCTGGTTAGTTTCACAAGGAGGATTGTTGCTTGGCCAGGAGACCTGACCTGCAGGAGCAAAGAGAGGGGGGAACTTGCAGCTGGGCCATTTGAGATCTCCCAGCTTCACCAGATGTCACAACACTGGACCTTAATTTTAGGCTTTACACCACACCTGATCTCTGATAATTATGGAGAAGGAAAAGGCCAGACATGAAAGACCAGGACTAGAACAGGCTCCTTGGGAGGGAATTTCACTCTGGGCCTCGCTCACCTTGCAGACAAGGCCTTCCACCTGCTCCTCTCGCTGCTCTTGAACCACAAAGAATTGCTTGAGTTCTTTGAATTTGTGGTGATCTTTTGTACTATATGTTATTAACTCTCCTTACATCACCCTTCCTCCACTTTCAATTCACTCAGAAAATTCCTATTTATCCTGAAGGTACACCTTTATAATAATGTCTTTCTTGGCCCTTACAAAATGGTCACTCCCTAGTGGGGCCATATCACTGTGCACATACATTAAACCATAGTATACCATAATCACTTTTTAAACTATACTTCTACTCTACTGGACAATTCAGCCTATTAAGCTCAAAGAAAATGGTATTTACTTTTGTAGCCCAAGGACAGAGAATATGACATGTGCCCAGTAAAAATCTTCAGGGTGGATTATAGGGTAACCAATGAACAAATGGAGTTCAATTAGGGCGGTGCCTGTGGCTCAAGGAGTAGAGCACCGGCCCCATATACCGGAGGTTGCGGGTTCAAACCTGGCCCCGGCCAAAAAACAAACAAACAAAAAAAATGGAGTTCAATTAAATAAATAAATGAATCATAAGAACAATATGATTTTAATACTTTCCAGTAAAATACTCTAGAGAAGTGGTTAAAACTTTCTGAGTATTTAGATTTACAATAAAATAACAATATGTTCCCATATTACAATTAAATTTGTCACCAAAGATCTAATCATATAATCAATGTCAATACAATAAGTGATTTTTTTTTTAGCCAAAAGCAAATAGAAGTTGATATTTTAATTAGTATGTGAAAATATGCTTTAGGGAACTACAACGTTAATTATTCTATTTGAAACGTTAAAATTCATTCAAATAATGACAAAATTATTTACTCAGGTCCCTTGGAAAACTAAGGAAAATAACTGATATTAGGTCACTAAAGCTGATTTGAAACAGGACAAAGATTCAGACTGTGCTACAAAAAATTCTGATGGTGAGCTTATTTTGAGTTTAAAAGGCTTTGAAATTTATTAGAATTGACTTTTTAATTGATTAGGAGTTATTTGTCAGATGTATGATCTTGATTCATTATTTCTAATAGGCATAAAAAGTAGCTTTTTTTGTTGTCTAAAAAATTCTTAAAAGAAAAAAAATTTTTTTTTGAGACAGAGTCTCATTACGTCCACCTGGGTAGAGGGCCACAGGGTCACAGCTCATAGCAACCTCAAACTCTTGGGCTTAAGTGATTCTCTTGCCTCACCCTCCCAAATAGCTGAGACTACCGGTGCCCGCCACAATGCTCAGCTATTTTTTGTTACAGTTGTCATTGATGTTTTTAGCAGGACTGGGCTGGGTTCAAACCCACCAGCCTCAGTATATGTAGCTGGCGCTGTAACCACTGTTCTATGGGCGCCAAGCCTAAAAGAAAATATTTTAGATCTCCATTAATAAGGAGTTTGATCATATATTGCTTTCTGACATGTCAGTCAGCAGGACTATGTTAATTTTTCATTAGATTTATTCATTTGGGGTGAAAGTCTCTTAAAGTAAATTTATTCACCAATAAATTATTATTACTAAAAACACATATTTTCCATCAAAATAGACTATAGCAATTGAGGCATAAAATGGTATATGCATTGAAACTCATCTTTGAAGATACTTAACTAATATAAATTACCAGAAGGGTTTGTATTTTGCTCAGTACAGTCAACCTTGAGGTCCAACTTTTAAAAAGAGTCCTAATAAATCTGACTTTTAGCAGAAAATGGCTTTTGAATTTAATGCTACCTCATAACTAAAAGCCAAGTACTGTGAAAAAACATTGTAAATCAAAGTCCTTATGTAAAATATGCCAATAAACTGTAACAGTTGTTCCCCACTTAAAAGGAGTGTCTTCTGATGGAATTGCAAACACTTTTTAGTCCGATATATTGAATCAGTCTAGCCTGCTCCCTAAGAAATAGGATTAAGTTTCAGAAATTTAAAGTTGGAATGAGTTAGCTGTACTCTAAATGGAGTTAGAAAGTAAACTACCTCCAAAGGAAGGGTGATATAAAAGGACTTGTAAACTTTTTGTTATGTCCAGACTATCTTGGATTGAATTTCATAAATTTCATGCGTGAGTTACTAAGCCTAAATGCTACTATACTTTATTAATCCGACCAGCTATTTGGTAAAGTAAAAAAAAAAAAATTGTAGGATTGGAGATACTCTCAGAGAAATTATTCTCTCTTTATCTAGTTGGGGATTTAGCTTGGAAAAAAAAGGAGGAAGGTGGTATAGCTGGACAAAGAAGTTTGCAGATATATACAAGTATGGGGTTTTTAAAAATGATCTAGGAATATTTAGCAGATTAATTTTTAAATGATTGGTTTAAAAATTTCAATAACAGCAATTCCTGGTGGCGTTTTCAGCCCCAAGAGCCTTGCAGAGTTAAATATCTGTTTCGCCCACATAGAAGGTAGTTTTTGTGAACCTTTACAACCAGTTTTAGCCCCATTCCATCCAGGCTCCATGGCAGGAAAAGCCACACTTTTCCTTCATTTAATTATGGGTATCAGAAGGCTATTCCTTATTTCCAGCCTGCCCCTCCCTCACTGTCCTTTGCTGCATCTCTTTCAGCAGCTCAAAGAATTGGGCTACTTTGTAATGAATGCCTCACTCTCCCAACTCTTCTCACAGCTAAATTGTTTCCAATTCTCAGTAATTGTTCCTCATAAAAATAAAATACTTTTGTTGCTCTAATTCCCTGAGTGTTGAAATATGTTTTAGCAAGTAAGGAAAAAAAATTGTTGTAGCAAAGTATCCAGCATCATCCTCTCTTTCGCAATGTTTCCCTCCAGCCAGCTGATGTTGCTGTTGCACAGTGAGCAGGGAAAGGTCTTGTGTGAGGTCCAGTTCAGCAAGTTACTAGCCCTGCTCCTTTGGGGAATGCACTTGGCTTCTTTGGGCATCAAATTCTACACAGAGCTGTGCAGAAGCTAAAGCATTTAGCTTTGTGTCTGACACACTAGTGGATGGCAGCCACTGGGAGTGTATTGTCTAATCATCCAAGGCGCCAAGACTAAAACCAACTTACTTCCCTTCAAACAGAAGGCCTTTTACAGTTTTTCCATGGAAGCAGGAATTGACGAGCTTTATTCTATCCCAAAGAAAGACTCTTTATTATTATTGGTCCAATTGTCATATATAAGGCCCCTTTTATTTTTATACTCCTAAGTATTTTTCTTATACTCCTAAGAACAAAAATTAACCTTATGACCCTGGGGAATAAACTTGGAATTTTTAGAAACCTATAAATTAAACCTATTATGTATTTGTGACTAGCCATGGTCTTTACGTTCAATGTTATACTAAGGTCCGTAGTCAAATTAACTATAATATTGGACACAATTTTTAGTCTCATTGTGCGCATTGCTGTCTTTTTCCGAAAATATTAAAGGTCTATTTCTCTTATTGGCTAGTTTCTCTTATCTTCTTAGTTTACAGCAATAGGTAAAAAGCTAAAATTGAACTGTTTGGCACCTACTGATATTATAAGTAAATGGATTATTATGTTTACTGTGAGTCATATGGACTAAACCCAGAAATTAAAACCTATAAATTAATTCACTTAATAAACATTTAACAAAACAAACAATAACAAAAAAACATATATTCCCTCAAAAACTTCATGGTAGAAAAAGACATCAGTAAGTATACATAATTAAATGGGGTTTGATAAGTGGGTTTTTTAAATGATATGCATATGTAGACTAGAACCAGTTAGCATAGATTTGCATCCTGGACACTTCTGCATTGTTGAAGAAATTGGGAACACACTTCTCTTGCACTAATCTACGTGAAGCGAAGCCTCTTTCATATGGGTCATGTGCTAAATTAGAAACCAGGTTTTGTTCAATTTTTAAGACATGCAGAGATCTTAAAATACTTTCACTCCAGGACATATGTTTAATCAGATTGGTGTTTGCCAACTCATGCTTTAAAAAATTAAACAGGCAACTTAGAATAAATTGACTTGACAACTGACAAAATATATCAAATCTTTGCCTTTCTATTTTTATGCTTTTTATTGTTATCTTCGAAAGAGCTATTTTTATATTTCTTCCACCAGGAAAAAAAATGGATTTTAGCCTGTAATTTTCCATTTAAAGAATTAGTCTGATAATTTTTCTTCACTGTCTATAAAATTGAGTTGCTACAGACTTCTTCAGTAAAACACATACATGCTTATGAATTAAATGTATCTTGAAAATGCCATTTGTTTGAAACTTTGTACCTAACCTTAGCTCTAATTTTATCCTGAGGAATACTTTTGAAGAATGGAACAGAGAATTGAAATTACTTACAAGGAAACAATGTGTACTTTCATGAAAAAATATTAATCATCTGTAAGATGATAAAGGTGTATATTATTTGATTTCATGAAAATATTCCTTCCTTTATCTTTCACTTTTTAATATAACTCACAATAAACATAGTAATCCATTTATCTATAATATCAATATGTGCCAAACAGTTCAATTTTAGCTTTTAACCTATTGCTATAAGACTCAGATGATAATAAGAAAAACTAGCCAATAAGAAAACAGATCTTTAATATTCTCTGAAAAAGACAGCAATGTCCACATTGAGACTAAAAATCATGTCCATATTAAAGTTAATTTTGACTACAGACCTTTAGTATGTCATTGAACATAAAGGCCATGATGGTCACAAAAACAATTTGGTCTGATTATAATCACTTGTATTTCATTTTCATGTCATTCTTGGAGATGATGACGATGATTACTGGTAGAATATTCAGCCAAAAACTCTAAACCCAACACGTTAAAATATGATACCTAAATTACTCTCTTCCTATAAATCCTTAGTTAAGACTCAGCTAAAAAGGCTTCTTTCCTAAAAAAACACGATAAAAAAAAAGTAAAAAATATATAATAGAGTATGCAATAAGCTAGAAATTTAAGTTTGGATACAAACAAAAATTTATATAACAGAAGTACCAGAAACCTCATGTCCCCTGCCAACAAAGTGTACTCTTTTCAAAATGATGGGCTTTATCCACAGGCAATTAAAGCTGAAATCAATCCAGTGATTCAATGATAGCTTAATGTCTCATCACAAGGGATGCCTATATTTCAATCTGGAGGAAATCTTTCTTTTAGTAATAGCATTATTTTCAAAAAGTAAGCCTGGTTTCTCACTAAGTATACTATATGCTATAGAACACAATGTAGTATAAAATAACCACCATGGGTATTAACTGGTTGGCAAGAAAATTAATTGCCAACACATTTAAAGCTTGAATTATTTATGTTACTTCTATCTTCCAGTCATTCCACAGGGTGGACGCTCCCCAAGTATTATCATGAGCATGCAGCGTCCCCCTACCCCTTAACTGTGTTGTTCTGTGTAATATAAGAGGGATCTCGGAAAAGCTTCTGTGATTCAAAAGATTCCAAACTTTTGATTCTTCTCAAAATGGATGAGTTTCTAAAGATGATAGTCCCAATTTTCCCACTCAATTCAGAAATAAATCCCTTCGATTTCAATGGCATAAGATGAATTCTATTGTATAAACACATGGATATAAAAGACTGAACTACCAGATTCATTTTTTTAAGACTGTAATACTGAAAGGAGTGGTGCTATATTATTGAAAAAAGATTGTTGAAAGTAAAAGTAAACTCATAAAAAAGATGTTAAAATTTTAAAATTCTGGCAAATTTTAAAATTTTCTCAGTTACGAACACCTAACATGGGAAAGCTTGCACAAATATGTAGAATCATTCAAAGGATCTAAATAAGGAAAAAAATCACATCATACAAGCTTCTTGTGACCTTTGAATAAGTCAAATATTTATTTTGCAAAAGCAATTTACATTGACCAAGAAACATTATCTATGTCAGAACTTATACAATAACCCATTCTTCCCTAAAATAAAATTATTTTTAAATTAGATATCATAATAATTACATTTTCTTTTATGAAAAATAAAAATAGTAAACATTCAAAATTAAAAACATGGAGCCTACCCTACATAAACTTGTATTAGGTTGAATAGACATCAATACGACATACAGATTTGTAACTGAATTTGTGATTAAAATTGAAAATTAAACTCATGATACTTTATTTTTAATGGCTAAGGAGTAGATTATAAACCCTTTACTCCATCCCATTTAAAGAGAAGAGAACTGGAACCAATATTGACATCCAGCTTTATGTCACAGAAGACTTTCAAGATGAACTGTCATTTTTCCAAATATAAAATTAATATAGTAGCATAAAATAGCTGCAGGCCCATGTGTCTAGATTATTGAGACAAGCATGAGGAGAGGACACCAGGACCCCAAAGCCTCCTAATCTTCTCGTTGCTTCAATATCAATGGATAGCGATTCTCCTGCATCTGTGAGGGCAGGCACTTGTGACCAGATTCCAGAAATGTCCACCTTAAATAGGCTGAGTCTCTGGTATGGGAACCCTGCCACCTTCAACTCACTATGATGGCCCCAGAGAGTGGGCTACAGGCAACTGGGAAAATGTCACAACCCACATTCTCCTGAAACCTCTTAAAATCAGTGTGTTAGCCCATCTTAGCTCTTCATAAGTATAAAAAGTAGAAATTCAGGAGCTAAGGTAGAGAATAATCTTCAAATTTCCCTGCAGCCTCATTGCCCTCTGGCTCAAAGAATATAGATTCTAATGTCAAGTGGATAATTTGGAATTATTATCAGAAATAGATAGTATAAGAGACTCTGTCCACCTAATGTTCACCTACCTGTACACACTACTGGGCATTTCCCACTAACAATTCCTGCTTTTTAGATAAGAGAGCACATAAAGGTTTTATTCTCTCCATCATGCTAAGGGAGCGAGAATGTAGATTTAAAAACCGGTGATCAAAATACCACCGGGTTGACAAACATGAACATTTTGACAAACAATAGTAACCGTATTTGAAACATTGCAATTACACAGGGGAAAAAATGGGCTTAGTGTACTAAGAGATAAATGGTTTAAATATATGGACATTAAAATAATATACAAAACAAATAATTTCACAGACCTGGTAAGTGATTACGCTTTGGTTCATGATAGGACACTCTGTTTGGCTTTCATTTGAGTATATAGAATGCACTTTTTAAACAAGAGGCTTTAATTTACCTACTGAAGAAACAATCTGTAATTTTATAATTAACAACTCTTAATAGCAAAGCCAAAATTCCCCGAAGTCATATGAAAGCAGCTGGACCATTATGAGTCATCTCAAATCTCCCTTCCACGCACAGAGGTAGGATTGGTGTCTGGCAAGAATGACTGAAGACGTGTAGCCCATGATGGCATCGATTGGGCTCAGTTGAATCCTTGGCAATAATACCTGAGTGGCAGTATGTTGTAGTGGCAAAAGCCTTATTAATCACCAGGTCTTGAACAGTCAATGACCAAGGTGGACAGGTCCCTGCATGTCCCATTTCACCATGATCCTTTTGATCAGTATGGATAAAGCTGCAAGTTCTTGAATATAACAATCATTTAAATTTCTGGAGGACAGGTATCTAGCTGAACCTGAACCGAGGCTGCTTGACAGTGGACTAAACATCTCTAACTTTACATCCAACCTCTAGTAATCAATCAGTGATAGCTCCAATTCACCAAAATGCTTTCATCACATCCTCCTAAACTAAGAACAGCACTTTATTTCCCTAAGGACAGAACTTTGAAACAGAAATCTCCCCAACAGAAATTTCAGAAAACACAAGAAAAATAACATTAAGAACATAAAATTCACTTTGCTTTTGAGCCAACACTGACCTTCTGTTCCAAAAGCAATGTGTTTGTAGGGATTGCTGCAAAAGCCTTGTAGCTTGACTTGGTCTTGTATTGCTAGAACGGGTAACCAGAAAGCAAGAGTAGAGATGAAAAGGGGGAAGATTAGGACACAATTTTAGACAGTTCTACCAAGTTCAATGACATGTTATCAAATGAAGAAAAGAGTTATTATGCTGAACAATTTGTTTCTGACAGAAAAGAAAAAATTTAGCTTACCATGTTAATATTTTATTAGAGCAAGAAGCAAAGAAATACTACCGTGAAGTATCAGCCTAGAGATTATAGGCAATTACATGCTACTCAGTTTCAGAACTTAAAAACATCCATTTCACAAAATTACATACAAATTTCTCATTAGCAGCAACCCTCAGAGGAGCACTATTCTATACATGAGTGTGGGGGCGGGGGAGGGTTCCGCTCATGCCTCAGAGGGATAAGGTTCTTTTTCATAGTGCTGTAATTAACAAATATTATGCATATAACTTTAATTGAGCTCTTGATACATTCTCTTGCATCATTCACAAAACCAAAGATCAGAATGCATAAAAGTTAGCAGCCAGTTTTAGCAAGCATCAATATAGTCAATAATGTGAATATAAATAATGTCATCAATTTAACTCCATAATGGAAAAATGAGCAGTACAAGCTCTCTATCTGAAACTCATTTTTTGATTCTCATCAGCATCTCCTGCACTTTCTAATACAGTAAGGCTAATGAAGCAAATGGCAAAAACTTCCTGAGCTTTAACCACAACTCACCCCAACTTAAAATTGGGATTTTGAATACAAGCTTTCTAGCTCAGGAACTCTTGCACATACCTATACTCGCCCTTGCCTCTCATTTCAGAGTGGGCAATCATTTAAAATGTTTCTTTGCCTTGCCTCAGTTTCTCTAAAGAATATAGCCGTGAAAGTCTGCACAGAGAGATATCTTGTTATTGCACACATGCCATAGAATCTAACATTCAGAGTGAATTTGAAAGTCATCTGGTTCAACCCCCTCATTTAAGACACGGATCTCTCTATTCAACAGCCATATGAAAGCTTGCCTATTTTCCAAAACAGCACATTCAGGTCTAAATGTTTGATTACTATAAAATTTTCCCTTATACTGAGCCCAAATATGCTTCTTGTTAAAGGACCTCATTGGTCCTATTTGTCCCTTCCCCTTGAAATCATGACTTTTTTTTTTTTTTTTTTTGAGATAGACTCTCAGTCTGTGCCCTGGGTAGAATGGCATGGTATCCGAGCTCACAGCAACTTCAAACTCTTGGACTCAGGCAATACCCTTGCTTCAGACTCCCAAACAGCTGGGGACTATAGGTGCTCACCACAACTTCCAGCTAGTTTTTCTATTTTTAATAGAGATGGGTCTTGCCTCCCAGCGTGCTAGGTTTACAGGCATGAGCCACTGCCCCCAGCTGAAATCATGACTCTTGCTGAGACCTATCTTTTGTATGATAGTTATTTTGCTGCCTTTATCAATTTCCTGATGCTCAAGTGAAGAATTCTACTACCTTTACTCTCCTCTAATGATATTCCTTTCAATTTTGAAAAGGTATGTGTGTAACTAGATGTGTTTTAGCGCAAAGTGGAATACAATCATCACACTCCATGATGCTGACAATAAATTCAATGAATGCAATGAAGGTGAAATAATGGAGATCACCTCCTTAGTTTTTATGTAGAGTGAAAAATGCACAGGAGAGTAGCTCAGAGTCATTTTGCATTATTGAATCACATTGAGTATGTTATCACCTAAAATTCAAAACCCTCTGATCTGGTTTTAAACATTTGTTGATAAGCTCCATCCTGTATTTATGCTTGTTTTTCTAGGGGAAAAGTACCCAAATGGGACTTTAGGTATCATCTCTGTCCAATTTCATCTGATTAAATTTGGTTTGCCATCATAAGCTATGAAGATAAGAATGTTTATTCTATTTCATGAACGATTTTGTTAGGTGTGGCATTTTAATCTTCATTCAAATCATGTATTAAAGATAGAGTACTTGCCGCTGGGTTCTCTCAACACGGTAGACATTGATGCCTCCTATAAATCTGTTTGGATATGGCAGTTCAACTAATAAATTTATTCAAGAAATGTTTATTGCAGATGTACTATATGATTTGCACTAATCCTCTCAGATATACTTACCCTTTCTTTAAAAGTCTAAAGACTTTTATAAGTCTAAAAGTCATACTTATTGCCACAAGAGATACTTTCTGGGCCCACTGCTTTTCCTCTGGGTTCTCTGAACAATATATGCTCGATCCAAATTGGAATTTTTTATTCTAATTTCTTCTCTACCTTTCCCAATCGTTGAAGTGCTACAGAAAATTCATTTGCTTTCCTTTTTAGCAAAAAAAATTATGAACTGTTCTAGTCAACATAATTCTAAATAACTTGCATTACTGCTCATGATATTACAGGCTGGAATCATCACTAGCTGATCATAGCAGGCCAAAAAAAAAAAGAAATGGCCATCCTAAACTTGAATCTGGCAAATTATACCTTCTCAATTTTTAATCTATGCTTTAAGTTAACATTCAATAAATATTTCTTAAATATTACCTGAGGCAGGGCAAAATTGAGGTTTACAAAAGAAAATAGCACCTCCATACTGAAGTTTACTAGAGATAACCCAATTTATAGGAAGTGCTAGTTACTACCATTTAAATGCTGTGTTTGAAGGTGAGAAAAGCAGAACATATTCTACCTTTTCAGAAAATATTTTCTAACACTACCCTGCCCACTACTGATGATGCCTAAGACTCCACCACAGGCCTCCAGTAATAATGACCCATAAGGTTTCAAAATGAACTTTGTTCACTGCCTGGAGAGTCAGGATTTGGACTCCTTAACCTCATTGTAAGTGCAGGTAAATTAAAGAACCTCATATAACATAAACAATAAGATGAGGGCAACTGGTGAAGAGCCCCGCTACCACCGTGGTCACCTTCTGGAAGCATCCATGAGCAAAGATGAGCTCATCACTCTAAAGGTGTGCTTCCTGCTCCTCAATGACCATGTCTGCACCACATGAGTCAAAATCTCCCTGATATCAGCCCTGACATGAAAGCCCCACCCAAGTGCTGATCCAACCCATAGGCGATCACCCAGACACCTCCCTTACATCTGGAGTTTTGACAAAGCACAGTCTATAGTGATTCTGATCATGCAAGGATTGGTTGTGGGGATAGAACTGTTGAAGACTGGCTGAAGAACATGGCCTGGCGAAGCAGGTGGCTACTGAGAAAATTTCCCTGGACAACTCCATGATCCCTCTCCACTCTGATTTATCCATTTGCGTTTCTAGCACCCCAAATGTAGAATATTTATACCATGATATGAGGTATTAGAATATTTTGCACTCTCTCCTCCTGCTAGGTCTTTTAGAGGAGAGATTTTATATTATTTCTCCTTTTATTTGCAATACAATACCAACATGGCAGAGAAGCAATGCTCAACAGATATTTGTTGACTTGAATTGAAATATTTAATTGAAGAATACAATAAGATTCAAAGAACATAAAAAGCCACAAATTCTAGTTCCTCATCTATGGTTTATATTCTAGACAAGCCTGGATGATTAGAGACCCTCTTCTCCCCCAACCAAGAATACCCTGAGGGTATTTTTAACACTGTAAGTTTCTGAAGTGACCTTCCTTCATGCTGTGAACTTACAAGATTTGAATTCTTGACCTTGACCCTGGGGTGTTCTTTTCCTTTGAAAAGTCTCTAAGTTAAGCTGCACAGCCCTCCCAATTACAATGCAAATACTCCCCTGGGGGTAAAAGAGACACTTTCTTCCATCATTGACAGCTGAGTGTGAATTACTTAACACCTGAGTGTGAATCATTAGACCAATTCAGAGAGGCTAGATGGGAGAGAAGGAAAGAGGATAGTAACAGAACTAGTTAATACAGTGGCATAAGTGACTGCATGGGTAGGAGATTTGGGGGAAGTCAAAAATTCCCAAAAAGCTACCAAGGACGTTGTGAAGAGGGTGGAGTAAAAGATAATGAGATAAAATAACAAAAAGGAAACATAAGACACTTAAGGCTGGTTTCAGCCTCACCAGAGTCACTGTGATCACACGCCTAAGTTGTTGCAATAACCTTCTAAACTCTTCCAGCTTCCACTCTCACCCTCTGAAGGTCTATTCTTAACAGCAGAATAGATAATACTGACTCACTTATCTGTTCAAACCCCCTCAATGGCTTCCTGTCTTACTGAAAGAAAGAAATCAAAGACTAAAGGGTGAACTTCAGGACCCCACAGACTCAGCTGCCAGCTACATTTCCCTCTGACAACCTCAGTGTCTGGTCATTCATTCCACTGTGCTAACAATGGTCCCAATTCTGTTTTTTGTACCTGTTAAGTACTCTCTGGCCTCAGGGCTTTTCCGTATTATACATTCCTAAAGATAATCATGTCCTTGGATGTTACTTTGTCAAAGAATCCTATCCTGTGGCACCAAGTAGCTTCTCTATTCTCCTCACCCTGCTCGACTTCTACACCACTGCGACCTTCTAATATGCAAGATAAGCTACTTCTTTGGAGGGGCTCTTGTTGATTCTCTTCCTTCCATGGTAGAATATTAACTTTCTTTGATAGGCATTTTTGGATGTTTTATTTCATAGCTTTGGAAAGCGCATATTACGTACTCATTACATATTTATCGAATGAGTAATTTGTTTGAACCCAGATTACCTATTTTAGCTACTAGAGATACATTCCATAGTGCTCATTTCCCAGATTAGACGTGGTTCTGTAGAAGTACAAAAAAAATCACCACCAGGCTGCTGCCACCAAGTTTTTCAATGCAATAAACTTGGAAATGTTAAGATTGCGATTTTTATAAATAAAATACCAGCTATAAATTTTTATGAGATATCAAAAGGTTCCCAACTCATTCCCTAAACAAACCATGTGTCCAAATAGCTTTAAGGCCAGGACTGGCCCATCCCTGAGGGCCCTCACAGTTGAAATAGATCGTCAGACTATCTTTAATAAGTGGCAGACTGTATGAGATTTTAGTGTAATAGTCACCCCAATTTCCATATGAAATAGCATGATAACTCACTAGGAGAAAAAATTAAACTCTTCTATAAATAAAGTCAAAAGATACTAGACACCAGAACAATCCCCTGGATGAATGTTGTGATGTCCAGTCTTAGCCAAAGGGGAAAAAAATGTCTCAGACAATATAAAAGATCAAAAGGTATCCTGAGAAATATTCAAGGAGACACCCACCCAGTCTAGGGCCCTGATTATGATGTGAAATGATACTTTAAAATTATATTGAAATTAATATATCATATCAATTATACCATACTAATGCAAACAGATTCAGAACTGTAAGACACTATCTATGAAAAAGAAACATCAAACGTGCTTTATATCTGAATTTAGCTCAGCAGACTCCAGCTGACCCATTTTATTTTAATATCAAAGGACAGAAGGGCCCAGACTTTGAACTAATATTCTTCAAGCATTTGCATTTTAATTTGATGGCTATCTAGATTCTAGGACCCCTATCCTTCTGGGATCTGGGAGTGAATGAAGCTGACCTAGCTCTGAAGCTCTTTGACTTCAAAAAGAGCCCTGTGCTCAGATTTGCACCACACTGGAAGGGGCAAGACAAGAAACTACCCAAGAAAGCACAGAACTGCTTTGCTATCACAAAGCTTTTGTCTATCTCCTCCTATCGTTCTATAAAATAATCTTACCAATTTAAACAACACTAGGCAAATGTCAAAAGACATTGAGATAAGATTCATCTAGCCCAACATCAATTTCAATGAACTTTTTATACTCAAGTTAAATGTATGAAAATAATAGTTTGTAATAAGAAAATTTCTGATTTTTACCC
Organism: Otolemur garnettii; assembly: GCF_000181295.1. NCBI lineage: Eukaryota > Metazoa > Chordata > Mammalia > Primates > Galagidae > Otolemur > Otolemur garnettii. The sequence goes on along the minus strand of NW_003852430.1, from coordinate 2,880,762 downwards.
AGAGAGATAATATAGCAAAATGTGAGCATATAAATATGAAAAAGACCAGCACATCTCAGAGAGCAATGATTTTTGCAGAAGTTATAACAAATTGTCCCTGAGATAAGAAGCTTCTTTTTATCTGTTCAAAGGAATAGATGAGTATTTTTACTGGTAAGTAAATTATAATCATTCTTATGTTCGTGTTCATCAAATTTATCATGAATTCCTATAAGCTTGAATTTTCTTAACTTGGAAATAATACAAAGGAAAAAGAAAAAAATAAATTTTCATTGTGGGGAGCAGAAAATAAGTCAAGGAAAAATAGGTCTTCAATTTACAGACCCTTAATTTATCAAAAGCCCTCCGGGCTCACCCTCTGTCAGCTCTCTGACTATACCCAAAATAGACAGAACATAAATAAACCACAGTGAACCACGTATAGAAACAGTTTGGAGAAGCTTCTGGAGCAAAATTACTTTTCTCAAAGGTAATTAATGACTTAAGTGTATGGCAGCATGGCTAAAGAAATGGTAATTTAAAAAATCAGGAAATGGTAATGATTAGTTTTCTAGGTTTTTAAAAAACACCACAAATGAATTTTATGATAACACCACATATGTGTTGAAATGATAGTAAGCATGTCATTTTGTCTCCAGTAAATAAGAATTTTAAATTTAGAATTATACGCAAAATTAAATTTTATTCACCTCATTTGCTTTGATCGTTTAAAATACAAGGACTAAATAATCTCTAGTACATTTGAAAATGACCCAGATACTATATAAATTGAGAATTCTGGTTAGTATTCCTTAACAATAATTTTCTGCATGAAAATTAAAAAGTCAAACTAAATTAGTAATTAATGAAGTTATTACATAGTAGCAATAAGTCATAGTAATAAATAACATGGCTTCTAGAATCAGCAGACTTAAATTAATATAAATGTCAGCTCTGTACCCGATACGGAACCTGAACAAGCTATTCACTGAATTGTAATTTTTGGTGTACAAAATAGGGATAATAATATTATCAACCTCATATGCTTATAAAAATTAACCTATCTTAATTAATTATTCAACTATTTTGTATAACTACTGGAATTTTTCTTGACTTCCAGAAAGCATTTGATACCTCTCATCACTCTTCCTTCACAAGGCCAGTCTTCCCACTTCCCCACACACAGTCTTCTGAGTTCATCGTCTGTATTTTTGCTCAGTTTGCTTTCCATTTCTGAAATGCTGACCTCTCTCCTGTTCATTAGCTTAAATCCCAAATATTTTCAACAGACCTGACATTTTTGATAAATTTCCTCACTCAGTAGATCTCAGCATAATATTCCTATTTCAAGGGTGTCCCAAAGGCTGCCCGTAAGGTAACCATATATAGGGAAATGGGAAATTTTAGCTAAAAGTAACTTTACTTACAAAATATTCATTCTAAAACTTTACAAGAAACAACCAACACCTAAAGGATCTTTTATAAATATTTTGTAAAATTTTGGAAGAAACATTTTATAAGTAAAGATACATTTAACTACATTTTCCAATTTTCCTTATGCAATTGATGGGAGACTTTTGGGACACCCTGTATATTGAACTCAGTCAATAATTATCCTATTTGTAATCTGACTTATAAAATGTTGATCTTGCCTTATACTTGTTTTCTAGCTATATTGTAGGTTTCATAACTCTATATAGCCTCTTCACGTCATGTAGATGTATATTTTTTTCTGCTCAATAAAATTGAATTTTTTTAAAAAACCCGAAGTATTACCTCTCGGTTTCCCTTAGAAAAACCCTCCACACTCCAGAGAAAGCTAGTGCAGTCGTGGGCATATATAGATGTTCAATGCATGCTCTTTAAGTTCAGTTGTGTTGCAACATCCTTCACAATCACGAGGGCCTCTTCAACACTTCACTCTTACGTTAATTGTGTAAGTGACAGAGTTAAACACACTCTCTATGAGATTTGGAAGTTCCAGAATTATTTCAATACATTGAAAATTCCCACTCCTACTACAAGCACTTTTATAATTTTATTTTATTTACATAACAACTATCAAATTCTTTGGATTCTATAAAATCCAGAGTTTGAATTATCTCAGACTAGCTGGTAAGCTGGAATGCCAGAGAGCAGAGTTGCCTGCAGAGAACTGAACTATGGTGTGATTCTTTCAAATCCCTTCTCATAGTGAAAGAAATGCCGTTTTCACATCTTTACTCAGTGGGTTGCTTCAGAGCATTTAAAAACGGTAGTCTCTTCTCTTAATTCTACCTCCTTATACAAGCTTTGCCATGCTTTCCATATCTCCTAATTGCTAAGTATTTAGTGTTTATAATAAATCAAATGATTTTCACACATAAGGAAAATTTCTATTCCTCTTTGTCCTACATGTATATAGCTAAACCCATAGTGACTTAGCTTGTGGTATGGAGAGTAAGGAAGAAATCAACCTGCTGGAGGATACTAATAATAAATGAATGTGGGTAAGGGAAATAGAAAATTTTCAATCTGGCTTGGCCACTGTTTGGAACTAGATGTAAGGTAATATTCTATTTTATCCTAATCCTGCCTCCTATTCTGTCAGTACACAATATTCTGATGGATAATAGAGCCCCTGTTATTAAGTAATCAGAAATGTATCATATTCCCAAATCTCAACAAGCTGCTTTGACTCTGTAATTAGGACCAATGATATAACTCAAATGATGCTTGAGGGGAAAATGCCCTCGTTATCATATATATAAGAGGCTACCTTAGGAGCACTACTTGTAAAACTCAAAGGATTTGACTGAAACATGTCATTTTAGACAGATGATAATTCATCTCCACATTCAAACATACCGCGTCCTAACCGCCTCCCCTTGTCCTTTCTCTATCTCCTTACCGGTGCAGAATGAACTTTATAATGATTGATTCTTTTCCCCCTGGTAAAAGCAGATTCTTTTCTATTTCAAAGTAAGCATGCACCATGCAACGTGCAGAAAATACCTTCGGTTTCTTGTTTTCAGGGCCTGTTGACATGGGCAATATACAAGGTGAAACCAGCTCCTCAGTTCGTGCTAGAGAAATGGGAAGTGACGGGGTTGAGTCAGGTGACCCGTGGTTGGATATGATGCTTTCAGTTTTCCCGAGTCTTGAAGGCAGGGTACTACGACTGCCACAATTTGCGTACAGTGCTGGGGGACTGAGCTGCAGCGCCCTGCTGGGCAGGTCAGCACGAGGCAGGGAGGAGGTCCCCAAGTTGGGAAGAGAGAGCGAGCTAGGACTGGGGATAGGAAGTGAAGGAAGAGCTGAGTGACTCGGCTGCTGGCCAGACAGTTGAGGGGACGCTCTCTGGGATCTGTTTATCAGGTTTGAAAGAGCTGGGGAAGGACGGAAACACTTCTCTGGAGTGGAGAGCATGGCTCTTTGATTAACCGGAGGAGATGCAGATAATTCAGGAGAGGCTAAGGTAGAAGCGTGTGTGTGAGTACTTCTCTGCTTTTCTGGACTTCTGAGGTCACCTTCCTGTTGGCCCTTCCAAGAAGAAAGAGGGGAAGAGCTTGGTGGGACAGGAGGGAGGCCTGCAGAACTCGGGGTGTTGGTCTGTAGCAGGGGGAGCGTGGTACTGCCCTTCAAAGTGGACGATGGTGTTTTCTCCACTTCCAGAGAAACGAGGCTGCTACTAACGTGTTTCGTGGGAGAGTGGGAGGACGCCTGAAAAAGGGGAGCGGTGGCCTGGGTGGGGAAAGGCAGGTGAGGGGACCGCTGCGTCAGCTCCGAGTCCTGGTCCGGAGACCTGGCTGTCAGGGAGCAACTGGAGAGAGACTTTTTAGGCGTGGGTGGGGTTGGCTTTGGTTTTTGATCAAGTGTGAGAGTGGACGAGGCCAGGGAGTTGAGAGAGAAGGTGGGGCAGGATGCGGGGGAGAAAGGTCTTTGGTGAGAAGGCTTTGACTTGAGAATGGCAGTGAGAAGGGAGAGCCGGGAGGGCACCGGGGACTTCAGCCCTGACTTGGAAAGATTCCCGCTTGATGACATTTGGCTACAGATGGTGGAAGAAGAGCCGTGGAAAGAGGAGGCGAAGGGTTGCGGACTCGGCGACAGGGAGTGCATGACGATGCGGACCGGGATGTAGGAGGCTGAGGCTGAATCCGACCCGGGAGGCGCGCCCGCGCGAGGGGACGACGACGCTCGCGGGCCTTCGCCGCCACCAGGGACGCGCGCAGTGGCCGTGGTCTTCTTCGGAGCTTCGGCGGCCGGGCCGGCTTTCTGAGCCGCTGCGCTGGGACTGGACAAGTTAGAACCTGGCAGCTGAGCAGAATGGGGAGCCGGGAACGTCGAGGAGGCGCCCTTCAATGCAGAAAAGGGCGAAGAGTGGGCAGAAGTTTGAAAATACGTAGCCGATTCTTCCACCACCGCCCCACTGGCATCCAGCCTCCTAGTGTGGAACTCCTCGAGGACAGAGGCTCCGCGGAGGTCAGCTGGGTCAGGTAATGTGTTCTGATTAGTTGGAGAGACAAAGGAGAAAGCAGGTGGTTTACAGGCAAGCTGCTCAGAGGTAGTGGGAGAAGAGGTTGACTAGAGGAAAGAGAAATAGACAGATTGAGATGGGACATTACTTGGGAAACTACCCAAACACTCCTGTCACTCGTGCGATCGTGCAAACACCCCTTCTACTGATTTGCCCAAAGGGAGGCATCTTAAACCTCCATTAAAAATGGAGGAAATTCTGTTTGGCTAATGAGGCGTTGCTTTGAATTCGAAATGAGATATAAAGAAGCAGTGAAGTAATAGATCCTCTACTCCATTTATTCCTGAGAATGAAAATCAATTTGGAATTGCTTCGCCTGTTGCCATTTGGAAAATAATCCACTGACATCTAAAATAGTTATCTTAATTTTGAATGGCATTATCTGAAAGGCCTTGAATCACCATCAGTATAAATTTCAAAATTCACTTTGGAAAACGAAATAGATTTTCTTCCATCATAGAATCATAATGACTACAATCCTTTAAAAAGAATGGACACACTGTCAGCAGGTCTTTTAAATTCTAAGAACTCGGATTGCTTATTTCTACATAGTGTGCATATGGAAAAGTGCCAGAATTCAAAAAAAATGCAGCAGCACCCAACCCAACAGCAACACGGAATGAGAAATTGAGAGAGTAAAAGCAAAGCAAAGTCCCAAATAGAGAGAAAGGGTGAGTTATTTTCACCAATTACTGGCCAGAATGAACATTTAACTTGGACCCGGAATGGGCATTTAACAAGTGATTTTGATTATGCTGGAGGAAACAGGCTCTCTTCCATATCCAAAGAAGTCAGAACACTTTTCAAATACGATCAACCCGAAACCAACACAACCCACCAGTCTCACACCAAATAAACAACATGTTATTTTATAGGAGAATCCAGGCAAAGCCTATGAAATAACTAGGGGCATTTTTTGTGTGTGTGCCATTCTAAAAATCATCTAGTACTTTCAGCAAAGCACCCAAGTTATAAATGATTTTAAAGCCTTTTAATCAGAGGTTTCCCTTCCAAGTTAACTGGTTTGGTTCTGTTAATTACAAGAGAAAGGATGAATGTGCCTGTCTAATAAAGAATTTCAGGAATATCAGTCACTCAAAATATTAAAAATACTAATATATATACATAAATATTGCATTAAGAACATAGCATGAAAGTGTATGTGAACATAATTAAGCTTAGCAAAAATTTAGTTAACAAGACATTAAAAGGTATTTTTTTTTTTTGAGACAGAGTCTCACTATGCTGCCCTCAGTAGAGTGCTGTGGCATCACAGCTCACAGCAACCTCAAACTCTTGGGCTTAAGCGATTCTCTTGCCTCAGCCTCCCAAGCAGTTGGGACTACAGATGCCCGCCACAACACCTGGCTATTTTGTTGTGGTGGTGGTGGTAGTGATGGTGGTCATTGTTCAGCAGGCCTGGACCGGGTTGAACCTGTCAGCCCAGGTGTATATGGCCAGCATCCCAACCACTGAGCTATAGCCGCCATGCCTAAGAGGTATTTCTTGATGTAGCTTATATTGTGTTAAGGTTTCCAGCAGATTTAATGCAAAAATTTTCATACCATATGGTTTTGATCTCTAAAAATATTGAAAACTGACAAATTCAAACAACTCCCCCCAAATTTCTAAGTTTCTAAGTAAACATACCCTAAATATTCCTTTTCATATGTCAGTTCATGTGTATATTTGTGCCACAGAATAATTCTTCTCACATAAATAATATTTGAATACATCACCATAAACGCAGGCTATCAGAAAATCAAGGACAATTGAAAATCAAGCAGAATTCAATAACATTGAGAAAGAAAGCTTCGTAATTTCCTCATACAAGTTTTACTTAGAAATAACTCTGCTCAGCCCATGTTTATGTAACTTACTCATGTGGTTAGGGAGATATTTAAATCCAAATACTACCAAGTAGGCAGCTAAAATTTCTGTAACTACAAAAATAACATTTTGTTTGGCATTATGGGATCATTTGTAGTCAAATTTATGTTTAAAAAAATCATTCTCTTAAGGTTACTAATGTATATATAGGGCTTTTTTGAGGGTTTGGGGGTTTGTTTTTTTATAAATTAAAGGTCTTCTCTGATTGTTTCCTGTGATTGATCTCTCTTCACAGAAAGAATGAAGCCATTGCAAAACCATGTGGGATATCTGTGTGTTGTGCTATGTCTAGAACAGGGGTGTCCAACCTGTGGCCCACAGGCCACAAACTGATTTTGCAAAGACTTTTTTTTTTTTTTTTTGGTTGCCTGTTGTGTCAGACAGCATGAAAAGTATGCACAGACCATTTCTTTGCTAATCAATTTTCATGACTGTTTGGTATCTAATGCATGGCCCAAGACAATTCTTCCCATATGTGGCAGAGAAAAAAGAAGATTAGACAGCCTTGGCCTAGTGTATTTGGCAAACAATTTTGTAAATTTAGAATAGCAGCTACAAAATCCCATTACCTGTTCAGTCATGCTGTTTGCAAATAATTTCAGTGCATATGACAAACTCATTATCTTGATTATCAACCAAATTATCAGTATTTTAAGATCATAGATTTGTACCTCTCAGACCTCACATCCAACTTTCTCAACATTATGGCTTCTAATGATCAAACCTTCTGCTACGTAAGTAATATTTTTCCTAACATAAATAACCAAGAGTTTTATTGTACTTTTTAATACAATTTAGAAGTTGATCATTGAACTTCTAAGAGAAGGACTCTGAAAAGTCTAAAAATATCTGTTCCTACTAATCTATACATAATTGTTATGATAGGTTCACATATAATATAAGTATCTGAAATATACAGCATTTCTTTTTTATTGTTTCAGGTTAATTGAGGAGATAACGATACAGTATTTATTTTTAACCTTCAAAAACACCGTGATACCATCCTAATTTATACTAATATAAAAATGTAGAACTCTACTGTATTTTTGCAAAATTCTCAGGAGTAAAGGATTCATTTTTTTAATAAAAAATGTTTCATTGTTCTGAGTTCCTCTCATTACTAAATTTTTTAAAATGAGGGTAAAGATGTGAATAATTTCATGTGGAAAGAAGGCCTGAGCACCTGCTGGATTCTCAGTCACTAGGTCAGAATCAGTCTTTCATTTTGCTTCTTCCCAGTCAGTCCCTTACCACTGACACCAAACTTCTCGAGGGCTGCCTACAACTTCTTTCCACCCTTTTTCCTCCCTTGCTAATAACTCCTAACATTGTTCTCTAGGCTTGTTACTGATGCTCTAAATTCCTTCTCCCTCAAGACTGTTCTCTCTCTTCTCATGATTTACTTCTTCCCTCATCTTTACTGATTCCAAAGCTGCAGACATCCCTCTAGAGCTACCTACGCTTTCGTTCTCCATTCCCCAGAACTTGAGCCCCCGCCCCGCACTCTTCTTCCAAAGTCTTCTCAAGCTCTTAATCCTGAACTCCAGAATATACTCACCATAATCTCAAGAACAGACGATGCTTGCACTGAGCTGCTCTCACTAGTTAGATGATCCTAATCATAAATTCACCCTCCAATCCTGCATAATGGAGACCATCAGTTATTTTCACAACTTACCTCTACTCTATACCTGCCTTGTGATTTTAGTAAATCTGAAATTAACTGCCTCTTCAGATATTCAGTTTTCCCTAATGTGTCTTGAGATCTCAGAGCATCTGAATGAAAGCTGAAATCATGGATCTGCTACCTGATATTTTGAACAGTGCTGAGATTTTACTAGGACCAGATGTTAGTGCCGTATAGGGTTCTTCCTCCTGGATCTGTACAGCTATGGAAAGCAGGAACCCTAAATTTCCCACAGGAAAGAGTCTGTGGAAAGCAGGAACCCTAAATTTCCCATTATTCTAACATGCCAGGTGTTCCCTTGTGGCAGCTTGGGCTCTCCAACTTATGTAATGATTGGTCCTCTTCCCTCTGATGAATACTCGTAATCCACTACTGGGTAGATTCTCCGCCTTTCTTTCCTGAATGTATTAAATAATATTTTCTAATGTCTCTAGTTCTCATTCTGTCCCATTCAACTTACTATGAGATTGACTTTTAAAATCTGATGACCTATGCTCAAGATGTTATCAGTACTTTCTTTGTGTCTACCACGAACCAGAGCTCTTTCCCTCCTGGCAGAGCCCCTCTCTTGCTCTCCAGGCTCGTCCCTGTAATCTTCTGTTTTCATTTTACATTTCAGTGAGACTTGGTTCAATCTCAACTTTCTTGCCAGCACTGTCAACACTCGACCTCTCTTGGTCTCTCGTCAATCCACTTTGCAAATCCTCCTTTTCAAATCAACCCCAGCAACTGCCATTGTGTTCCTAGATCTATTTTACTTAAAGTTGCTATAAGAAAAAATTGGCAGCACCTTGTCAATGGGCAGCATCATGACAGCTGATGTATAAACGGTGTTCCACACAAAGGCACCAGCTGTGGGTACGACTGAATTCCCTGCATTTGTGTGAAGAGCAGGCACCTTTCTCAATCCACATGTGGGCTGGTGGGGCACTTGGACAGGTTAAAGCACAAGTTCAATGTCAGTAGTCTCAGTCGGGCCCTGTGCCTTTCAGCCGCTCAGCTTTTTTGTTGGTTGTTTTTCTTTTCTTTTGTTTGGACCTTGGCCTCCTCTCCAATCCTGCTCAACAACTCTTCTGAAAGGTTAACATTTTTCATGAACCCCTAACCCACAACTTCCCTCATTACACTCAAAAGATGACCTAGATTTTTTCAATTTTGTCAATTTTTTCTAGATTCACTTTCATTCCCTTTCCTTCATTCTAAGGAAAAGTAATGATGCTTTGCTTTTTAAAAGGTGAATTCTTCCTGGATTCTGCGGTTCTGCCTTCTTAGAGATCACATTTCACCAGTTGGCCTCCATGTCCCACATATTTATCATTTTTATTTTGTTACCAGCTCTCTCATCCTAACATACATAAAGCAGAAATGTTCTCAATCTTTCTAAAAACATAATAATATCATTATGACTAACAGTGAAAATACCTACAGTTCTCTAGGCTTTCCATATAAAAGCAAAGTTATTTTCCCCACCTTTCAATCTAGGGGTGGCCAAATGACTTTGGCTGTTGGGACACTAGCAAATACAACACAGGAAGCAAAGGCTTAAGCAGTGCTTATGGGTCAGGTTTCGTGACTCACTCCTATAATCCTAGCAAGCACTCTGGGAGGCTGAGGCAGGAGGATCCCTGAGGCCAGGAGCTCAATACCAGCCTGAGCAAAAGGGAGATGCCATCTCTACTAAAACTAGAAAAATTAGCCTGGTGTAGTGTTGTACTCTTATAGTACCAGCAACTTGGGAGGCTGAAGCAGGAGGATTACTTGAACCCTAGAATCTGAGGTTGCTATGAGGTAGGCTGATGCCATGACACTTTATCCAGGGAAACAGAGTGAAACTCTGTCTCAAAAGTATTAAAAATAGAATAAAATAAAAGTGCTTGTGCTCTGGGTCTTACTGGCTTGCTAGGTGTGGAACATTGTTATAATGTAAATGATCCCAGGCTAGTGTACTGGAGGATGTAAGACCAAGTCTCAGTGGATAATCACCCAGCCGTCAAAAGGCTCACCAGCCACCAGCCACCCCAGCAGCCAGTTTATGACATATGACTAAGCTGCAAAAAGTCAGTTGAGTCTGACCCATATCTGCAGAACCACCTAGCAGAACACAACCCAAATTATTAACCTGCAAATTTTTTAGCAAAACCAATGGTTGTGTTTGAGAGCACTAAACGCTGGTGTGCTTTGTTAAGCAGCAAAAGCTGATTTTAAAAAATATATTCATGCACAAAAACATATCCCAAGATCTTTGCAAGCTGTACATTTCTCATAGTTACTATTCTCTTCTTAGTCAGATTTTTACAGTACAATCACTGTATTGATAGCCTCACATCCTGTGGCCAATACGCCCTGAAATGACCTCCCAGACTCACAGCCTTAGGTAATCCCTTCCTTTTGAATGTGAGTGGAAATTGCGGGACTTGCTTCTAATAGAACACGGCGGAGGCGAAAGAATTTTTGAGATGAAATTAAGGTCCCTAACCAGGTGCTTTCAAGTTTACCCTGTATAGGTCCTAAAGGTAATAAAGTTACGTTTAACTTTATTACCTTTTTTATAAAAGGTCTTTTGGGTTGGAGACAAAGCAGAAGAGACTCTTTTTCTCTGCGGCTGGCTTTAAGAAGCACTCTGCCAGGAATTCTACAGCCTTAAGGAACTTAATTCTTCCTACAACATGAAGTAACTTAGACGTTACCTGATTGAGTCTCAGGAGAGAATGCAACCTGACTAGCCCCTTGGCTTCAACCTTGTGAGGTGGCCCCAGGGCTCAGGTGGCCCTCAGCAAAGAACCTGGCTCAGCCATGTCCACCTTTCTAATCTACAGAAACCAAGAGACGTCAGTAATTTTTTTAAGCTACTACATTTGTAGTAATCTATTATCCAAAAGAAAAACCAATACATTTCCCACTGATTTCTTAAGTCTTCCCAGACCCACTCTTCCACTATCATCCCCCAGGTCTATAATGATTCCTTTTCCCCTGTACCCAGGGCACTCGAATCCCTAATCCTTTCTCACATTATATAGAGTCTGACTCTTCTAATCTCTCCCTCCTTATTGGAATTATCTAGGGCCTCTATTTCATCATGCTAGTTTATTCTCTATCTTTTGACTAATTATTTTTATATTTTTTCCCTTAATCCACCTTCTTTTTATACATTGGTATACATTGGTACTATCTTGCCTATTGCCATGTCTGGAATTCCCCCCAAATCCGTATTTATCCTCCAAGTTGAAGTCATACCATCTTGCCTCTGTGAACGCTTCCTGATGGCTCAAGCTGACTTGGACGTCCTCCCTGTCCTTTCTGTGTTTTCTGAACATGCTCCATTTCACTGTCATCATCCTCATTATGATCAGGTGCATCTGCTTTGCAAGTTTTTGAAGGCGAATCCTACGCCTTTTAAATTTTGTGTGCCTGGTGTCTCATGCTTAACCTATCACCTTCACGCAGGAATGAGAACAATTAAAAGTCTAGTCGACACCGGAACAGAACACAGCAGCAGGGACATACTGTTTCCTTGAAGAGAGTCTCTCATTACTCCCCCTGCAATGGCCCTTCTTATTCTGCATTAGACTCTGGACTGTTAGGATGGGCAGGTGACGGGGAGAATATTGCCTCTGACATCTATTCAGCCTTTACCTCCCTAGCCAGAGAAAATCTCAAGCTCTAACATCAACAAGTCAGGAGACCATTCTCTTAAAAGGCTACATCATCTTTCGGCTGGAATTGTCAAAGCAACTTAATTTCCCATCCATGTATGTCCATAAATTAACCTCCCCAGAGGAAACAACAAGCTGTCATTCAGGAACTTCAAGGATTCTGTCAGCAGAGAGCAGAGTTTGTGGCCTCTCATTGATTCAGAAAAATTTCTCCTAAGTGTGTCCAGACTCACGCATCATGGAAGGCAACAGAGAAGATAAAAGGGGGGGATCATTTACTCACCCTAAGTAAGAAGGGACATGGGAAGGTGGCCCTGGGAGAAATGTTGATTCACACACAAAAAAATAAAATTGGGTGGTGCCTGTGGCTCAAGGAGTAGGGCACCAGCCCCATATACTGGAGGTGGCAGGTTCAAACCAGGCCCTGGCCAAAAATTGCAAATAAATAAATAAATAAATAAAAATTGTTAGTGATTTGTCTGTCCATTAAAAGAATGAGGGCCTCTAGATTGTTCATTCTCCCCAGCTGCTCAAGGCAACTACGTGATCAAGAAGGCCACTTACAATCTGAGTTACTACTTGAATCACCTCTCACCCACTGTACAGGTCCGTTTTCTTCACTGTCAGGCCCAGTGCTCTGTTCTGCATGCAGTTAAAGAATTGTCGTCCATCTGATGGTCATGGACACGTTCACCTCCTGGCATCTTCATATAAACATGTCATGTTTCAGGAACTTCTTGTGGCATTCCAAGCTAATCTTCCCAGCACTTAGCAGTTTAACCTACCAGCTTCATCAAAGTTTGCAATCTGTAAATCTCTGAGGCCAAAAGCTGTAGGTTATTTGATTTAGTAAGGAAAATGTGGAGCAGCCACACTAACTGTAGGGCAGGAGTGCTGGGCTGGCTACCCTGTGCTGTTGTACTTCTCTCTCCTCTGTGAAGGCTCACTGAGAGAGTTCACATGGTGTGTATCCCTATTACATACCAGGAGGCTTGTGAGAAGGAGGATCATGTATTGAATCATTCATACATCAGACACTTTCTAGGCACATACCCATAGTATTCCAGGCATTGTATTAGGTGGTGGGAACCAGAGGTGAGAAAAAGATTTTTTTGTCAAGTTAAAGGGGCTCAGGAGTCTAGAGAGGTCAGACATGTGGAGGCTCTTGTTACAAAACGTGCTGGTGGTATAAGCAGGCACTTCATCCTAAAGTTGAAGCCTGGAGGTGTGAGGAAGGTTTCTCTATCTAATGCCTCCTCCAAATAACTTGCTGTAATCCCTTTCCCATGGATACTTTATTTCACACTGGTCAGTTGTTCTGATCTCATTTTCCATGTCAGTGTGCTTTCCCCAGTTCTTACATCTGAACCACACTGGAACAAATGTATAAAACTTCTCCACCTCTACACGTTCCTTACTCTGTGCCCAGACATGCTGCCATCTCAGACTTCTTTTGAGGGGGGTGGATAATAAAGAGATTTTATTGAAGAAGAACAAAGAGGAAGTTTAGAGCACTTCCAATGAGAGTTGGAGATCGGTCCTTTTCATGAAGGAGAGAGGTGAGAGAGATCTATCTCAAACTTTTTAAATACAGAACATCATTGCTTGAGAACCTACCATGGGCCATGCAGTATTCTAGGTACTTTGCATGTATATTCTCATTTAATCCCACAAGAAATGTTATTATTTTTACAAATGAGAAAACCAAGATGTTTGATTTCAATAACTTCCTGCAAGGAACAAGGTCAGTTAGTTGCCCAACTCCTTTTTATTTTCCGTTTTCACTCCTCTACTGTGTGACCTCCCTGTCCTCACCTCTCACCTCATCACTCCTCTGCTGTGTGACCTCCCTGTCCTCTCCTCTCACCTCATCACTCCTTT
>NW_003852430.1:2801917-2855235 GCF_000181295.1 Otolemur garnettii | reverse complement strand
TGTGACCTCCCTGTCCTCACCTCTCATGCATTTCTCACCTTGACTTCTGTCCTTGTCATCCCATTCACCACCTAATTTTCAGAATGAATGGGCTTGTGGGGGCCCTACTTTGTTTGATCTTATTTTATATTTCCACCATAAATTTCTCTTTTTGTTGAATTCCTTTTAGTTTTAGTTACATGAAACTACTTTCTTCAACTTCATTTGTCCCTTTCAGTCTATGTCATTGACTTTCTCTCCTTTTGTGAATCCTTTGTTTTCTTTCATTTTAATGTTATTTTTCTAGAGATGGGGTCTCACTCTGTTGCCCAGGCTGGAGTGCAGAGGCTTCCTCATAGCTAACTTCAGCTACAAACTCCTGGACTCAAAAGATCCTCCTGCCTCAGCCTCCCAAGTAGCTGGGCCTAGAGGCATGCATCACCACTCATATTTTGCTATTTCCTGGCTTGGATCTTACATCATCTTGTTCTACATTCTTTCCCTGAGTAAATATCAACCACTCCCATCATTTCATCTTATATAGCAAATATATCCAGTCTCCCCTCCCTCCAGTGTTCCACAGTCATGCTTCCCACTTCCTCCTAGATAACACCCTTCAGTGCCGTCACGGCATCTCAAACTCAACATCAGGTGCCTAATCTCTTCTTCTCCCAAGACTGAATGTTCTTTCCTAAATTAACAATGCCAGCATTCATTCAATTTCCTTGGAAATAAACTTCATTTATGCTTAATTTTTCCCATCGATTGTCAATGAACAAGTCCACCTAACTCTACCCCATTAGGTTATTCTTTTATTCCCACTGTCCCTCCCTGGGATCCAAGCTTTATCAAAGGTTTCTCAGACAAATCATTGTGTGTAGGGTGTGTTTTCATCTCTCTTTTGATTTTAATCCTATCCCAGGTAAGATCATTCTTAATGCTTTTTTATGAATTTCCAAGTCTCTTTCTCTTCTGAATTTTATTCAAGAGAATTTTGACTTACTCCTTATTTTATAAGGCATTTTTACTTTGGCTTTCACTCGAAAAATATTGAGTGATTTTTTTCGACATAACATACTTTTATTTAAACACACTACTTCAAAAAAAGCATTTGGGGCATATACAGTATACATTCAGTTCAACATTTATACTGAATGTGTTCAAGATAATATGCTAACTACTATAGGGAATAAAATATTTAATAAAAATGAATTTAACAAATTTAACAAGAGCTTTAGCTTTACAATCTGTTTGGGAAGATAAGGTATGTACCCAACTAGATGTAATACATGCTAGAAATATAATAATTATAAAATAGGAAGTGACAAAAGCTAGCAGAACACTATTGAAGGCGAGTTTGGTATCACTGAGGGAACTGAAGCATATTTCATGAAGGAGTCAATATATGAACAAGGACTTAAAAGATGAGCAAATGTGAACTTCTGACTCCTTATTCTTTTCACATGCCCCACTTAAGAGCAAGGCCCTTCACTAAGTGCTAGGGATACAGACATGAACGAGAGACAGAACTTGGCTTCAAGTCAGTTTTCAGTCAGTGAGGAAAAAAAGATAAAATCAATTATTACAGCTGGGTGAAAAAGAATCATAATGGTGATGTTCAAAAAGGCTATAAAACACTAAAGAAAATCACAAAGCGGGAAGAGGAGCATGAACTCCTTTTCCAAGGAAACGTCTCTAAGAAGAAGGCAAATGGGGATGGACTGGGAGAAGAAAGAAATACCCTGCACGGGGGGCCGCAGGCTCCAGGATGGGAGGGATGAAGTGGGTATCTTGGCTGTAGTTCAGGAACACGGATGAGGGCAGGTGGAAGATGTGGATAGAACAAGACATCTAAGCTAAGTTCTGCAAAGGTTCAAGGCTTGATAAAGAACTAAAGGCATTTTTTAGGAATAGCTGATAGTTGATGACCTGGTAGTATTAAGTCATAGACAACTCTATATGTAGATCCATTTTCAACAGGTACACCAGAAATCCACTTACATGACTGCATTTCTGATTGAAAACTTGAGTTTGTTGGCGTCAAGTAGCCCAATCATGGAATA
The DNA here is from genome assembly GCF_000181295.1 of Otolemur garnettii. Lineage (NCBI taxonomy): Eukaryota > Metazoa > Chordata > Mammalia > Primates > Galagidae > Otolemur > Otolemur garnettii. The sequence goes on along the minus strand of NW_003852430.1, from coordinate 2,853,193 downwards.
TCAACTACATTAAACTCCCCAGACTGCCTTCTTTGCTTCTCTGGTCACTTCTCCTTACTTGACATGTGTAGTGATATTCAGCTTATTTTTCTTTCATGATGACCTACTACTCATCACTCAAATGGAAACAAGAACAGGTATTCCCAAACATTTCAGAATTCAGTATTTCCATGACTGATAGTCATAATTTCAGCCACAATTAATAAATTAGGTTGTGTGTGGTGTTTCTATTTGGAGCTTTGATAACATCAATGATACTCTAATCCTAAGTAACTTTGGGGGGAAAAAGGTTTTAAAGTATGCATTTAGACGTCAATTGGATTTCTGTATATTTGGCCACACAAAAATCAATCTAAATGGCCAACTCCAGGGAAAAAAAATCAAGTGAGGAAAAGAGTAAATAAAAATACTGCTTTATTTTTCTTTATGAATATTTGGTATCATCACACCTACATTATCTTGTCCAAGAAGCCACACAAAACTGCCTTCCACTAAAAATGGAAATCCCCACATCTCAAACTTGGTTATTTCATCATCTTTCCTCAGGCAAGAAAGAAATAGTTGAGCCTATCACAGCTTGAGAATACCTTTAATTATATTATTATAATATTTTGTTCCAATACCTAACTGAGAATAAACCCCAAGAAGAAGTAGATGCTTTCGTCCAGTAGACCTATGAGCAGGGGTCAAGGGAGTGAGTACCACAGTGAGACTTCAAAGGCGATACAGGATACTAGATAATTAAAGATAATAACAATACATCATCAGAAAGTCAGTGAAGGCTACAGAAACAAAGATGAAGTGGCACCAAAAATAAAATACCCATTCTCCCGTTTTGCAAAGGTTACAACCTAAGTTAAGAGGTTAGTAGCACAAATAGAACAACACACCAATATGAGTGTTATCAAACTAATTTCAGTTGATTACAAATGCCTGGTCTAGAAGATCCTAAACAGGGCGTCTTAGTACCAACTCATGCGCATTGTCAAGAAGTTAGAGCTGCTGTCAAGGCCAGCCTCGGCATCTCTAACTTTCTAACTATGCTGTGTTAAAGTCATCTTGTGTCTTCATTCTACCAAACATCCAATCAATGGAGAAAAATGCCCATCAAAATCCCTTCCTGTCCATCCCCTTCTTTCCTGCCATCACAGAGGGGTCTTCCCCTCTTGCACCAGAGGCTCTCTCCTTAAAGTCGTTTCTAAGTTGAGGGGTATGATAGTATCTTCAATCACTGAGGTCAGCCCTCCCCTGATGGCTTCCAGATCTACAGTAGATATTTTACTTAAGACACACAGGGGAAAATTATTTCCCTTACACTCTCTTCCTGCTTTATCATTTTACTTCTCTTTTACTAGTTTAAAAGTAATGCATCGACATGTAATATCCAATTAATGACTCCTCACTAGATCTTTCTTACGTCTGCAATAATGCTTCTTGATATACCGAGTGCACCAAGCATTCTCTGGACTAAAGAAACTCTCAGCATTAACCTTCTATAAGAATGGTTCAAGGGTAGTACCTGTGGCTCAAAGGAATAGGGCACTGGCCCCATATGCCGGAGGTGGTGGGTTCAAACCCAGCCCCGGCCAAAAACTGCCAAAAAGAAAAAGAATTGTTCAAAAGAAAAGAGGTAATATTTGCCCAAATCTATTCCAGCTAAATGTGCTACATTGTCTCCTTAGCAAATTTGCAACTCATTATTTAATCCTTTTTATCTCAAGTTATGATCTATGTTTATACTGTGATGATTTATGATCTTCGAATTTGGGGGGGTTATGTATATATTTTTGAGAGTTTTGTGTACCTTGAACAGGAAGGTCTTTGCAAAAAGCCCAGCACAAAGAGCATATAAATCTTGAATTTTTTTAAAATTTTTCTTATGACAAGAAGATAAAACCTACCTGCCCATGCTTTTGTGACGGGGCCATCCCATGAGGCAGCTCTGGATGTGACGAGGGCTTAAGATCAGTCCCCCATGTTTTGGGACGTACCACATCAGAGACCAGACTGGAAGAGATTGCTAGAGACTTGGGCCGGGCAGCCATGGTGCCCGTCCCCACGGTAGGGCCCTGTTCACCTTTTCTGCTTGTAGTTTCATCTTCCCCTTCTGAGTCCACAATAAGGACGTACTCAGCTTTGAAGATGCCACCCTGCTGCATTCCTTGAAGTTCGTTTGCTTTCAATTCCCTTTCTTGTGGAATTGTTCCTCTGACCTCTGAAGGGTAAGTCAATGTCCCTTGGTCTCTCTCTTGTTGGCTCCCAGCATTCAAGGTCAAGTAGTCATTGGAATTAGACTGTAATAGACACAGAGAGATAAAACCATTGGCATTGGTTTAATAAATGCTTCATTTTTTCCCTGCATGTACACTGAAAAGCTAAACATGTTTATAAGGGGTTTCTTAAAATGTGTTAAATTCGTTTGGCCCAGTGCAGAACCTGTGGCTCAAAGGAGTAGGGTGCTGGCCCTATATGCCAGAGGTGGTGGTTCAAGCCCAGCCCAGGCCAAAAACTGAAAAAAAAAAAAATTAGTTTGGCCTCAGAGAGATTGTGGCTTACTTTTATGAGCCCACCCACTTGTCCTGATCTATGCCAAAACAACTTGAGGCTAAGAATCATCATCAATAAGCAAACCTGCTTTCAAATAAATCATAATGTGACTTTTTCTGAGAGTCAGAGCACATGAAATACTGTCCCCAAAGACATTCATGAAACAAATGGGGATTGGCAAGAGTTTAGCTGATGGTCAAGCAACCTGTCTATTCTTTAAGAACAAAGGGAGGTGGCGCGGCGCCTGTAGCTCAGCAGCCAGGGTGCCAGCCACATACACCAGAGTTGGTGGGTTCGAATCCAGCCCAGGCCTGCCAAACAGTGACAACTACAACCAAAAGAAAACAGCCGGCATTGTGGTGGGTGCCCGTGGTCCCTGCTACTTGGGAGGCTGACGCAAGAGAATCGCTTAAGCCCGAGAGTTTGAGATTACTGTGAGCTGTTGACACCACAGCACTCTACCTAGGGCCACAGCTTGAGACTGTCTAAAAAGAAAAGGGAAGGGGGGAGAAAATCCTAATGAAAGGTTCTAAAATAATATAAAATCTCATTAAAAGTCCAAAAGGAAACATAAAACTGGAATAAAATGCATAAACAGTCAGACAAAACAATCTAAGCTAATTGGTAAGAACTGATGAATAAGAACCAAAAAGGATGTATATATTTTTAGGACAGAGTATCTATTTGCTATTTTATTTTGTATTCTTAATTCTAAATCTTTTGCCATGCAATTTTCTATGAATACGTAGAAGCTTTACAAGAACAGGACTAAGATGGCTTTATCAAACGTTTCTGAAATGATAACAGCCATGCACATTAAGATTGTGTTTTAAAAGACTTCAGTTATTTTTCTTGTTTTGATAAGTATAATGCACTTACCATTCTCTTCCCTGTAACTTTTCTGTAAGGGTCAAACTATTCCAAAAGAAAACTAAGTTCAACTACGGTGGTCCATTGAATGTGCCCTAATACGTTTGTAAATGGAAGTCAAATCACTGATTAAACTTCAACCGTTTACTGTATACGTGCATCCTATACTGTTCAGGTGATGATGATGATACAGTGAGGATAAGACACAAATTGCCTCTGTCCATCTTTCTCTCTCTTTCTTTCTTTTCATAGTATTTATCCCTACCTATCCCATAACCGGGGATTTTATTACATACTTTTCTATTTGTTTTTTTCATTGTATGCCTTCCCAATAACTAATAAGTCATGTGAGTTGTCTTTATTTGCCTGGGATATAGGCAACAAAGAGCATAGTATACTCAGCAAACAATTGTTAAGTACAAAGACAAATGTGGGATTATTTACCCTCCTCCTGTATTGAACTTTTAATACCGAAAGAAACATCTTTCTTCTTTTAAAAATGTGGTTTTTACATATCATTGCAATTAGCACATGAATGCTATCACCTCAGGAAGCTTTGGAGGTTTGTAACCAACACTGCTTTACATATCTGTATTTTCAAACCACTCATAGAGCAACAGAAGATCCCACTAATACATTGTATGTAAATGAATGCTGTTAGAAACGTCCCAGAAGTACTATATATATAGTATTTAGAATTTCTCTGAAATAATTTGACCCCATTAATCTTTAAAATAAAATACACTGTAGCATCATTTAAAACCCAGGATCTGGTGGTGAATATATAGTTGTCACTGTAAAATTTCTTTAATATTGTTTTACTGGATAACTTTTACAGTAAGATATTAGAAAAAGAAACAGTAACCATTTCTTAAAAGTGTAATCATACCTACTGGGTACTACATACACTACTTGGATAACAGTAACACAAAAAGCCCAGACTTCACCACTACACAATTTATGTAACAAAAGTGCACTTGTACCCTCTGAGTCAATGATATTAAGAATAATAATAAATATTTTAAGTGTATTTAGTTTTTCCAAGTGAAATTTCAACAAAATTTTGTATTTTATAAGTTGTATTTGGAGAGTATGAAAAGAACATCTGCTTACTGAACATTAAGTATTTGCCCAAATTAAAGGGCAAAAATCTTTCCTAACTCAGAAAAAGGATCTGTGGAAATAGCCCTTGACCAAGAAAAAACACAGAGTTTTCCAATTTATACTGTTACAATTGTTTTAGAGTGAAAATTATAAATATTCAAAGATTATAATGTAAGTTGTATATAACCCAAGGAAATCTCAAGCAGAATTCAAAAGTTGTGACATGCAGAAATATCCCTCCTTCAAATTTTGGGTCTTGTTAAAGAGAATTAAGTTTTAAGAAATGATTTGTGATGGTTTATGCTAATGTATAAACTTCATTACAAGGGAATTGAAACATGAAACCTTTATGGTGCTATGAAGGAAGAAAAAGAAAACCCCAAGATCATAGATATTTCACGACTTTCTACATAAGATGTTGTCTTATAGACAGGGTGAATCTGATTATTTATCTCTTTCCAGTTGTTTCAAGAATAACAAAAAGTTTCCTTGATCTCAATTTATTTATAATATGTTAAAATATTTTAAAAGAAAACATTTTTACTCAAAATTTAATTACTCTAATGAATCATTTTCAACTTTTTCTAAAATTTGCTTGATTTTATTTCAAATCTAGATCTCACTTTATTTTTATTTTTATTTTACTTTTTTGAGACAGAGTCTCACTTTTTTACCCTGAGTAGAGTGTCATGGTCTCATAGCTCACAGCAATCTCAAACTCTTGGGCTCAAGTGATCCTCTTGCTTCAGCCTCCTGAGCAGTTGGGACAATGGGCGCTCAAGACAACACCCAGCTAGTTTTTCCATTATTAGTAGAGATGGGATCTCACTCTTGCTCAGGCTGGTCTCAAACTCCTGAGCTCCAGCAATCTACCGACCTCAGCCTTCCAGAGTGCTAAGATTACAGGCATGAGCCACCAGGCCTGGCTTAGGTCTCATTTTAGATAGATATAATCAGGGTATGAATACAATTTTATAGCCTGTTTTATCACCTAATGCTAATATTATAAGGTTAACATTTTCCATGGAATTGCATAATTACCATAATTATAACTTTGCCAAGGCAATGTATTATCTAGTCTTAATTTTCTCTGATTGTAAGATATTAGTCTGTTTTTATTTTACCCTAGTTATTTTCCCACATAACATTTTTCCTCTTTTGTACTATTTCCTTAGGATACATTTCCAACAATTAGATTTTTAAAGCTTACAAATGGTTTTATGACTATGAATAAGGGATTTCCATGAAAATTGTACAAATGTATAAGATGAGCGGCAAAGTTTGAGCATGCCAATGATTTCCCAAGTGCCCCAACATTGGGTATTACACATTTTGATATTGTCAATGACCTCCATGCAAATGATAATATCTCACTGTTTTGTATTGCAGTTCTTTTTGAGATAAATTAAATCTTTCTTTTAATTTTATTTTTATTTTCATAAGATACATTTGAAAGAGAGTATCAGGATGCAGAATTTGTCCTGTGAATAACAAACAATAGCATGTCAACTCAAAAGAATTGAGAATAATGGCGTTAGCAAGAACATAGGTTTTGGTAACATGTAGTCTCCCGTTCACTTTTATAGTTTAGGTCAACCTTAGGTTTATAGTTAATTCAAGCACAGAAAATGGATATTTAATATAATTTTTTGAAATTAAAAAAAATAAAATAATAATCCAACCTTATTTATAGTTTCTGGATTCTTAGCACTTGGTTCTTCTGGAATTTTAACAAGGAATTTAGAGGTGTCGGTCAACTGAATGTGGGTTGGTAGTCTTCTGACAGTGGGGACAAATGTGAAGGTCAAAGGTCTGGCTTCACAGTCACCAGAAGAGACCTATGAGATATGTAATAAACTTTCAGTCTTATCAAAGGTTTATCTTGAATTTATTCTCATTTACTTTTATCAGTTGCATATTGTCCTGTGATTGTGTATATGGCTTCAAAGTAAACAGTTATAAAAATAGTCATAGTGTATCCGAACCTTTTCAATGGTACAAATGGCCAGAAAAAGCAATACAAGCCCAGGAAGATGCTGTTGTTTGAATGGTGATAAAACAGCAGGTTGGCCAGGTGATCAGCTAGAATCTTACAGGGCATCTCAGTGGGATCCCTCAGTGGGATCATCGCAAGCTCAGCATCTGGCTTCACTTTCAAACTGGCATTTACCTTTTTAACCCTGAATTAGCAGGCTCAATTTATTGACTCATGATCAATAAGCATGCAAGAAAATCCCAACATTTATCATTAATGAGAATGCTGAAGTATGAAATTGAAAGTATGCCTATCGGAATACCAATGACTGCTCCTAAGGATATACCTTCCCTTCATTGATGCTTACTTCACTCAAAATTAATTTTATTAAGTATTCTCCGTGTGGTAAGCACTCAGGAGAGAGTGCTAGGGAGACAGTGGTGAATAATAAATAATCGGTAAACTACCCACAAGTAGAAGAAGGATATACACCAAATACTAAGGCAACAGTGATGGAAGTTGCCTACCCAACCTGGGAAGTGTCGCAAAAGGCAACACTGGAAATTTAAATACAGGCGAAGAGGAGTATAAGGAAGGACATCTCAGACTGAGAAAATGAGCTGAGTAAAAGTACCCAAAAAAGCATCAGCGGGAAGTGTAGCAAGCTTGGATTTTGTTCTGTTGACAACAGAACCAGTCAAGCATTGTAGATTGAGAAATAACACAGTCATATTAGAATTTCAGATGGATAAAGCTGGTTCCAAATATCACAAGAATAGAGACAAGGACAAAAAGCCAAACACAATAAATTGAGAGAGGAGAAAAGAGAAGATGGTACTATAGATTTCTCTTTCAGGAAGTCTGAACTCTGAGAAGTAAAGGAAAAGGTTGAGAATTGTTGAGGGGGAAGTGGGTCAATGAGGTGCCTGTACTGGTTTTTAAGGAAGTTGATTATATTTGTAGACTGGGTGGCAGGATGGTAGAGAAGGAAAGGGGAGGAAGAGTCTGCAGAAAGCAAGAGAAGTCAGGAAACAAGAAGCTCTAAGACTGGAGAAAATACACTAAGATGTGAAAAAGCTCATGAATGTGGTAAAGCAGGGGAAGTGGAAAGAGTAGGAAGGTGATGAGAGTCTTTTTCTTTGTAGATAAAATTGTATGTATCTATCTTGCACAACATGTTTTGAAATATATGTACATTGTGGAATAGTTGAATCTAGCTAATGAATAAATGCATAACCTCACATGTTATCATTTGTGTGGTGAGAACACTTAATATCTACTATCTTTGCATTTTTTAATATAATATATTGTCATTAACTATAATCACCATATGATACATTAGATCTCCTGAGCTTGGGGTACTTTTATATATCCTTTGCTATCTTATATATCCTTTGCTATCTCCCCCATTCCTCCCTAACTACTCTCGCACCTGGTAGCCACCGTTTTGCTTTCTATTCCTGTGAGATCCACTGTTTCAGCTTCCACACAGGAGTGAGATCGTGCACCATCTGTCTTTCTGTACCAGCTTCCTTCACTTAACATAATGTTTTCCAGTTTCAAATGACAGAATTTTGGTTTTTTAATGTCTGAATAATATTCCATTGTGTATTTATACCACATTCTCTTTATGCATTCATCATTGATGGACACTTAGATTGATTCCATAGCTTGGCTACTGTAAACAATATTGCAATAACTTCGAAAGCAAATATCTCTTCAACATGCTGATTTCATTTCCTTTGTATATATACCCAGTAGTAGGATTGTTGGATCATCTTAGTTCTATTTTTAATATTTGGAGAACCTCCATATAGCCCTCTGGCTAAGACTTCTAGTCCCTATCTTGTATAGAAGTGGCGGAGTGCAGGCATCCTTGTCTTTCTCCAGATATTAGAGAAAAAGCTTTGAACTTTTCCATGCCCAATATGATTTTAGCTGTGGATCTGTCATTTAGGGCATATATGGGGTTAATTGTGTAAATACACATTCCTTCTATACTTAATTTGTTAAAAGCTTTTTTTATGAAGAAATGTTTTTATCAAATGCTTTTCCTGCATCTATTGAAATTATCATATGGTTTTTGTTTTTATTCTGTTAATGCGCAGTAGTCGGCTTATTGATTGGCATCCCTGCGATGAATAGCACTTGATCATAGTGAATGATCTTTTTAATGTGATACTGAATTCAATTTACCAGCATTTCACTGAAAATGTTTGCATCTATGTTCATCAAGGATATTAGCTTGTAGTTTTCTTTTGTTGTTTTGTCCTTGTCTGGTTTTGGCATTGGGGTATTGCTAGCTATATAGAATGAGTTTGGAAGTATTCCCTCCTCATCAATTTCTTTCAACTGATCTTGGTTCTCTTTAAACGTTTGGTAGAATTCAGGGGTGGAGCCATCAAATCCTGAGCATTTCTTTGATGAGAGACGTGTCGTTACTGATTCAATGTCTTTATTCGTGACTGCTCTATTCTGTTTCTTTATACTTTGATCTTGATCAGTTGTATGTGTCCAGAAATTTATCCATTTTTTTCTAGTTTATCCAATATTTTGCTCTAACATGGTTCAGTCTCTTATGACCCCTTATATTCCTGTGGTATGAGTTGTGATGTCTCCATTCTCATCTCTGATTTTTTTGAGTCTTCTCTCATATTTTTTTACTTAGCCTAGCTAAATGTTTATTGAGTTTATCTTTTCAAATATCAACTCTTTATTTAATTGATTGATCACTTTTGATGTAATTAGTTTTCATGATAAAATCATTTCCATCTTGTGAAAGTAACACTGCCCCTTTGTCACCCCCAGGCTTCTATCAGAAGAAAGATGACGTGTCCAGACAAGACCCACACTGCCTCACACACTGCCCCCTTTCCATGCCTTGAATCCCTCAGACCTCATAACCCAGTTCATGTCAGTGTCCATGAGAAACCCAGGGATCTGAGTCATCCCCCAGTCCTTGAGCACTACACATATCTAGTTTTGTTCACATCTTACAGCCTGCTCCAACTCTTGAAACCTTTTCACTGTATGCTTTCTGGAATTCAGTCAGCCATTATAAAGTTTTCAATATCCTGACCTTCTTCTCTAAATATTCCCTTCACATTTTTAACTAAAGCATGGTTGTTACTGAAGAACTATGTTTACCAAGAAGCTCTTTGAACTGTAGCTATTTTCTTTCACACTACTGTATCCCTGGGCCTGGAACATTACTGACAGCAGTGGGAAAGAGATCTGACCACAATCAAAAATATTGACAAACTATATTGGGGCCCAACCCAAATGTAAGTCCATGAATCTATAGTATGATAATTTGCTTGGCTATTTGATATTCCCTCAAGAGATGCTTTACTCCCGAATACGGAAACAGAGAAAGTGAATTATGGTTAATGTTTAGAGATAGTTTGGGCAGAAGAATATTGAGTATAAGAAACTGAGTGTAACACAGTAAGTAAAGCAAGCAGACAGCCCTCAGAATGGGAGAAGATATTTCCAGGTTATGTCTCTGCCAAAAGTTTAATAACCAGAATCCATAGAGAACTCAAACATATTAGCAAGAAAAGAACAAGTGATCCCATCTCAGGTTGGGCAAAGGACTTGAAAAGAAACTTCTCTGAAGAAGATAGGAGCATGGCCTACAGATATATGAAAAAATGCTCACCATCCTTAACCATCAGAGAAATGCAAATCAAAACTACTTTGAGATATCACCTAACTCCAGTAAGATTAGCCCATATCACAAAATCCCAAAACCAGAGATGCTGGCATGGATGTGGAGAAAAGGGAACACTTCTACACTGCTGGTGGGAATGTAAACTAATACGTTCCTTTTGGAAAGACATCTTGGAGAACACTTAGAGAACTAAAAATAGACCTGCCATTTGATCCTGCAATTCCTTTATTAGGTATATATGCAGAAGACCAAAGATCACATTACAACAAAGATATTTGTATCATAATGTTTATTGCAGCCCAATTCATAATTACTAGGTCATGGAAGAGGCCCAAGTGCCCATCAATCCACCATTATATGTACACCATGGAATACTATGCAGCCATAAAGAAAGACAGAGACTTTACATCCTTCATGTTTACATGTATGGAGCTGGAAAATGTTCTTCTTAGCAAAGTATCTCAAAAATGAAAGAAAAAGTATCTCATATACTCAGCCCTATTATGAAACTAATTTATGACTTTCATATGAAAGCTATAACCTAATTATAGCCTAAGAATATGGGGAGGGGGAAGAGGGTGGATGGGTAGAGGGATGGTGATTGGTGGGATCACCTCTATGGTTTATCTTACAAGGGTATAAGTGAATCTTTCTAAAAGTAGAAAATAAACGTCTTAACACAATAACTAAGAAAATGACATGAAGGCTATTGTTAACCAGTTTGATGAAAACACCACATGATTACATTAATGTATACAGCTATGATTTAATTAAATAAAGAAAGAAAGAAAGAAAATTGAGTGTACTGCTGTCAGTAGAACAAAGGATTTATCATGGGGTTTGGTTTGGGTAGATAAGGAAGAAAGCCCCTCGAGTTCAAGAAACTAGAGATCCCTGTGGCTCAGAAAGCAAATTTGATACAATCGTGACTGAGAGAGTCTCTTGGAGTCATAAAATGGTATGAGAGTTTAATAATTGCAAGTATGATAATTCCAGATGGTTAGAATTCTAGTCAAGGCTGTTGGCCTTGAGACATTGACTAACTGAGAGGAATATTGTGAGAGCCAAACTAGCTCCATTTTGTTGTTTACAGCACAAGCTCCATTCTTGGCTGTTTACAGTACAAGCCCCATTCCTAGCCGTTTACCACATAGCCCTTCCGCCCCAACCTCTGCCAGTGAAACCTGCAGGGCCACTCCCTGCTGCCTTCCCCCACCCCATGTTGCACAGCCACTGCGCTGTAAACTGAGTCATCTTAGGCAAATAGCTGCTATAATAAACAGTAAGTTTCTATTACCTTGAAATACAGGTAATCAGGTTGCACCAACTCTAGCACCTGGTTAAGAGACCCCCCACCCCTCACCTGTACCAATCCAAATTCACCTTTACTAGTGAAATCATCAGCTACCAATGCAAATCCTCCTTTACTTCCCCCTTTACTAATGAAATCACCAACCACCAATGAAAAGTGTACTCATATCCGACCCTACCCCTCTTGCTTTCTGTACCCCATAAAAACTTTCTCCACCCCAGGTTCGGGGCTCGTCCTAGGCTTGCATGCCAGGAGAGTCCAGGCTTCCCGGGGCCTGAATAAAACTCATCTCGTCATTTTTACATCGGAGTGTGTCTCAGATTCGTCTGTTTGGGCTGTTTGGGAGAATAATTTTTCGGACCTAACAATATCACTGATTCTGTAAAGGTCAAGCAACCATGAGAAAATAACGTGGATCAGTCCATCCCTATGAAAAAGGAGAGCCATGCTGAGTGGTGGAAGACTGGGCTGGAAAGAGACTGATAGCATGCATGGTGGTCCAGTCTTACACAAAAGTGAAGCAAGGATTAGAAGGGTCCCTGGAACAGACTGTCTGGGGCACTGCATTGGTAATTAGAGATCTTCTTTGTAAATATGCAATCAAACAAAGAGAACCAGATATTCTTATAGGAGATTTTACCCAGCTTCTAGAAGGACCTAATGAACTAACTCTGGACAACTTACTACAGGGTATACCACATTCTGGTAACTTAAACATCTATGCCTTGCAGAAACAATACATGTGCTTTGGGGTATAAAATATACAGACAAAACCTTCTGAGCCACCTTTTATTTTTCAATGTCCTTTTTTTGCCTTTAAAGGCATTTGTCATTATTTCCTCCTTCTAGTCACATCACAATTCCTCATCATCAGAAAATATTTTATCACCGCTTTCCTTTACAGAAAGGAGCATTAGATCCCTTATGAGATTTAGATAGCCCACGTATCTTATTAGAGTTACATAATATAGTGGATTTTCTAGATGTATTATTTTCTAGGACAGTTTCCTTACATGACTAATCTCACCAATATGATGATGGATTGGACAGTGGTTGTAGCAAAGGGAACGCTACCGAGAGCCTTTCAAATAATCCATCCTAGAATGTAATTTGGGTACGAAATAAAAGTAATCCATTAGAAGTCAAAGATGAAGAGCTGCAATTATGACCTTGACCCCTGGTTCTGCAGGTAGGCCTGCCTTTATTTATCCACAAGATGACTACAGGCCTGTCTTGGGTTCTATTCAAATGAAATTTAAATACTGATGTTAGAAATATTTCAGTCCAAGCATCTCATGGTTAGAAATACATACAACCATATTCAATGATGAAAATTTGCTTCCCTAAATACCTTACACAATTTGGAGTTCCACAATAGACGCATCATAAACAATAGACTCTTTTGAAGATTGAAACCTGTAATTTGTACGGAATAAAGTGGAAACAGAGCATGAATGAAAACGGATGCCTGGGTCAATAGATGTGCTTTTCTAACAATTCCCTCAAAAAAATATCTGAGCCTAACCATATGCTGACAGTGAAGACCACTGAAAAGAAGTACAAGTATTTCCTTCTAACATAGTGTTGTGTTTCCCTCCAGAAACATCATATCCTGTGTTAAATGTTTTCACCAGTGCAGGAAAACAAATTTTTATTTTCGTTGAACCAATCCGCGATGTCTTTCCAGAAAACATTAAAAACAGAAAATGTAATAGCCCTAACAATACATTCATCTTCCTGGGTTGGTGGTGGGGAATAATGAGATCAGGGATGAATTGCTGTCCAAACACCTATCTTCACAAGAGCAATTACACAAAGGGCAAGCACTGGGTAATCACTTTTAAGCTAGCAGGACAATGTAAGCCTGGGGTTCTTTTCACCACCTCTTCCTGGCATTCTCTCATCCTCCCAAGGATCTAAAAACCATCTGCAAAGAAGTACAGCTGGAAAAGAATTTGAAATGACACTAACCAGGGTATGCAACAGACAGATGAAGACCTCCATCTTAGCCAGTAGACTATTAAATCCCTTGTTTAGGGAAAAATTTATATATACAGGGTGGCCACCCTGTATATCTGCCGTTTTCTGTATACTGTGGTCAAGGTCCAATGGAACCCCAGAATGAATTGCTATGGTGATGAAAAATCATTTTCCACACAGAGCAGCAACAGATGCATGTTAATAGCATTGCACTAGTTAATTGCCAATTAACACTTTCAGTTGTCGATGCCTTTTAAACCCCTCAGTTCCTATCCTTGGGAAATTATTTTCTTAATAAAAATAAGAGCTTAAAAAACTTAAAATCTTTTCCTAAACACACTCAGCATCTCTGAGAGTGTTACCTTCTCAACGGACAGCCTAATGATTTGAGATTTGTTTTCCCCCACGCCATGCAGGCTGTTTCTTTGCTTAGGGCTGTAATGCCTTCCTTTTTTTACATTTCCCTAAAACTTCTCTTCCTTCAGATGTTGACACCCACACACACAGATGGCCACTAGCCTCCTCCTAAGGCATCACAGGGCACGTTAGCATTAACACTGTGCCAAGGGCAATCCTGAGCATTTTCTTTGCCCAGTGAGCAGTTCTGTCCTTATCAGCTCACCCTTTCCTCTAACCACAGATAACATTTCATTTCCCTAGACAGAAAAATGTCTCTGCACCCGGGTAGCTCTCCGTCACACCCTTGCTGCAAACGCCACCAGCACAGTGCTCTGCTCTTAAAAGTTACTGAAAACATTAAGCAAAGACTTCCTTTTACCTGGGGTAGGGTCTGAACGCTCCCTGCTAAGATGCACGAGTTCATTTGGAAGTAATTGTTCTCGCAGTCACTCAGGAGCCCCTGTTCTGAAAGCATTGATTCATCACATAAGGGAGTGAGCAGACCAATGAGTGAGGTGGGAAGGGAGCCTCTTCCTAAAACAACACACACACACTCACGCAGGGAAAAAAATGAGTTTCTAAAAAGAGGTAAAGCAGAAGCTTTCCTGAACTGAAGAATTTTGTCAGCTCCAAAGAGTAGATTTATGTCTCAATAATTTTTAGGCTTGGAACTTCATGAGAGGTCACACTGACTGCTGAAATGTAATCAGTCAAAGTAAAAAAATCACCACCTCTGTGTGTTTGCCCTCCTTTCTTTCCATGCATGTATGCCAATTATATATTCTGTGAAAGGAAGAGAGAAGCCAGACTGTGCAACAAGGAAAGCTGATCGGAGGGCCCGAGCATATGCCAATCTCACTAATCAGTTGGTCACACTCCGCAGAGAACGTTCAGAAGTGTAAATACAAGCAAACGCTGTGTCTGAATGAAAGGCTAGAAGACACACACTGATCATTTTGGAAAATCAATAATGTGATCAGTTCTTGGTGTATAAATCGCTTGCAACAATACAGGAGCATCCGCGGTGACTAAAATTTTGCTATTAACAAAATCAACTCTAAAATGAAGCTTGGAATCAAATAGTTGTCAAAACAAAATTCCATTCCAAGATTCCTGGAAGGCAGTGAGTATCACGACTCAGACAAACAAACCTCAGAACGTCACACACGAAGTTGATTGGAGACTTCAGCTGTCAGTGTTTCTATTTTCCAAGTATTGATTTTTCTCCAAATCTGTAATATTTACATTTGTGCCTTAGCAGTGAAAGATGCTGTATCCAAAAGGTTAGGCATAGATCAAAGGCCACGGGGATAATGAAGGTTTTATTTTAAGAGCCTGGATTATGCCTTTTAACATTGTCGATGTTATCAAAAGCCTGAATTTGTGTAACTCTATGAATAAAATACTATCTTTGTTCAGCATGATTCTGTCCACACCATGGGAAAAACTACTCCAAACAACCTAGTATATTTTGGCCTAGAATATGGTCTAAACTTTTAAATATAAATGCTGTGTTATATCACTAAACAAACCACATGCCTTCAACTATGTTACATACAGTATTTATGGGCATCCAAAAGAGAATCCGTCCTGTCTTCAGAAAGTTTACAGTTCATAGTAAAATTGTGAATATAAAGCAGCACAAATAACAAAGTGCATAAAGAAAAAAGGAAAAGTCCCCTCTTTCTGCTTTTCTCAAACTTTCCTGCACATGTCAGTCTTTGGGGGAGCTTGTTAAAATGTAGCTTGTAACTGAGGATTTATCTGTACCCTATAGGTATGTACACGTAAAAATGTAAAAGAAAATTTAAAGAAAGACTTAGAGGAATTTCAGAGGGTGATGAGATCACAGCCACCTGGAGTGGAATAACTCAGGAAGGTGGCATTTGGGCTGCACTGAGAAGGAGGAGGGAGTGGGGGCTGATGAAGATGGGATGGAGTAGCCCTTATTCCAGGCAGAGAGAGACGCTTGAGTGAAGGTGCCTACTGGGACAGCAAGAGCAGTGAGTGACAGGAAGAGTCATAGAGCACAGAGTCCTGGAATCAGATCATTTTCTGGCTGTGGGACCTGTGACAAGTCACTGAACCTCCTAAAGACTCAGTCCTCTCACCTGTGAAATGGGGCTAAGAATAGTATTTATTTCATAGAGTTCTCACGAGGATTACAACTAAATTCAGCCTGGAAGGCCCTTTGCTCTGTGCCAAGTTAATACTTAATATATATGACTTTTATTCATTCTGCTGCTTTTCAGTTTGATTAATAACATAAATGAGAAAAAAGGCAAATAAGACCCCCCAAAAAGCAGGTCAAATCTAGTTCATCAAAGATCCTTAGTTACAAGGTTTAACTTTATTCAGTAAGGAGTAAGAATGGAGGTAGTCATAAATGTGAAATAAAACATCAAAGCATAGCATCAGTACATCTTAAAAACTACTCCTATCCCAAACTTCTATCCCCTTGGCTCTCCAAGAAGATGGAACAGTCCAGTTCCTTGTCAGTGGTCAGTCTGTTGATTCTAAATGAATTTAAATAGCTCTGAGGCTCTGCTCTCATATCTCATTCTGTCCTTTCCCCTCTGATCTTTTTTTCCTTTCATTCCCTGAAAACTTAAAACAACATTTACACCAGTTGGCACAATCAAAGTCAGAAGAGAAAATAATTCAGCCACTACCCTTGGCCCTGCTCAAATTCTTCCTTGGATCATTTTACAATGTGAGAACCAGTTCAGTGAATGCATTATTTTGATATTCTGCTGTTTTTCTCTGTGTCTCATTGGCAACTTTTCTGTAATCATTTTCCTTACCCTGTTTTATGAACTAATAATTGTGACTATTATAGTCTAGTTCTTGTAATGATGGAAGTCATAATCTCTTACTTAAAATAAAAACACATAATGGTCGTGCATTATATCAGCATGCGTCAGCCATCTGGCTAGGAACAATATACAGCCTCAAAGAGCACATGTATTTAGGATAATTTCTATAGAAACCATTCTATGTTTAAATAAAAAGTGATGGCACCTGGTCAAAAAACAAGCCTTAGTCTTGGATGACAAAGCAGCATATAAATTACTTGGCCAGGAAGGAGAGCAGAGTCTATCCTGCAATTATAACCACTTTTCCTATAGACAAGAAGAGTCACAGAGAGCCTACCCAAGACCCTTAAGCAATTTATAAACACAAAATTTTAATGATCTCTCTCCCACTACGTAACATAAGGTATTCCACTAAATCTTCAAAAAAATAAAAATAAAATTTGTCCAAGTTTGCCACAGATGGCTATAATCCAAATCTCTCTTTATAACCCTGCACTACTGATGGCTGAAGCAGATACCTTTGCCCTTATTACTAAACAGATTGGTATTATAATGCCTTTGAGCCAAAAGATTCTTAAGACTGTACTTTTAAAATAAATAATGCAAAGCAAATAGTTTTTCTTCCTGACATGGGAAAAAAGATTTGAGGGAAAAAAGCATAGTCCACAAAAGTTGACTAAGAAATATGTAAGTGATTAAACACATCCCATTGCTAAGGATATTCAACCACTGCTTTAATGCCTTGAGCTTGATAACAGAAAGTTCTAGAAGTCTTATTTATTTACCTTAATAAGCATCTGTTGCATTCCAGGCATGATTTTAAGCTCTAAGGGCATAGAGATACAGGCCTGGAACCTGTTCTTGACATGGCTTAGGTGCTTATAAAGAAAACACCTTCACAAATGAAGCCAACAGCGAATGAAGTTACCTGAGAGTGAATAGGCAGAACATAGGCTGCACGAGGAGTGGGTCTCAGGTTATTCCCCCAGGAGATGTCACATCTTTTTTTTTTTTTTCAGATTGATAAAAGGGTACAAATGTTTAGGTTACATTATTTTCATTTATAAGGTAAAGCTCAAGTTGTAGGTGAGCCCTTCACCCAGAGGGTATGCTTTTACATCTTAGGTGAGATTTTACATCTTAGCCACTGCATTCCCAGGTCCTGTTTCTGGGGACCAACATGGAGACACTTATTCTGGTTCAGCCACAGATGGTGATTTTCCTCTGAAGATGGGAATAACCAGGAGTTGGGATCCCAAATTGAAGTTGAGAGTTGGGATGATTCTAAGGATCCCAATCAGGACTAACTCACTTCACAGACTCAGAATGGGGTGTATGGTATGTAAAATGAATCGTGATCTCTCGCCAAATGTACATGAGATCCAATCGTAGCCTAACCCTCCTCTGGATAGGCCATTTGGATTGAGTTCATCTGTATTGCTTCTCCTTCTGTTATTACTGCTCACAGATTATCTCTTCTACAAAATAGATCCTCCCAGTTTAAAAAGATATTAATAGTCCTTCTTAATTAAAGTAAACCAGAAGCTTCAAAGTATTGAAGAAAATCTAACACCTAAAAGAGACTGTTTGACCTAATTAGATATTCTGAAGAAATGAATAGCGCTACACATGGTAGAATTTGAAAGGGGAGCAAAGATGATGATAAGAAACATTTATCCCTCAGAAATCAGAGCATGTGGCTCACTCTGTCTCTGCTGAATCACTTCCTCAGACTGGTTTTGGGGACACAATTGCCCCCTGGTCCTCTTCCTCTCCCCTAGACATTCCTTCTCTGCTTTGTGCCATCTGACCCTTCAGCTCTGAAGTAGAACAAAAGTCACCCCTTGGGTGATAACATCCAGTTCCTTAGCTTTTAACTGTTTTTGTGAGCCAGTGAGCTTCTAATTTCTTTCCCCAGCCTGGATAGCGTCCCTGGATGGCTTCACTCATACAACTAATATCTTCGTTTGGATATCTCATAGATATCTGAAAGCCAATAGGTACATTTGAAACAGAATTAATTTCAATTTACATGAAATTATTCACCATCCCACCTCTAAAGTTTCCCCCACCTCTGCATACAGTTTCCTACCTATTTCTAGTTGCTTAGGGTGAAAATCATGGGTTGATACTGATTTCTCATAGTCTCCCATCAATATATGAATGAATCCCGTTGGTTCTCTCTTCAAAACAAATTCAGAAAATGAATATATTTCACTACTTTGACTTCTAACATCCTAGTAGCAGAATCTATCATCTGCTCCTTTCTGAATTATTGCCTTCTCATTATTCTCCCTGCTCCCACTTTGCCTCTGGAGTAGATGAGCTGATAAACCATCTGTACCCCCATCAGTCTGAGGACTCACATCCCAGCTGCTCAGAGTGCTTTAACTGTGCTCAGCTATCAGTCCTCTCCAGGAGCTCCTTTCAGCTGAATAAAGCCCTTTGTCAGAAGTTGCTCCTCCTTCTCAGGGGTCTCCGATGGTGAGTCAATGCATCTGCATAAAGGCCTGGCACCCTCACTCCAATTCGAGACAACTCTCAAGAGCAACCCGTTTTCAGACCTCCTCATGAAGTTGGTTAGACTTTGAAAACACACTGCAGCCCAATTTCTACAGTCATGGCTCCCGAGAGCACTTCCTAATAAACTTTCTGCCTGCTCATCTCCATCTCAGAGTCTACTTGCTAGGAACACAATCTTTAACATCTCTCACTCAATAACGAGACTTAGCCTTTTAAAACATAAATAAGAGCATGTCACTGCTCTGTGCCAAACCTCCAATGGCTTCCCTTGTCACCCAGAGCATAAGTCTTTATAATGCCCTGTAGCCAGGATGATCTGGTCCCTACCACTCTCCCACTTGCTCCCTCAGTTCCAACCATGATGACCTTCATACATTCCCAGAACATGCTAATCCACTCCTTGGAATGTTTTCCCAAGTTTGTTATTATTCCTCAATTTCTTCATGTTGCTTCTCAAACGTCACAGTGACAGTAAAATATCCCTTTTCTTATCCCATGTAATTTTTCTCCAGAACTCTTACCAAACTCTGACACTTTTCTATAATCTGATTTCCTTCCCTGGATATCGAAGTCCATGAGGGCACGGGTTTTGTTCTGATCAGTGCTATTTTTGTAGCATCTGGAATAGTTTGTGGCATGTGTAGACACTCAACAAATAGTCACCCAGTGAACTTCCTGACTGATAGTGAGTCCTTTACTTACGAATAGTCCTTACTTTTTTTTTTATGAAGACTGTCATAATTTGGGTAAACTTTGAATTGATTATCCAAAAGAAAAAAAATCAACCTAATCTCAAGTTTGTTCATTTCACTGGGACAAATATCACAGGTTCACAGGCCCGTACCAAGGAGACGAAGGTATAGAGGATAAAAAAAGAACAGCAGGATGGGAGTAGCTGCACTCCGCTCTCACCCTGTGCCTGCTCCATGCAGATGCACGCAGGAAGAGAACGTAGCACTCTCAACAGCGTGGAATGTCTAACCATCTCGGCCAAAAGACAGGGTAAACTCGAGTCTCAGATTTTCCACCAAACAGCAGTGAAGTCTTAGGCAAGTCATTTAATGTCTCAGGGGTGACTTTTTATAAAATGAGGTTCTAGATCAGTGCAATCTTTAGGAGACCATTCTTACAAGACAAATGCTAAGAAAGGCCTTCTGCAATCAAACAAATAATCAGTACACTCTATATTCTACATCTGGAGGAGTCGCTCAGCTAAGAGCCCTTACAGGCTTTATTTAGCCCACAGTTTCCCAAATGCATTTGGCCACAGACCCTGTGCCTCCAGAATGTGCACTCTCGTCCTACTCACAGTGTGAACTGTTGAACTGGACAGTCCACAGAGCCTTCTTTCTAGTGTGATATTTGATGAATGCTCGAAAAGAAGATAGTTTGACAAAAAAAGAAAAAGAGAGAGCGAGCTTCCACAAAGTTTCTAAATGAAATGCTACTCATGGCCGGGGTTGGAAAGAGAGCACAGTGGAGATGGAGATCAGTAGATGTTTTCTGAATAGCGAGAACGGAAGGAAGGAGGTATGTATTTCAGGTCTACCAGCTATAAATCCAGTTGTGCCAACAGCAATTCACAAACCGCATATTTAGTGGAATATGAATTGAATAAACAAGTGATAAATTAACTGGAAGACCTTGAAATAGATCCAAAAAGGTACTAATAAGGTATGTGTCAACAAGTTGGGAGTAAAGCACATTATTGAACACAAACAACTAGGGATTCCATAGTGAATCATTGATATGTGTGTGTGTGTGCATACATGTATATACATCATAAGGAAAGCTTAAATTCTGACATGATATACTGCATAAAGACTGATGTTCTATTTAAAATAAAAGAAAGGACACTGTACCCCATGACTGCATTAATGTACACAGCTATGGCTTAATTTTAAAAAAAAGTAAAATAAAAGAAAGGAAAGCAACAGAATCCTATTTTATGTTCCTCATATATTTACATACCAAAAAAAAAAGCCTTCAAGAAGCTTTTATCACAGTCCACAGAAAGTTTTATCTGTATTACCCAGTTTTGACCAGAATAAAACCTGTGTTCAGAACCTATTATTAAAATGGCTAAAACATTAAAGGGTTTAATTGATTACTTTAGGAAGCTCTAAGCTTTTTCCATTCAGGCTCTGCTCATCAGGGCGAGCCCCAAACCTCCCCAGCCCACAGGGGATCATGTCACAGACAAGAACAAAGATAACCAATGTTTTGTTATTAGAGTCACATCTTGACTTTCAGAAGCAACTGCATTGTAAATTAGCTTCCACACACTTGGGCAACCAGAAGAATAGGCTAAAGGTAAGTATAGAAACACGTACACCAAGAAAAGAACAACTTCTTACTAAGCGTATTTTATATTTGACCTTAATCCATCATTTCTTTTCATTCGTACTTTATAGAAATGCATGGCTCAACAGAATTAATGAAGGCCAAAGGTCGGAAAGCCAGTGTTTGCCATTGTGTCTTAGACTCCCTAATCGTGATTGGAATAATAAACAGAGAGCAAGAGAAGAGCCAACAAATGGGGTCCGCAGTACAGTGGAGGGAATGTGGGTTTCCAATCAGAGAGCACTGGGGTGGCGCCCACCACCCTTTGCGCTTGTTAGCTGAGGAAGACGTTTTAATCCCTCTGAGCTTCAATCATTTACAATGATAGAATTTATCATACAAACTGGAATACTCAGGGGACTGAAAAGAGAGACATTAATAATTGCCTTGGGAGAGTAAGCATGACAGAGATCCACTCTGAGCAACCCAAGTCATAGCAGCCTTCCTGTTGTAACATTCCAGAATTGTGTTAAGATGTCATAATATGCCACATAGAAAGTGTGGCCCACTCGTGTGTTCACTAACCGTTATTTCCCCCTTCTCGTACATGGAAATTGAATATTTAAAAACTGGAGTACAAGGAGGGCCCAAGTGCTGCTCCCTCTGTCTGGAATGCTCTCCTGTAACCCTCTCCTTACTTCATTCCTCTCCCCTCGGCTGAACTCTAAGAAATTCAGACTCCATGAGCAAATTTCTTACACACACACATCATAAAATTACTACCTAAAAGGCTTCCCGGACTATAAACCTCCTGCATACATTCTCTTAGCATCTTGGACTAAGGCAGTATTTGCTGCCTTAAAATTCTATGATTCTACAGTGAATTCTGTAGTATCTGGTTCCACAATTGGAATATAAGTACCAGGATGAGGGGAAATTTTTGTTTTGCTTCCTGCTGTACCCCCAGCACCTAGTAGAGTACCTGCCAAATAATAGGTCAATATATGTTTATTAAATAAAAGAATGGTGGCATGAATAAAAGAAAGATTCACAAAGAACAGAAGGGATTTCTGATTCAAGGATATCAGAACCAGGGTCTGCAGAAAATGAAAGTGATTGAATCAGTATACAGCACATATGAGAGTAGCACTCGTGCTGAATGCCAACGCTTTGCATGTTTTAGGAATGTATGAAAGAAACCAGCATCAGAACGGTATGAGGGGCCCGAGTACATGAAGAAAAATGGGAAAAACTTCTCTGGTTTAGATCATTCTTCCCCCTCTTGGCAGACCCTGGCTACCTCAAATACTTAACCCACTCATCCCAAGAACAGACTTTATCCTGCATACTACACATATCAATACCATTTTTGTGTAAAATAGTTTTACATGATGCTGCTTTCCTTAATATATCATCTTTTGTATATCTCACAAGGCAGCGAGAGAGTTATATCCATTAGGCAAGTAGGAAAAACCAGACTCGGGGAGATTAAATAACTTGCTCAACCAGCACATGACGCACTTGGATTTGAACTCAGGGGTAGGTTATAGTCCACGTTCGTGCTGCTTCCTACTTGCTCCCTGCCTCTGCCAGCCTTAGATATTGACAGAAAAGTGATAATAAAGGTGGTAGTACAATGCGGCGGCCAGCAACGATTTTGTTTTCAACACAGTTCCTACTGGGAGAATTAATTTCTGATGAACACTTTTCCCACCCCTCTGGTCCTCGTTCTCAAAATCTGTCCATATACTTTGATTTTTCTACCTTTCATCGCTGCTATTCTCTCTCTGTCTTGGGGCTATTTCTAACTATCAAAGCCATGCATGGCTATTTTGGAACATGACTTTACCATGGAAATGAGAAATCACCAAAGAATACAATCCTAACACCACCGGAATTAGTGCTAAAGCAACGTGTACCCAGCTTTCAATCTGAATAGTACAACATGCATGTAAGAAAATATTGTTGAATGACCACATAGGGTTACGGTGAATTGTTAGTAAACAATATTTATCTTCAAAACTGTCTGAGGTAATGTGTGAGTTCTGAGTTGATGTTTCATACCATCCATTTATTAATTCTACTAATAGAAACAATGGAATCTGGAGTCAGAATCAGATTTAATTCATAAATGTTCTTGTTATTAACCAATGGTGCTATATAAGTTACTTATAGTCTATGAGTTTTGGTTTCTTTATTTGAAGAAACTAAATGAAACCATTAAATTGATATAATAAAGCATTTGAACTTAATAGACGATGTGAAAATTAAATGAGATGACACAGAAGACCCCGATGTATGGTCCGGCACATGGTAGACAACCAGTAGGCCCCCATTTCTCTCTTTCTCTTTAGGATAGACTAAATGTATGAGGTCAATCAAAAATCTCTAGTTGATACGAGTACCCTAATATTGACATGCTGACTTACAGTATCCCCCCTTTTCTCTCACTAATGATTTCATTCCAAAATGAAACAGAAAGTCAGATTTTAAGAACACTGGCTCTTGTCTGCCAAAAACCTAAAAGATTTTTATGAATCCTCTGACTCTCACCCACGATAGCTAAAACTATGACTGATGAGGAGTTACGCAGTCATCAATGTCAAGTTAATAGATCTAACATTTGTTCCAGAGCCTCTGGAATCCATCACTATTTAGGCAGAAGGGTTGTTTTGAATGAAAATACATATGTCTCTCTAAAAGATTAATTGAGTGGGTGAGATTTGGAGGTGAATCAAATTACACAGGGATGGTCTTTTGTTTTGATTTTATGTTTGACACTTAGTAATTTTCATGTAGGAACAAACAAGCCCGTTGATAGCTATGGTTTGTCAATGTGCTCCCACAGTTTGGGAGGTGCCTTGGGGACCAACACCGTGTAATCGTCCATAAAGACAGGAGTTAATGATGCCTCTTTGGATCCCACTGCATCCCTGGTGTTTCACTGTTAATAGACGCGCAATACATATTTGTTGAATGAATATGAATGAATAGTGAATGGAACGCCCACCCTAGAGAAAATGAGAGGTAAGTGGTGCTGTAGTTCAAGTATAGAGGAACAGAAGATAAAGGAGAAAGTATGTTTCCCCGGGACTCACCCTGTTGGTGGTAAATCAGTAGCTGCAATGATAATATCACCCTCCCCTGAGACTTCCCTGACCAACCACATGAGATGATAGAAAACTTCCCAGGTCAGAAATGGATATAATTTCAGAGATTAATTAAGAAACAATGGGGGAAAAATGAAGAAAATGATTTCTACCTTTCTTCTTACAGTGGGGAATAAGGCAATAACGCAGCATGTAAAAGGGAAAGTTTCGAGTTAACAAAATAGCACATTATTTAAAGGTATTTTGGACATCATGAAGGAGCAACCATCTTACCTGAAAAAAAAAGCACCTTTGTGTACTTATCCAATTTGCTCACACATAAAAATAAAGACACTACCAAAAATTTGTAACAAAGAATGGCTTCATTTCTATAAAGAAACTTGATTATCTAACACTTAAGGATTTTTTGAGAATTAAATAAAATTATACATGGGGTGTTTCCAACATCTAAACTGTAGTAAGCTTTTAAAATTGATTAGTTACTGTTAGCAGAGCTGTATATCATTATCCTGAGTTTCCCCTGATAAGTAGCAATCTAACATAAAGTATATCTATAAAATCAATACATACTAGGGACATAAGCATCATTTTGAAATGTCATCAAAATATTGTTACTGAATACACTCCAAAGTACTTTTCTTTAAAATCAATATTTTCACATCCTTTTTTTCCTGGTCAACTTACGTTATTTTTTCCTTGCCTTTATTATCACGCCTTTACATCTCTGTATATCATGAAACTGTTCTCACTTCTGATTTTGTTAATTGATAAGCCCACAGGAAAGCAAACCTATTCCTTTCAAATCTGCCTGTCCTGATTACCACCGAATTCTAAACACAGCCACTCCTCAAGAAGGCTTTCTTTTTGAACCTCACCGTAAGATTTACTCAGAAAATCTATTTGCAGTGTTCCTGGTGGAAATATTTTAAGAATCATTTCCCAGCCTTTTGAAAGCCCATATTGGCATTAATAAATCTGGTTACCTGGAAAGGGTTAAGAATGCCCAGCCATCGGGAAATCCGTAAGCCTTCGATCCCAGTAGGCTGCCCATACTGTATGGTGCACAGATATATATACATATTTTCTAAATCAACATGTGACTGTGTAGGAGATGAGTGAGCCTCCAAACTATGTGAAAATAACTCCTCGAGATCTAATGACATTCAATTGAGCAGACTGTAGGCATGAAGGAATTTGAGAGACACAAAAAAATCATTGTTCCAGTGCAGAGCCACGAAAATGTTTTGCCATAAAGATAAAATCCCCTTTCTTTGCAGAGACATTTACTAAGGTTTATCACGTATCGTTTCAATTCTCCCAATACATTTCTTAGTAAAAAGGCAACATATTTTCCTTCAGGATTTCAGATTTTGCTGAAGAAATTTTAAGAAAAATAATAATTGTATGTCCTTTTAAAAAAATTTCACGGGAAAAAATAAAACAACCTAGTCCTTTTTCACAATACGGTGTTTGTTTCGTTTTAGGGAAAGAAGATAATCAGTGGGTACGATCAACATTTCCCATGAAAATGTCTACCTGAAATTTTATTTTAGAAAAAAATCTGTGGACTTTTGGCAATTCATTGCTTCTTAGAGCAACCTTTGGCTCTTTTTAGATGCCTTTTTAACAACCGTTTTAAGATGTCTAAGCATGAGCTCAGCAGTCAGACTGCTTGGACAACAATGCCAGCTCTGTCCAAGGGTGACCTTGGATGGCTTACCTTCTCCCAGCCTCAATTTTCTCATCTGTAAAATAGGGGCAATAAGAGTAGCTCCTTTGTAGGGCTGTGGTTTTATGTGCTGGTGCAGATGAACCTTGGAACAGCTCCTGGCACGTCCTTAGTATTCAACACGTATTAACTCTTAATCACATCTATTTTTAGAAATAGAATTACCATGCGAGTTTTGAACAGTTCATCCACTATTTCTGACATCCCTCCATCCATTCTCACATCCCACTTTCAACACTCATTAAAGATAATCAGTGCATGACCTCTTGCTACTCAAATAATTTACTTTGTTCCCCTAAACGTCTTCATTACAGACATGGTTGGCCCCTTCTTTCCCCTGGGTCCTCTTTGATACTGCACTGCCCCGTTCTTCTCCAGGGCTTCCTTGGCTCCTCCTCCTCCTCCTCAAAGAAAAAGAGCCCCAAGACACACAGCAGCTGGTGTCCTCCTCCTTTCATGGGCTGTGTCCTCTCCTCCCTGACCCTGTCCTCTCTTGACCCCCACTCTCCCAGTCCCAGGACTCATGAGAGCTGCCTGCCGGCCAGAGCACCTCCAACTCCCCCCTCTCCCCAGCCCCAGCTGCTGCCCACTGCTTCTAGTTCAAGCACCACAGTGCACAGAGTTGAACTGGGGTTCAACACACATGAGTTTAAGGCAGGACCCTCTGCTGTGTGGCCTTGATCAATTTTTTTTTTCATTTTGGAAAATCTCTACTTCCCCCTATAACATAGACCACATATAAAGCTTTCCTCCTGGGCTCCACTAGATAATATGACCACGTAAAGCATTGGACATAGTGCTTGGCACCTAGAAAACACTCAATGTATATTAGATGATTGTTAATATTAATCTCCAGTCAGATGTGTCCAAAATCTTTGGACATTCCACACACATTTAGAAAGTAACTCTTCTTTCCTGTAATTTCTAGAAATATTTTTGCTGCCACCATCATTTTGAAAACACCAGTATTTAGCTTTTTATTATTTTGTCTCACTTGTTTCTATTATCAAAAAAAAATGGTAATCCATTTCAATTATAATAAAAACAGTAAGAATTTCATGGTATGGTGTCGCCTAGTTTGAAAGTCATTCTTCAGACACCTTTACCACCAGGGATGACCATGTAACCAGGCTGTGACCACTAAAATGTAATTGGAAGGAAAGCTCCTTAAAATGATGCGGTGTGACCCTCTTCACCCCACCCTTTATCCTGCTGCCTGGAATTTGGATGTGATCTCTGCATGTCTGGCAGCCATTATTAGATCTTGATGGTAAGGGCATCACTGTAGATGTGACAGAATGATAAATCATTTGACAGGAAGAGACCCCAAACAAGATCAGGAAAGACAACATCTGAACTTTTTTTTTTTTAAGTGAGAGAAGAGTAAACATCTGTCTTGGCATTGTCTCTCTTGGACACAGCTGGATCTAATCTTAAGTGAATTAACAACAATGCGGTCTCTAACTCTTCCTGAACACACAGCCTTCTTTCCAGCCCGGCCAGCCTCCTCCCAGGCGCATTCCTTGCTCTGGTTCCGTGTGTTTCACTTGCCTGTCCTCTCCTCTCACCCTCCAGTATCTTGGGTCTGCTCGCCCACGAGGTGCAGATCTACAAAGAACCATCTCGGATTTTCACAGTGTTCAATTCTCTCCCTCTCGTCTGAACACTTGATAGCATCTATGTTCTGTTTCACGTCATCATTCATCCACACAGGAGTGTCTGATCTCTTGATTTATTTGTAAAATCACGATAAACTGGTGTTGCAGGTGGGGCTGGCTGGAAACAGATCCAGAGAATCAGTTCAAGGCACCAGATATTTCTGGGAAATCAGCCTTAAGTAAGAGGAAGAGGCAGGATGGGGAAGAGGAAGAGGTTGAAATGTGACACAGACCCAACAGAGCCTAAGCTCACTGGGTAAGAATCCTGAGAGGTCCCCAAAACCTGCCCATGAAGCATTCTATACCCAGCCAAAGTGCTCAGGGCTTTGTCTGCTATGGGCTGCCCTGGGAGATGGGACCTCAGTGAAACTTCCTCTGCAGATGAGGCAGACCAGGAGGAGGTGACATCTGGGGACATTCTGTCAACCACACTTCCCATGGTTTGCAGCAAGACTATTCTCAAAAAGAGAGCTGAGCACCACATCTCTGCATTTACTACTCTCTGTCTGCATTTCACACTTCCCTTTCCAAAATTCCAATTTTAATACTAAACCTACAGTAGGTGTTTGATAAATATTTACCGAACCCTTTGTTTCAATTTATTCTATGCCCAGTGGAAGAAATATAATCTGCACAAAGTTCAGGAGGTAAATTTCCTTATGCCCTCAAAAAAGATATTAAAAAGTTCCTTCATAAGGGAAAATCTTTTTGAAACATTTCCCTGCTGCTTCCTGGAATCAGTAGGCGCTTTGCACAAGATTTAAGTTCTTTATGAATTAAGTTACTGCACGTAACACCCACCGCCATGCTAGATGTTGCTAGGGCCTCCAGACACACTCCATCTGAAGTGCCAGGAAGTGGCGAGAGCCGCCCATGTGACTTGCTTCTTAGGAAAAATGGTGCTCTTGGAATCCGCTAAGGAAGAAAGCTCACTATTCAGCTCGAGGTCAGGAAAGCAAATTTGCTATGAGAAAAATTCACTGAGGCTTCCACTGTTGTTTCCATTCTCTTCTCCACTCTCTCACTCTAAGGTCTCTTAGGGGTCTTTCTCTCTCCCTGTTGTTGAAAATGACATGAGTAAGCAGGTGATTTTCCTGTTCACTACACCCTTCTTTCCTATACCAATCACAGTCCCTTTGTTCACATCCCCTTGTGATATAGTCACAGCAGGGGCTGTGGAATAGGATTACGGAGGAGAAGGAAACCCAGAATTGAAAGAGGCTCTGACTGTGGTCATTGCTAAATAAAAACAGTAACCTGAGGAAAGCCCCAGAGATAAATAAAAATAATTATTATTATTGATGTCATTATGATTCTTTAAGAGATAATGAAAGTCAGTCTGCGGATTAGATATGACCCACCTTCTTCTCACTTTGTCTTTATGAGCCATGGGAGAAAAATCTGTCTTCCTCATGATGTATCTGACCAATATTTTTATTTTAGCTTGGAGATAAGCAACACTGGGCGATCACAAGGTGAGTTCACTTTGTACAACTGCCTCCTGCAAATCTTTCTATATCTCTGTCTACTCGCTGCTTCCAAAAATATATCTTTATGATAATTTAGCCACTTTAAGAATCACTCCCATCTGTTCTCTGCTGCAAACACAGCTACTTCAAGAGAGGGGTGTCTTTGCTGGTGGGCTACGGAGGGTGGTGGTGACAGGGCTGCCACACAGTGTGCAAGAGAAGCCACCCCATTGTAGTTTCCATTTATTATTCACCACTTGAGTGTTTTCAAAATGTTTGTGTTTAGATCTTGTTTTCTTCATCTCCTAGAGCCAGAAAGCCTTGCCGCAAAGTCAAACTTCAAAAGTGACAAACTGCTCTGATCATAGAAGGGCGGTTTCGTTGCTAGGGAAACCACTTTAAAAGGAGAAACAAATCTTATTTGTGAATTTATTAGCAGAGAGAAGAAATAGATACTAAGTTTATGAGTGAGTCCAACTTACTTTGAGCCACATTTGGGGTCCATGGTGACAAGAATGAGAATTATACTTTTTCAGGCCATAAACATAGCAAAAATATTTAATATACAGGAAACCTTTTTATGGTAGCCAAGCTATTACAAATACAAAACAAGAAATTCTTTCTTCTTTTTGCTTTGTAAATCAAAAAAAAAAAAAAAAATCCAGAGAGGAGGCAAGTATTTATTTTTTCCAGGACATTTGTGGAATCTGGGGAAACACCCAGGACTCAGCACCACATTCCATACAAGGCTCCTGACAGGCACTGCTGATGCAATCGTAGGGAGAAACTGAAGTCCCTGTGAATACTCCACAAACATTTTCAAGGGAGATGTCCAAAATGTAAAAAATAATTGTGAAGAGATCAGAGGCCACTCTATACAGAAATTGAAAAGGAGGAGGCCTGTAAAAGGAGGACTTTTCTCTCCAAATACCTCCCTAGACCTGCTGATTAAGCCTAAAACATCTAGAGAGTTATTCTTTTTCTTTCTTTCTTTTTTTTTTTTTTTATTGAATGGTAACTATGTACATTAATGCACTTCTGGGGTACAGTGTGGGGTTTTCACATGCAATCTGAAATACTTCCATCAAACTGCTCAACACAGCCTTCATGTCATTTTCTCAGTTATTGCTTTAAAACGTTCACATTCTACTTTTAGAAAGATTCACCTAGAGTCATTCTTTTTTCATACAGCAAGTTTCAGATCATTTCCCAAGAACAAATTTTGAGCCACAGAAAATGAAAAATTATGAGTATTAGATATCTGTGCAATATCAGGAGTGATTTCTATAATAGGATAAAAGAATTTGAAGCTGGTAACCAAAGAAAATATTTCTCATTTTTTCCTTTATTTTTGATGAATTGATAAATTCAAAGGCCTTGTCTTCAAGCTCTGAAATTGTTTCTTCTGCTTGGTACAGTCTGTTCTTAAAATTTTTCACCGTATTTTGAAAATTCCTTAAATGACTCCTTCATGTCCAGATGTTCTATTATTTTTTTAAGTATCTATCTCTTTAGTGAATTTTTTATTTATGTTCTATTTTTTTTTTTTGGTTACTTTGTGCTGTTTTCAACTGCCTCATTGATCCACTGAGCTTATTTATAAACTATATTTTGAATTCCATACCTGACATTTCAAAAATTTCTTTTTGGTTGAAGTACATTGTTGAAGAGCTATTGACAATCTTTGAGGGTATCGAGCATTCTGCTTTTTCCAGGTTCTTATGCAGGTGCTTTAGTATCAGGAGCCTCTTCCCTCAGCTCAGAACAGATATCTCTGTGGTTCACCTGCTCCCCTCTACCAAGAAGTCTGAGGCCCAATGTAGTCAATATGGAGAGGATGAGGTAAACTGTTTTTTAGCTTATAGGTAGGTACCCAATGTGGTGTGGCTGGCAATTTGGGTTGGTTGGATCTCAGACCCTGGAAGAGTGCTTAGTTGGCCAGCAGTGGTAAATTAGGTTAGATAATCCCCAGTTGCCAGGGCCCTGAGTAGGAAGGGGACCAGACTGAGATCAACCAGGAAAATTTGCTCTTTAGGCTACTCAGGTTAAGTTCCTGGCTATAAAAGTGAAGGAATCAAGAGAAATGAAGAAATATGGATTTTGTACAATGCCAAAGCACAAGAATCATAGGTATCCTCAAGGGAAAAGAAAAAAAGAAGCAAAAAGCATTTTAAAAAACCTATTTGAGGGAATAATGAAGGGAAATTCCCTGGTCTTGGACATCCATATGTCCAGGTAGTGTAACAAATTGGTCAACATGAAGAGGAGTCAACATAAGGAATTAGGCCTACTGTGCTAATATGTACATGTGGTGTATATCTGGTATATGAAAATTAGGTAAACTTAAGGAGGTGGTCAATATAGAAAGTGGTCAGCTACAGAGGTTATGCTGTATTGCATAGAATATCACCAAGACATATAGTCATCAGTCTGGACAAAGTCAAAGTGAAGAAAAAAATCCCACAAGCTGAAAGGTGAAACCATCTAGTAATTTATAAAGGAAGACCCACCAGACTAACAGCAGACTTCTCAGCAGAAACCTTACAAGCCAGAAGAGAAGTGAGTCCCATCTTCAGTATTCTTAAACAAAATAACTGTCAGCCAACAATTTTGTATCGTACAAAAGTTTCATAGTTAAAAAGAAGTAAAATCATTCCCATACAAACAAATATTAAGAGAATTTGTTACCACTAGACATGCTTGCTCTATAGGAGATGCTCAAAAGTGCCTAACCAGTGAACAGTCTGAATTCAACAGGGTAAAAACACTTGAAAGTAAAAATTCACAGGTCTTAAAACTTATAAAACTCTTACTACAACAACTCTTATAATCTTACAACTCCCTATAACACAAGGGAAAAGACAAAACAACTAGGTAACAATTAACAGAATGACTGGGAAAGTATCTTTCAATATTAACATTGAAGAAAATGATCTAAATAACTCACCTGAAAGATGTAGATTAAGACAATGGATTAAAAAAATGCACAACCCAAATATCTGTTGTCTCTAAAAAATCCATTGAAATCACAAGGAGTTTCATAGAGTCAAGGTAAAAAAAAAAGGGGGGGAGAGAATATTGCATGCAAATGGAAATCAAAAGAGAGGAAGAGCAGCTACTCTTATGTCATATAAAACAGATTGTAAATCAACAACAGTACAAAAATGACTAAAATGGTCATTATATGATAAAGGGATCAATGCAGCAAGAAGAGGTAACCATCCTAAGTATATATGTACCTAACACTGGAGTTCTTAGATTCTTAACACAAGTATGACTAGACCAAAAAAGTGAAATAAACAGCAACATAATAACAGTAGGGAATTTCTACACATATTGTTAGAACTAGACAGATCATTCATTAAGGGAGAAATCAACCAGAAAACATGAGACTTAAATGGGACTCTAGAAAAAATGGACCTACCAGAAAGTGACAGAACATTCTTCCCCAAAACTATAGAATATACATTCCTCTCATTAGTTCATAGAACATTTTGCAATACAGAGTTTATATTAAGCCACAAAGCAAGTTCAGCACATCTTTTTTTGGGGGGGGGGGAAGAATCTCACTTTGTCACCTTCAGTAGAGTGGTATGAAGTCATAGCTCACAGCAACCTCAAACTTTTGGGCTCAAGCAATCCTCTTACCTCTGCCTCCTGAGTAGTGCCTGCCACAATGGCCAGCTTTTTTTTTTTTTTTTTTTTTAGAGACAGGGTCTCACTCTTGCTCAGCTGGTCTCAAACACATTAGCTCAAGCAATCCACTCACCTCAGCCTCCCAGAGTACTAGGATTATAGCCATAATCCACCACACCTGGCAGTCTCAGCACATTTTTAAAAACTGAAATTAGACCATGAATCTTCCCAGACTACAGTGGAATAAAGCTAGAAATCAAGTCCAAGAAGAATTCTCGAAACTATACAAATATGTAGAAATTAAATAGTCTGCCTTTGAATGATCTTTGGATCAATGAAAAACCAAAATAGCAATCGAACAAATTTTTTAATGAAATGACAATGGGAATGCAAGCTACCAAAATCTCTGTGATAGCAAAAGCAACTAAAATGCATGTTCATTGAACTAATTGCCTACATTAAAAAGACAGAAAGATTATAAAGTTATAAAGTAACATCCTAATGGTATACGTCAGAGAATAAAAAAAAAAGAATAAACTTAACCCAAAGGCAGCAGAAAACAAGAAATAACAAAGATCAGAGCAGAACTAAATGAAAAAGAAACCACATACATAATACAAAGGACCAATGAAACAAAAAGTATGTTTTTGAAAAGATAAACTAAATTGAGAGATCACTAGTAAAATTAACCAAAAAAGGATGAGAAAGAATTCAAATAAGCTTAATCAAAAATAAAGGGAGAGAGAAAAACATAAAGCACATCTAAATTGGAAGAAAGGAGGTCAAACTATGATTGTATGCTGATGACATGATCTTTTATCTGGAAAAACCCTAAAGACTTCTCCAAATGACTCCTAAAATAGATATACAAATTCAGTAGTCTCAGTTTATAAAATTAACATATACAAAGAAGTAGCATTTCTATACACTAATAACAGCCAAGCTGAAAATCAAATCAAGAAGTCAATACCATTTACAATAGCTGAAAAGAAATTAAAATATCTAGGAATATAGAAAAACAAGGTGGTGAAAGATGTCTACAAGGAGATCAAAAAAACACTGATGAAAGAAATCATTGATGACTCACAAAGGGGAAAGCATCCCATACACCATGGGTCAGAAGAATCAATATTGTTAAAACATCCTTACCCCCCAAAGGGATTTATAGATTCAGCGCAATTCCCATAAAAATACCAGTGTCATTTTTCACAGAATTAGAAAAAACAATCTTAAATTTTGTAGTGAATCAAAAAAGAGCTTGAGTAGTCAATGCAATCCAGAGCAAAAAGAACAAATCTGGAGATATCATTTTACCCAACTTCAGATTATACTACAAGGCTATAGTAACCAAAACAGCATGGTTTGGGTATAAAAGTAGACATACATCAATGGAACAGAATAGAGAATCCAGAAATAAAAACCACATACCTACAACCAAATGATTTTCCACAACCCAGACTAAAACATACACTGAGGAAAGTCAATCCTATTCAACAAATAATGCTGGGAAAATTGGGGAGCCACACACAGAAGGAAACTGGTTCCCATACACAAAATTAACTCAAGATGGGTTAAAGACTTAAATGTAAGACCTGAACCCATAAAAATCCTAGAAGAAAACTTAGGAAAAACTCTCTTAGACATTGGCCTAGGCAAAGAAGTAAGACTCCCACAGGCATTTATATGTACAACAAAAACAGAAACAAATAAATGGTACTTGTTCAAATTAAAAAATTTTTAAAAATTTATGCATGACAAAAAAATAGACAACCTACAAAATAAAAGAAATCATCATAAACTGTACACCAGCAAAGAGCTAATATCCATAATCTACAAGGAACTCAAATAAATCTGCAAAAGAGAAGCAAATAACCCCATTAAAAGTGGGTGAAAAACATAACTAGACATTTTTTGAGAGAAGAGATACAAGTGACCACAAACATGAAAAAATGCTCAACATCACTAATTATCAGAGAAATGCAAATTACAGCCACAATGAGACCCCTTTCATCCCCTCAGAAGGTCATCATTAAAATGCAAAACAAAAAAAAAAAAAAACAAAAACAAAAATTAAACATAGCAGGGCATTGTGGTGACTGCCTATAGTCCCAGCTATTTGTATGTGTGGGGGTTAGGGGAGGCTAAGATAAAGTGAGCCCATGAGTTTGAGGTTGCTGTGAGCTAGGATGCTAAGGCACTCTATCCAGGTCACAGAGCAAGATTCCATCTCAAAAAAAAAAGGTAAAAAAAATATTGGTGTGAAAGCAGTGAAAAGGGGCCACAGATTCACCATTAGTGG
Organism: Otolemur garnettii; assembly: GCF_000181295.1. Lineage (NCBI taxonomy): Eukaryota > Metazoa > Chordata > Mammalia > Primates > Galagidae > Otolemur > Otolemur garnettii. Next base: position 2,817,810 of record NW_003852430.1, on the reverse strand, counting down.
GAATGTAAATTAGTATAATTTTCTGTAGAAATCAGTGTGGAGATTTCTCAAAGAACTAAAGTAGGCCTACCTTTCAATCCAGAAACCCCATTTGTGGGTATCTATCCAAAGGAAAGGAAGAAATCATATTTTTTAAATATACTATACATATTTTCAAAGACATGTAATCAATCTAAGTGCCTATTAACTGAAAACTGGATACAGAAAATGGGATATATATGTGTGTGTGTATATATATGTATATATACCATGAAATACTACCCAGCCATAACAAAGAATGAAATAATGTCTTTCACAGCAATTTAGCATGGAAATGGAAGCTATAATCCTAAGTGAAGTATCTCAGAAATGGAAAAACAAATATTACACATTCTCACTTGTAAGGGGAGCTGAGCAAATAGGTATACATGGTCACACAGAGTGGTATAAGGGACTTTGACATTCTGAAGAAGGGATGGTGACAGAAGATGGTGACAGAAGACTGGTAGAAGAAAGGTCATGTACATTGAACCCGATGGTACACTATTCAGGTGACAGTACTCTAAAAGCCTTGACTCCACCATCATACAATTCATCCATGTAACAAAATCCACCTATCCCTCCTAAATCTATTGAAATGAAATAAATAAAATATTTATTATTGTTGTCATTATCATTAACACCATCGTCACTTATTATTTTCCTTATCATCACCAATACTGTCACTGTAATTTTATCACCTTAAGCACCATTACTACTACATAGTAAAAATAGATACTCTTCTTTAGGCATTTACCATGTGCCAGATGCCTCTCAGGAGCTGGCTGATCTTTTTTGGTAAAGAGACAGACAGTAAATATTTTAGGCTTTGTGGACCATACTATCTCTGTCACAACTATTCCTCTCTGCCATTGTAAGGGAAAAGCTGGCATAGAAAATATGCAAGTAAAGGGGTGTCCCTCTGTTCCAATACAACTGTCAGCCGGAGGGTCACAGTCCCAGTGTGCATGCACAGCGGGCGTGGGTCATGCTCACCTCCTGATTGCCATCGGAGCAGTTTTCAAGTACTCTCTGGGCTAGTCATAAATCATTTTGTAAGTCCCAAATGCTAAATGACTTTGCATTTGAAATTCCACATGTTTTTAAAAGGCTGCTCATTTTAGCAACTAATGAGCTGTTTGACCTTAAGAAACGATTCTTTGTGTTGCCAGACCCCAGATTCTCCATCTGTAAAACATAGTTGCCAGCCTACACCCGTGTTTTCAAATCATAAGTCATGACTATGAGTGAGTCCTGTTTGCCTTTAAAAAAAAAAAAAATCAGAAAAGACAAAGAGTAGAATGGAACAGAATCAAATTTAACAGAATATATCTGAATAAACACTATTTCAGAGATTCTGATTTTATGGTTCACAAACTAGAAAAGCACTGGACCAGATGATCTAAGAGCTCCAAGATATTCAATGTGCAGCTTTAAGATATTCAATAACTCTATAACCTATTCTCACTGCAATAAAACCACTCAAACTGCCTACTGAGGTGACGGTTTGAGAAAGTCAATAGGACTGTAATTCTTATAAATTCTCTTAGAGCCCCAGTGTCTTGCAATTATTGAGAAACGGTTTTAAACCATTCTATTATTAAATTATAAATTTTATTATAACTCTATTATATCATTATTATAATAATCTTATAATATGATTAGTATATTAGCAGTAATAATAGTATTGCTATGCTATTACATTAACAAGTATAATTAAATATATTTTGATTGGGAAATAGGATCAATAATGAAATAAGTTCTCCAAAACTCACCTGCCTTTAGTGGTACTACTTGCCTATGTATAAATAAAACAATAATATCAAATAAGATGTCCACACCCTTCAAATATGGGACCATTTTGAAATGATTTGAACTTGTACCAAGATATATAAAAAGAGGAAAACTTGCTAGTTCTTGTTTTCATTGAAAGGATACAGTACACACTATTCCTAGGCTGATAATTATGATTTGCATTAAAGTTGCGATTCACCAGTATGTAGAACAATCCAGCCAAAAAAACTCAGTCCTTTTGGTCCCATGTTCATCTGGAAGCCCTGGAGGAAATAAGGGCTCATTTGTAAAAATGGTAGTGCTGGCGCGTGTAATAAATGTAATGAAAAGGACAGGAAAGACACTTTAAGAATTCATGTTCTGAAATTGAAACCCATTCTATTTTTAATCCTCTCTCTTGGGTATTTAATTCCAGATCCTAGTCAAGTCATGTTGTACAAAATATCCAGGTTGACAAATTATCAGTGCTTCACTTAGCTGCAATTTCCCTTCTGGAAACTATCTTTGTGAATTAATATTCAGAAACACAACCTTGGTTTATAGCAATCTCACTGAATGGAGAAATGACTCTGAAAACTGAAGGATTAATAGCAGAAATCACAAAATTAACTTCATACAAAAAATCAAGGCAGTAAATAATAATTTTTAAATGTGTTAAACATTTACAAGTTCTCAAATAACAAATGTGAGTATAATTTTAAAAGCTCTGTAAATAGAGGCCTGGGGTTTAAGAGGATCACAGTTGATTCTGGGAGCAGTGTCCCTCAGTATGCTTTCCCAGACATGAAGGATCAAGTCATAGCCCACTCTCCATTGCAACTGGGGGATAGTTAGATTTCTTTGACAATAATAGTATCACTTTTAGAAGTCAATGATTTTTCTTCCATAAGATTTTGAAAATATACCCTTCTTACTATCTAGGAAAGACTAGACCAAAATCTCTAGGCCATATTCCTTGAATAAAAAGTCCCCATTCACCATCTTATCCCATATTCAATTGCGAAACAATTACTTGCTTTCAATGTTAAAGAAAATAAAATATTGGAAACATTGGTATTCGATAGGAAGAGAAAGTAGTATTCAGACCAAATTAACGAAATAAGATTTTAAGAGACCTCAGCTATCAGATGTCTCCCTTCAAAGGAATACAGATGCACAGGATGTCTCCAAAAACAAAGATCTACCTGCCCCAAATGTCAATATTCTTAAGGGTGACAAACCCTGCTCTACAGTGTTTTTCCCACAAAAAATAAGAAAAGAAAGAAAGAGTGGAACCTTAACTTGAACAACCAACAAAGACATGCAGATAAAAGAAGCATATAAAAAGACGTTTAATATCATATGTCATTAAAGAGTTGTAAAATTACAACAGTGGAATTCAACACCATGTATTCATTATTGTAGCATCATAAAGAATAGTCACAGTATTCTGTAGTGAGATACCACCACACACCTGCTGGAATGGCCCAAATCCAAAGCACTGATAACACCAACTGCTGATAAGAACGTGGAGCAATAGGAACTCTCATTCTTTGCTGGTAGGAATGTAAACAGTACAGCCACGTCAGGAGACAGTTTGGCAATGTCTTAGAAATTTGAACATATTCTTATTGTAGATCCAGCAATGTCATTCCTTGATATTTACTCAAATGAATTAAAAATTTATGTCCACACAAAAATCTGCACACCGATACTCATGGCAGTCTTAATTATAAGCCAAAACATAGAAGCCACCAAGATATCTCTCTGTGGGTGAACAGATAAATGAACTGTGGTATATTCAGACAACCATAATATTACTCAGTGATAACAAGACAAGAGTGTCAAGTCATATAAACATGTGAAAGAAAACCTTCATTACTCAGTGAAATAAGCCAACCTGTAAAGGCTATATACCTAGTGTACGACTCCCACTATGTGACATTCTGGAAACAGCAAAATCATGGAGATAGTAAAAAGATAAGTGGTTGCTAGGGTTTGAGGGGAAAGAGCAATAAATCTGTGGAACATAAAGGATTTTTTAGGCCAGTGTAACTGTTTCGTATGCTACCACAATGGAGGACACATGTTGTTATACATTTGTCAAATCCCATCCAATGAACATCATAGGTTCATTGACTGTAACAAAGGTACCACATTAGGGGGGATGTCAATAGGATGGGAGATGGTGCATATGTGAAAATAGATATGCAGGAATTCTCAGTATTTTCCACTCAATTTTGCTGTGTGCATTCAAACTTCTCTCAAAGTTTATTAATTTTTTTAAATGACAAAAAAATGAATAAGTCAAATGGAAAACCCAGAAAGAATAAAGCTGTCAAATGGGCTAACTGGTCATGGAGGTAGGATCACCTTCCTGGGGAGGACTGAGAAATTTTGAGTCTATTGGACATCAACAGAGAATAAGCCTTAATTATTGTATATAACTTGCATGTCTCATGACAGTCTTGTAAGATAGGTGATGCACTTCACACAGCTATCTGAGCATTTTTGGTTGGAAGAGTCATGGTGGGGGGATTATCAGCAAAGGAAAACTTAAGAAGAAAGCTTACATCTTGCAAGAACTAGATTCTTTCTGATGGTAGAAAGTCAAACTGAGAATTGCTGCTTACATTTCTTCACACGTTTAACATCCAAAGCAGAAGAAAAGAAATGAGAAAATGAACAAAACTGATAAATCATTCAGTTCACTTAAATTTCTGAAAGCATGACACTTCCAAATTGGAGACAAGGTTATTCAAAAGGAGGATATTTACTGTCAGCAAAGATGAATGAGAAAATTGGGTGTGGTGGTATGCAGACCCCCAGGAGGACCCCACCGCTGAGAGGGGGCTGAATTCAGGGACTTAAGTCAAAGGAATTGGATCAAGTTCAACTTCATTCAGAGAATATAGTGATTGCCTAGTTTTGTTACAGTACTACACTATTAAAAATGTCCAAGGTTGACAGAGGTTCAAACTAGATACTTTAAAAACATTCTGAAGTATGTTCAGTGTAGATTTTAGTTTACAAAATAAACTCAATATTTGGGCTAAACTCAAGCCTTAGCAACTTCTTTTTTGTGGGGGGGGGGGTCCCTATTCAATAAGTGGTGCCAGGGTAATTGAATAGCCACACATAAGAGACTGAAGCAAGATCCACACCTGTCACCACTCACAAAAATCAACTCACAATGGTAGCAGACTTTAACCTGACACATGAAACTATAAGAATTCTAGAAGGCATTGGAAAAATTCATATACATATCAGCTTAGGCAAATAATTTATGAAGACCCCAAATGAAAATTATTTAAGTCTATATGGTGTCATGGAATGTAGTTGCTGGGGTTCTGCCCCAGGGGCAGTGTCCTTTAAGACCTGTGGAACTAGCAGCTATCAATTGGGAAAATGAATTAAAAGCAATGAGAGGTAAAGAGATAGGACACTGAGAATAGCGTTTTAAAGGTGGGACACAGGGGACCACCGCTAGCTTGTAGGGCTTCAGCAAGTGGCCCTGAGTGTTTGTTCCACCCAGCTTTTATTGAAGGCTACTTTCTTATTTAGCCAAGGAGATAAACTGAGGAAGGAAGTAAAAACATCAGCAGTTTTCAGGAGTAAGCATGGTAGTACTTACTCTATCTATAATCAGTAACTTTATGGGTCTGGGCAGCCTTGAGAAATCCAGAACCTGAGCCTGTGTGGGGGCAGCCTCCTGTCTATGGTCACACCCACAGGTCCCTGGGAGGAGGTTAGACCCCTCCAGTTTCTCTGTGGAGCAGACATAGTGGCATCAGTTCTTCTCTGAAGAATCAGTGGAAAAGAGGAATTTTTTTCTTATCTCCACCCAGAGGCATTTTCCCTCCGTGGTTATGGTACAAGCCCTCCTGCCCATATCTCAGGGCTCAAGCTGTTCCCTTGATTTCTGCCTTAGCCATAATACAAATCACCACAATGGGTCTTTGCTTTGACTATTGACTGGGCAGGGGTTGGCCTGGTTAATGTTCTTTCCCAAGCCTTGCACACAGCTTCTGCTATGGCCATTGTTCTTCAAAGTGCTTACAGACCCAGCAGGGGTGTTTGTAAGCTGTCTCCCTTACCGGCCAGCCTTCTAGGAAAAGCAGGAACTGTTCAGACATGTAATTTACCTGTTAGTTTAGAAGTAAGCTAGGTAAATTGTTTTTGCTCTGGCTTGTTCAGCTTATTTCTCTGTTTCCCCCTTTTCTGGGGCATTTTCCCTTGCCAAGAATGGGGTCTTTGGTCCCCCATTCTCCCTGCAGTAGTGTTTTTACTTTCTTTTACTTTGTTTTTTATATGGATTGTGATTTTTGTTCCTGAATGATGCAAAGAGTCAGGTATAAGAATTTTGTAAAAGGGGTATTCTGAGAGTTATAGCTATGTTATATGAGCCATCTATCAGAATTAGAACTATCCTAAAACCCAGGTCTTTCAGCTAACCTCTCAAGCTCAAAACCTAAATGTGTATTCAATCACATTCCACACTTCATTAAAAGAAAAGATACAACTTTGTTCTGGGTAGATGCCTAGTAATGAGATTGCAAGGATCAAATGGGAGATCTAATTTGAGTTCTTTGAGGATTCTCCATACTAGTTTGTAGTCCCACAAAGTATACGTTTTTTATTGTTGGGAATTCATTGAGGGTACAAAGAACCAGGTTACACTGATTGCATTTGTTAGGTAAAGTCCCTTTTATAATTGTGCCCCACTCCCAAAAGATGTGTCACACACTGTGACCCACCCCCATCCCTCCTTCCCTCTCTTTGCTGTCCCCTTTCCCCACCCCCACCATGTAGGTCATTAATGGTCCTCATATCAGAATTGAGTACCTAGGATTCTTGATTCTCCATTCTTGTGATGCTTTACTAAGAAGAATGTGTTGGAGCACACCTAAAGCATCACAAGAATGGAGAAGCAAGAATCCAATGTACTCAATTCTAATATGAAGCCAGCAGATGGTCTAATACACACCCACAAAGAGAAAAACTCAAATCCATTCATGGTGGAGGGCGGGGGGAAGAGGGAGTGGGGAAAGGGGAGGACAGAGGAGGATAGGTGTGCTCCCACTTAATGGACATGATGTTAGGGAGTATGGCACCATCTTTTGGAGGTGGGACACAATTATAAGAGGTACATTATAACATATGCAAACATTGTAACCTAATTCTTTGTACCCTCAATTAACCTGAAACAATTTTTTTTAAGTATACTTTTTTATAAAAAGAAAGAAAGAAAGAGAGGGAAAGAAGGAAGGAAGGAAGGAAGGAAGGAAGGAAGGAAGGGACAACTTTGAGTCCTGGGAGCAAACTGTCCTATAGCTCTGGGATATAAAACTGACCAGGTAATATAAAGTACCAGGCTGCCCAAAATTCAAGTTTAGCTAAGATAATTCTGATGGTATTTATGTCCTGGAAATAGGTATTTTAGCCTTGTTGAAATATTTTTATTGTGGAAGAACTCTTCTTTTTAATAATTAATTATGTTACTCAGTGTGCCAACATATGTAGAGAATCTCTGCAAACTCAAGTTTATCTTTTAAATCTTGAGATAATCTATTAATTCAACTAAAACCCATAGGAACCAAACTAAACAAAATAGGTTTCTTTGAAAAGGGAGAGACTTTTGTTCTATTTTTGTTATAGAAACAATTTTTTTCTTAAAAATCCTCCATAATTTTAAGTCTAAATATTTTATCCCCCTTTTTTTTCAGGTTCCACTAAAAATCATTCAAATTCTTTGCTGCAGGTCTCAAAAAAATGTTTAATTTGGTAAAATGATTTTTGTTCTTCTGGGTAGATGCCTAGTAACGGGACTACAAAATCAAATGGAAGGTTTACTTTTAGTTCTTTGAGAATTCTCCATATTTCTTTCCATAGAGTCTGTATTAGTTTGCAATCCCACCAGCAGTACAAATGCTCTCCCTTCTCTCCACGTCCATGCCAGCATCTACAGATTCAGAACTTTGTGACACAGGCTAACGTTGCTGGAGTTAGGTGATATTCCAGAGTGTTTTTAATTTGCATTTCTCTGATAATTAAGGACAATGAGCATTTTTTCATATGTTGGCCATTTGTCTGTCATCTTCAGAGAAGTTTCTTCTTACCTGCTCATAACTGGAGTTGTTTTCTCCATGGACATTTGCACCAGAATGTTTCTTGTGGCTCAATTCATAATTGCCAAGATGTGGCAGCAATCCCAAGTGCCCATCAACCCACGAATAGATTAACAATCTGTGGTATATGTATACCATAGACTACTATTTACCCATAAGAAAAGATGGAGACTTTACATCTTTTGTGCTTACCCAGATGGAGTTAAAGAACATTCTCCTTAGTAAAGTATCTCAAGAATAGAAATAAAAGGTATCCAATGTATTTAATACTAATATGAAACCAATATATAAACAACTACATGAACGAAACAACACAAGTACAGTCTAGCAAGGAGGAGAGGAAAGGAAAGAGGAGAGGGGGGAGTGTGTGGGGGGGGGTAACTGGCAGGATTTCACCTGATGTGCACAATGTGAGGGTGCTCAACACACCCCCTGGGTGAAGGGCTCCACTACAACTTGAACTTTGCCTTAGAAATGAAAACAATGTCACCTAAACATTTGTATCCTCATATTAATCTGAAATTTAAAAACTAATTAAAAAATAATAAAAACACAAACACAGAGGAAGGTTGATATGTGGCCTCTGCATCTATCACCATTACCCCACTCCAGTCCTATTATTCCACTATACAAAGACCATTTCAATTGCCTATGAAATTAAATGTATACTTTGCTCTCCATGACAGTGACAGTGACATGACACTTTTAGATTTTGTGCACTTTTAAAATTTTTAAATAAATTTGGGAAATGCAAAAAAAAAAAAAAGGTTTAATTTGGGAGAAACATGGTCATCTCCATGGTTCTAGAGTATAGACTCACCCATAAAATAATTTCAGTACATATTTCAATTATATGAGCATCTGTTTGTCTGTTTACTATGCACATATACTCTTGGATAGTATAGTGAGAAGAGAATAGTGAGAAGAGAAGCTTCATAACGCTCCCTGTGCCCTAGCAGATTCACCAGCACAACAATTGAGATGAGCCTAATCAATTATGAGATAGCTCCAATAGGTACAACTGCAGCTATTCAAGAATGGGGGCTGATTTTGACTCACCATGTTTTGTGAGCATCATAGCAACTGGTAAATGATACTCAACAAAGTTGAGAAGTCAACCAGCCCTAACATTTGACAGACAAATGTGCTTTGGGAGACATTGTTTGAAAGTCCTATAATTAAAAGAATGAGATAGTGATGGTGAGAATAGGAGGCATTTTCTTCATGTAAAAGATTAAATAATGACATGGTCTTTGTGGTAGGTCTTTCACCTCTCTCAACTCTGGTATAGAGAGTGTCTCATCTACCATGGAACACCAGGGAAAGCATAAAAAGATAAAATCAATCAATAACTTTGTAAGCCCTGTATTTATGTGCCTTCCCTAGCCCCTTGGAACTCCCACTTAGGTCAGATTCACACCTCTTCCTTCTCTGAATCTCCAACAGCTTACTTTTGATATATTCAGGTGCCTCAGAGACCTAGCAGAATTTTCTCTTTCCCTTTGATTTTCTTCAGAAAACACAAACTCTTCTGCTACAATTTTAAAACCACCTTTTGTAAACTAAATGTAGAAAGTTTAGAAAATACATTAGCATAAGAATATACACATTTCCACTTGGGAACAAGAGCAAAATTATAATAAGAATAATACCATGGCCCTTTCTGAAGACTCCAGAAGGGAGCTGCTCAGCTCAGTAAGTTGAGTTAAATAAGGAGTAAGTTTATCCTACCCAGGTGTTCTCCCTCTGGACACTTTTCCCCAAGCAGAGCTTCAGGCTCTGCAGAGAGTCTGGTTGCTGGCTGGCAGATGGGCCTTCTGGCAATGGGCAAGGATCTCAGACAGCAGAGGAGTTTAAAAAAAAAAAAAGCATTTTTCCCATAAACAGCTGAAAATATCTTGTGCTTTTTAAAACTTTTCTTAATCAGTTCAGTAAATGACAGCATCACCCAGACCAAGTCCTCTTTTATTTTTATTTAGCCAAAATAATGTTCTCACTACCCATGTGAGTCACAAGCTTGGACCCTCTTCCTTCTGATTCCCCCACACTTCTAAGGGCAGGTGGTCTCCTAGGGAATCACCAAGAGCTTTCAAAGGTGTCCTTAGTTACCTGAAATTTCTTGGCCCCTTTTACTAGATTCATTTCTCTTTGCTCTCATAGTTTTCTTCCTGATTTCCTTTTCTCCATTTCCTTTTTTAAGCAAGTCACATGGCTTTTTCTTTAAACACTTTATCTGGATAAAACCACCTACCTCAATTTAGTCATTGAGTCATTAGAATGGACTCATTCTTCTTAGTAGATACGCAATCTGAATCTCACAGCTATTTGCCCCATCTTTGAAACTTCTACCTCCAACAGCCGTTTACATACCTAAGGTAAATTTTGTAACATCTCCTTGTCCTGCACTTTTGCAGTAGCAGAAGAATCACAGCAGTTGTTTTGGCTTTGACATGAAGTATGGGCCTTCCAGAAACTATTCTCTATTTCTATTAACCCAACCATGCTCATTTACACATTGTTTGTTCAATAAATGGTGAGTGAGCACTAGCTAGGTGCCAGGCATTATTCTGGACTCTGGGGATGCAACTATGAACTAAACACTCAAAATCCCTGCTCTCCTTTTGCCTCTATTTTAGAAGAGTGAGACAGAGGACAAAGAAAATAATGAAGTTCCAGAATGTATTAGAATGTGATCATGCTAAGAAACAAAAGCAGCATGGAAGATAAGGCCAGGGAGTACCAGGAGGTGGAGGGGGGAGTACAGCAGATTTAAATAGGTTGGACAGAGGAGGCTTCCTTGAGGTGACTTTTCAGAAGAGGCTTGAGGGAAGTGAGGACATAAACCACGCAGACGTCTAGGTGGAAATACTGCAGGATGAGGGAACATTAAAACCAAGACCCAGAAGTGGGAGGATATCTGACATGGTGTATGGGTGGGGGACAGAGGCTGCTGTGGCTGAGCAGGTGACCCTGGGGAAAAACTAGAGGGGATGAAGCAGGAGTGTTTGAAAACAGGAGCCAGATTCCCATGGCCTTGTGGGCCATTGTGCAGACTTTGGCTTTTATTCTGAGTGAGACGGAAACCTGTGAAAATAGTAACAGCAAAACAATAACATAATTTCACTCCCCAGAAGCAATGGACATATCAAGCACCAAGGTGTGGTTTCCTGTGTGCCACACTCTCGCAAAACAAACCAGGATTCCTTGGAGAAATGGCTCATTCCAAAGTTGAATCAAAAGAAGCACAAGGTGTTTTGGGTTTAGGAGCTCATATACTAAAATTAGAATGATACGGTCCCTACACACACGAATTCATGAAGTGTTCCAGATTTCTTTTGAAAGTCCTAAAACAACAGACACTAGAGTGGATGTGGAGAGAAAGAAACTCTAACACTCTGCTAGTGGGACAGCAAACTAATATGACCTCTGTGGAAAATTATATGGAGAAACCTCAAAGAACTTAAAGTTGACCTACCATTTGATCCGCAATCCCCTTTCTTACACAAGGGGAAAAGGGTCATTTTATAAAAAGGAGACTTGAGGGCTTAGCACCCACAGTGGTGGTTAGGGCACCGGCCACATGCACCAGGGCTAGAACTGGTGTTTGAACCTGGCCCCAGCCTGCTCAACAAAATTAGACACTGTGCCAGGTGCCTATAGTCCCGGCTTGTAGGAGGCTGAGGCAAGAGAATCGATTGCTTGAGCCCAAGAGTTGGAGGTTGCTGTGAGCTGTGACACAGGGGGCAACAAAGTGAGACTCTGTTTCAAAAAAAAAATGATAAATAATAAATAAATAAAAAGGATACCTGCACTCAAATGTTTATGGCAGCACAATTCATAATAGCAAAGACCTGGAAACAACAGTACATGAAAGGATTGAAGAAATGTGCTCTGTGTAGACCATGGATGTGGAGTATCACTCAGTCTTTCAAAAAAGTGGTAATCTAGTATCTTTTTTAGCAACCTGCAGGGAACTGGAAATCATTCAGGGGTAAATTCACGCTATTGGGTACAGTGTACACTATCTGGGTAAAGGGCACCATTATAACTTTCACTCAATCTGTACAAAGTATGTAAACAAAATGTGTATGCCCTAATATTCTGAATTTTTTAAAAAAATATCTAAAGTAAAACATCACAAGCATTCACAAGGTAATGCTAAAAATTACACATATACACATAAATAGGGGCGAGAAGGAGCAAGAACCCCAGTTTGGACATTTTAGGCTGGGGAGGTCTCCTAGAAATTCAAGTCCAGATGTATAGTATGAAGATGGGTAGATGAGCCCAGGTTTGGACTAGAAGGCTTGTGTGAAGAGAGCACAAGCCTTCTAGTGGGCATTATCAAAACAGACAGCACGGAAAGCCTTGAGGTTGACTAGAAGGCTTGTGTGAAGAGAGCACAAGCCTTCTAGTGGGCATTATCAAAACAGACAGCACGGAAAGCCTTGAGGTTGACTTATGTCACCTAGCCAAGGAGTAGACGCAAATAAAAAACAAATGAGCAAATACACAAAAGTGGTAAAAGTGAGGAGGATGAAATCTGAAAAATAAGGAGGGTTCAGAGAAAACAGACAATAGCTCAGTTTTTCTAGGACGTGAATGTGAGCATGGAGGTACTGTCTGGCCCAGCAGGTCGGGAGAAAATGCAAAAGGTCTAAAACTCAGCCTCAGAAGATGCCTCCTTAGGAACCAGAAGACGTGAGAGCAGCAGATGTAGATGCAGATGTCTTCGTCTGTGTGTGTTGCTATAAAGGAATACCTAGGACTGAGTCATTTATGAAGAAAAGAGGTTTATTTGGCTCATGGATCTGCCGGCTTCATGAAACGCTTGGTGCAGGCATCTGCTCTGCCGAGGACTTCAGGAAGCTTCCAGTCACTGCAGGAGAATGAGGGGAGCTGAAGTGTGCACACCACATGCCAGAGAGAAGCTGGGTAAGGGGCGGGAGGTGCTGGACGCTTTAACAATCAGTGCTGGTGGGAACGAGCAAGAGTGAGAACACTCTCTTTCCTGAGAGGAGGGCACGAAGCCTTTCTGAAAGACCCATCCGTCAGATTTCAACATGGCATGTATAGGGGCAGTATGCAGACTGCACCAGCAGTCATCAGCAGAGAGCAACCTGAAGTTTCACCAGCTGAGGACACAGCAAGGCTCTGGGGAAAAAATAAAAATAAAGGCCGTAAGATGAGGCCTAGAACTCCAGGGGCCTGAGTAAGAAAACAAACGTGAATAGATGCTGTGTGCAGACCACCACTAGTGGGCAGCTCCTTAACTGAGTGACCTCTTCCAAGGAACCATCTGCCCTTGGCACGCTGCAGCCTTCCCACAGGATGCTGCAGCTGGACTCGTAAAACTGTAAAGACTCACTGCGCTGGGCTTCCACCCCTTAATCTCATTGATTCCTTGTGTTTATCTGTATCCTAGCTACCAGTGAGAAACACAATCGCCTCAAATAACCCCCGTGGATTTTGACATGATCAGAGATGAGGATGATGATTGTGATATCATGGTAAATACCAAGTTAGAAGCTAATATATACTTAATGCTTATTGTGTGCTAAATATTTATTAATTACTTTCTCATTTAGTCTTCACAAAAGCTCTATTTAATAAGTGGGAGTTCTGATACTCATAAATGCTTAAATAATCTCTCCCAAGGTCATAGCTAAGCAAACAACAGATCCAGCTCCTAGACACAGGTCTCTCTGCCCCGTAACACGTGATCTTAATCATTATCACACAGCATTTCCAAGAGACGTACCTCGCCGAGGTGGAGGAGTTAGAAACTATGGGATAGAGGAATAGGAGCGAGATGTCACTGTCATTTAGCACAGCCATGTGCCTCAGTCATCCATCTAAGGAGCTCTCATTTAGAGCCTATGATTTACTAACGGTGAAAAGTGTCCCAGGGATACAATTCCCAGTGAAAAGCTATCCACAGAGCATTTGAAATCAGATCTAACCACGCCATTGAGTCTTCCAAGAAGTGGGAGTTTGCTACAAGATCTGAACGCATTTCTAGAGTAACTCCTGGCATCATCTCAAAGAACCTTCAAGTCTTGACATATATAACTTTTAGACAGAAAGCAAATGAGGCAGAGAAAATTTTGCAGAAATTCACAATGGCTGAATTTGGGGAATTGCTATTCACTCCTCCTCTGCTCCCTTGACTCTGAGATAAAAAGGCCTTTACAATAACCAGAATATGCTGGGAACAGTTAAAACTGTGCTACCCTGGGGGAACCAGAGGAAAGGCAATGAAATATACTAATCTTCTTGATTCAAGAATTCAAAGAAGAAGAAAAAAAATACACGAATTTTCAAAACAAAGGATACATTCCTCTCCTTGTTAACCTGAATCTGAAAACATTCTCAGCTTTGCACAAGTACGCATAGCCACCTGCTGAAAAGTATAAAAAAGCAATTAAATCACTACGGAATGCATTCATGGTGGATTAGACAAATCCGCTTCTGCCTGTCTTATTTCCCTTACATTTAGGTAGTATGATCCTGATCACAAGAACAATGCCTTGCAAATAAAAGCTACGGGAATGTTCAGCACCCATTTATTATTCCATCATCATGGGCTTGACACACCCAACAGCAGGCGTCATTATGTACAACACCACAATCAACATTGCTACCTTCACTTACTACTGTGGATAATTCTTAGTCTTAAGGGATATTAGGGGGGGAGAGACAGGTTATGAAACCTCATATGTGCAGTCCTAAGCTTTTCTTGAAAAGTGTACAAATATGTGAGAGCCAGGTCAGAAAAAACAGAAGCGAGAGGTAGAGAGAAGAGGGGAGCAGCCGGGGAGAGCGAGAGAAAGTTTAAGGGAGGACAAAGGGGAAACTGGAACTGTGGCTTCTGTATTTTGTAACCACAATGCATAACTAAGAATATGTTAAGAAACTAGAATTACATTTGGAAACTATTTCAAGATCAAAGCCTTTAAAGCATGGTACATTTTTACATTCCCAAGTTCTCCCTACTTAAATTTTTTTTTAATTAAAAAAATATATATAACCCACATTTAGTCTTAAAACGTTACAGTTTAAACGCAAAGCGATTCTTCTAATTCATGGTGCTCCTTCCCACCCACATTTTCTCATTATATAAAGTTATAGTAAGATCAACTTTTCCTGGAGCCGTTCCAAAGCTCAGCATGCATCAGTCCTTAGCTAATTCAACAGCTATTGTCTGCTGCTGCTGGAACCATCGGCCACATCACCGAAAACTTTAACTGCTACGATAGGAAATAAAACACAAAAAGCAACTGCGACCGTTGATTGTCACCAAATGTGAGACAATACCAAGGAATTGTACTAATAATGTTACAGAACTCACAGTACATTCAAATCCAAGGAGCCAGCTGCACACGGAGCCCAGTGCCACGTGTCAAACCAGCAGATGTCAAAAAATCAGTGGTTGTAACAGCACGGTCAGTGTGAGCCAATAGAACTCATTGACAAACACTTGCCGGTGTCGGCTGCTGCTACTGATGAGCTGCGAAGATGACAAAGCACGGCATCAAACATGCCCTCCTTCCTCCCTGCTTCCCCAACAACTCCAGGCTGGAAATAGCAGTGCATCTGTTATGTCAATCCCATCTGAATCTATTAACCTATCTCGACCTTAACAGCGTTCTAAGAGAAACTCTGCCTGGAAATTGAGGGAAGCCCTATTTTAAAAGTTAATAAGAGTATCTGACTCGGTTAAAAAAGTATCTTACTCTTTTAAGTAAATAGAGATATGCACATCTCTGCATATGTATATTATTAGATATAAAGATCACGTGACTGAAGGTGGGCAGAAATGCCTTCAGATTGAAAGCCTTAAAGTAAAATAACTAAGATTCACCATAGCTTCTACATTAAATTAGTGGCATTTTCAAATTAATGTAAACAACTTTTTTAAATGTCATCTATGTGGCAGGAACTGAGGAAATAAAAATGAGAAAGTCTGTTCCT